>NC_134818.1:2427912-2440412 GCF_046742065.1 Oratosquilla oratoria
CATATAAGTACAAAAATATTTACAAAGATGCATCTGTTTATCTCATAGATATATATGTATACATGTACATACATGCATGGATGCACACATACACACATACATCATACATGCATACATACATACATTCATACATACATACATACATACATACATACATACATACATACGTACATACATACATGCGTACATACATACATACTCGTACATACATACATACATGCATACATACATACATACATACATACATACATACATACATACATACATACATACATATATACATACATACACACCATACATATGTACATGCATGCATAAATGCATACATACATACATACATACATACATATATACATATATACACACGTCTTTATGCAATTTAAATATAGAGGACGAATTCTCCTGTTGTCTTAAAGAATCCTAATACTCTGATTTGCTCTCTCAGTGAATGACGCAGGCTTACGCACGAGATCGCAGCAGTGACGTCATTGCGAGCCGAGCCAACAATTAACTGGCACTTGTGACGTCATAGCACGTGGGGTCTGCCATTGGCTGCCAGGGCTTGAGTCATTGGCATATTTGGCCAGCCATTGGCGTGAGCTCATCCAATACGTCACGCATCGTCATATGACAGTCATGACGATCTCTCTCGTGGCCAGTAGGTGCGTCAAGACGCGTCATTCACGTGTGTGTATTCACCTTGGTCTTTGGATCACGTGCTGGGCTCGTGATCGACAGCTATTTCCCTCCCAGAAGAGAGCTCAAAGCTCGTATGACCGATCTATGGGTAATACAGTGACCTTACACGCACACACACACACACAACTCTCCGCCCACGAGAGTTGGAGTAACGACTCTAAACGCAGTGATATTGAAATTATTTCAGCCCTGGGCAGGATTCGAATCCGGACCACTGTAGTGACAGTCAGGGACTCTATCAACCGCGCCACCGAATCGTGTGTGTATGTGTATTCACCTTTCACCTTGGTCTTTGGATCACGTGTTGGACTCGTGATCGACAGCCATTTCCCTCCCGGAAGAGAGCTCAGAGCTCGTATGACCGATCTATGGGTAATGCTATGATCTTTCACACACATACACACACACCCAACTCCCCGCCCACGAGAGTCAGAGTAACGACCCGAAGCACAGCGATACCGAAATCATTATGGCCCTGGGCAGGATTCGAACTGGGTTCTGCGAGCACCATCGTACTTCCCATCCAGCGCTCTACCACTGCGCCATTAGTGTGTGTGTGTGTGTGTGTGTGTGTGTGTGTGTGTGTGTGTGTGTGTGTGTGTGTGTGTGTGTGTGTGTGTGTGTGTGTGTGTGTGTGTGTGTGTGTGTGTGTGTGTGTGTGTGTGTGTGTGTGTGTGAAATTTGGGTGGAGAAAGTTTCAATATTTAGAAATAAAATGTTAAGGGAGAGAGCGCTTTGCGAAAAAGGTGTGTATGTGTGTGTGTGGTTACCTCATTGTATTTACCTAATTGTAGTGTACCGGGTTGGAGTTTTGTTCGTGAGGTACAATATCTATATCTTTATTTATCATACATTGTTTTAAATTAATATATGTAGTTACCCCATACTCTTTGTGTGTGTGTGTGTGTGTGTGTGTGTGTGTGTGTGTGTGTGTGTGTGTGTGTGTGTGTGTGTACGTGTACGTATTATATGTATACATATTAATCACTTAGCCATTCAGATCCACTACTGAGCAAACGCTTCTCATACCATTCCACGGTTCTTGCGTTTGTGCCAGTCTTTGCCACGTCACTCCTGCAAATTTCTCTATCTCATTTTTTCCCTTGTCTGGTCTCCCTCTTCGACGCCTCCCATCTTGCGGCATCCCGTCAGTCACATATTCGCACCATCGTCTATCATTCTATCGCACTAACTTCCCTGCTCTTTAAAATTTTCTTTCTTTTATCGCCTTTACAGTACCTATCATTCCAGCGTGCTCTCTCTCCCTAAATACTCTCTTCTTGTCTTTCAACATTATTTCCAACAATTATCCATCCTTTCTTCTCTGTGCACTCCTTACCTTTGTCTACATTACCTTCTTCAATTTCCAAGTGTCATATCTTAGATCATAGCTGCCATTATACACTGATTGTAAACCTTGCGATTCAGATATATAGGTATAGAGCCTCCAATGGTCTTACATATACCAAACATTTTCCAACCAATTGTGATACACTTTTTTATTTTATTATCAGTTTTATTATCTGACCTAAACAATTCTATTTTTCAAATTCTTTAAGACTTTCACCATCGGTTATAACTACTTTCGAGTTGAACATTAGTTTTACTTTAATTCATCTTCAAGCCTAATTTGAGACTTTCGTTGTTCAGATCACTCAGTATATCTTTCGAGCCCTCTGCTCTTTCTGAAATAAGAATAATGTCATCCGCTCTGATTTTTACCTTTTTTTAATAAGCTTGCTCAGCTCACCTCTTTATTTCGTCTCTCCTTGTTTTAATCTGCATATTACGTATATGCTCGAGTACTCGTGTGTGTAAATATAGATAATCTTGCTAGGACAAGTGTCCAGTTTTTGAGGATCGCCTCTTTGTCCCATTAGACGATAGAATCGACGAATTTTTCAACTCGACATCGTGTTATTTGTCACAAAACTTATGTTGTCACTGTTGCCACGGCCTTCGCTGTGAGCATCCCCGTAACCAGAAATGCAATCATTGCTATCAACACCACTGTTGCCACGACTGTTGTGCACCATCTTTTACAACATCATTGGCACCACACACACAACCACCACCACAACCCAGATTGATACTTTCGCTTCCACCAACACCAGTAATACTACTGACACCACCAACACCAGTAATACCATTAACACCATCACTACCATTACCACCTCCTCACCTTTGCTTCCTCTTGCTGCTACTCCCCCTCCTCCTCCTCCTCCTCCTCCTCCTCGTTCTCTTCCTCCTTCTCCTCCTCCTTCTCTTCATTCTCCTTCTCGTTCTCTTCATTCTCCTTCTCGTTCTCTTCCTCCTCCTCCTCCTCGTTCTCTTCCTCCTCCTCCTCCTCCTCCTCGTTCTCTTCATCCTTCTCCTCGTTCTCTTCCTTCTTCTCCTCCTCTTCCTCCTCCTCCTCCTCCTCGTTCTCTTCCTCCTCCTTATCCTCTTTCTATTCCTCCTCCTCATCGTTCGCTTTCTCCTCCTCGATCTCTTCATTCTCCTTCTCCTTCTCTTCCTTCTTCTCCCCCTCTCCTCCCCCTCCTCCTCCTCCTCCTTTTTCTCCTCCTCCTCCTCCTGCCCCACCGTTCCACTTCAACCATCACCATTTCTTGTCCGAGTTCTTGTGTGATGTTAATCTAGTTGACGATTCATCACATCCACAGTGACGGCGGTGACGGCGACCCTTCCTCCTCCTCCTCCTCCTCCTCCTCCTCCTCCTCCTCCTCCTCCTCCTCCTCCTCCTCCTTCTCCTCCTCCTCCTCCTCCTCCTCCTCCTCCTCCTCCTCCTCCTCCTCCTCCTCCTCCTCCTCCTCCTCCTCCTCCTCCTCCTCCTCCTCCTCCTCCTTCTCCTCCTCCTCCTCCTCTACTGTCGTCCCTGCAGCTCGTCCGCCCCTTAATGAAATTGGCGTCGTTAATTACCTCGGCCGCTTGCCAGACATCGTTATTCAGTGGCAGTGATGTATTCCTCTAGGTAGGTGACCATTGCCTGGCCAGTCAGTTGTAGAACAGTGAAACTTCTCTAAGTGTGTATTCGTCGGTTTACTTATAGATGTATTTATCGATTTATATGTTTGTTTTCGTGCATTCGTTAATTTCCTTATTTATTTATTTATTCGTTCATTTGTTATATTCATAGTCGTTTATTTATGAGTTGTTTATTAACGTAATTATTAATCAATTCACACATTTGTTCATTTGTTTATGTATGTATATACATATATATTATATACTTTTTGCACTTAAGATGTAATATACGAAAGCGCTCTGCTTCGTTAGTTTCTTTTTCCAAGTAGTCTACTTTGCATATATATATGTATATATTTGTTTATTCATTTACAGTATTTAGATTTACTGTCGGCAGACAGTTATGCACCTACAGTACCTGGCTATGGGCAGACCCATAGAGCAATATTTATTCTATCAGAGATAACCAACGATTCTACCTATGGGAACAGTATCTAATCAAAGAGGTGAAGTTACAGAGGTAGTTAAAAGAGAGATTAAAGAGAGTGAAGGGTGGGGTGGAAGAAGAAGAGAGGAATAGTTAAAAAATTATTATTATTATTATTATTATTATTATTATTATTATTATTTTTTTTTTTTTTTTTTTTTTTTTTTTTTTTTTTTTTTTTTTTAGGGTGGATAGTCTCTAATCATGACATGAAAGTGTGTTGCCTGATTGGTCCTTAGGGTTGTCAGTAAAGTCCCCTAGAATACTGACTGCATGAAACGTATGCAGTCAGTATCCCATATCGGGTTAGGTCCACAGGAGAGGAGATTAGCGACAGGTGAGATAATACTGGCGCCAGCAAAGGAAAGTCCGGTGCCAGAGGGGTGGGAACAGGTTCGCAGGGAGGGAATTGGTGCCTTGAAGTTAAGTTTGGCGCCAAAGGGGGAAATATTACTGTGGAGTAATAAAGGTCTCCTTTCATGGTAGAATAATGGCAATTTACCTCTAAGGAGATCAAACAATAATGGAGGAAGTAAATGGAGGATGAATTGGTTGTTTTCAAAGGGGAAGAGATTGGTGCGATAGGAGTAATTACAGGTGCTTGTTAGGGAGTCACTGACCCGGTAAGATCTATTTGGCGACAAAAGATAAAATGTTGATGGCAGAAGAGGATGGGGGGGGGATCGGCGTCAAGGAAATGAAGATCAGCCAGGATCGTAGATGGAGATGCTGTCACGGGGAGTCAGAAGACTGGTATCATTAGACAAGAGATTGGTTCCTAGGTTGAAAAGGATGCCGATTGGGAAGCAAAGACTGTCGCCAAGGGATGAAAAAAGGTGCTTTCGTTGTTGGGAAGAGGGGCTTGTGGAATGTAGCCCAAGGTCAAAGGTAGAAATTCAAAAGTTACTGAGATAAAAGAAATGGAGCAAGGGAAGGCAGAATTGGCGCCGTGGCTAAAGAGGGAAGGAGGCCTGGTGTGAAGTAAGAAGAAAATGATTGAAGACTGGTACCACGGGAGATAAAAAAGTCAAGTGTTGGTAGACGAATGACCAACATTAAGAGAAAGGAGACTTCTTCTGGTGGAGGAAGGACGGGTCTTCGGAGAGAACCTTTCGAGAGAGAGTCTGGCGCCAAGGGTCGGAAGGACTGGAAATGGTAGAAACGATCTGCACCGTGACAGAAGTCACGACTTCCAGGGGATGAAACTCTGGCGCCAGAAGAGAAGTTCCCGACTCCAAAGGAGAAAGACAGAAGTCTGAAGAAGTGAGACTGGCATCTTAGGGAAGAAAAGCTGGCGTCAAAGGGATGAAAGACTGGTGTCTCGCTTGGAGAAGTTATGTTAGATTACGAAGGAACATACTTCATGTTCAGAGGAGGATGGCGCTGTTAAAATAGTGGTGGTGGGGAGGGGGGAGGGGGGAAGGGGGGATAATGTACAAGAGGGGGGGAGGGGGGCTGAAGATGCGGGAGCAAGAGGAGGAAGAGGAGACGCCAAGGGTTGGCACTGTGGGCAGACTTGGGCCAAGGAGGAGGAGGAAGAGGAAGAGGAGGAGCCTGAGTTGGTTTTGGTGACCAAAATAGTGGCCATAGGAGGCGGCACCTCGCCGAGCAGGGCGGGGCGGGGCTCGCGTTGGGGCGGGACTGTGAGGTGGGTTGCCCGCTGTGTGGCCAGAGCCAGGTTCATCTGCAAGTCAGTCCCCGTCAGGCCGCTCACACTGACAGCTGCGGTGCCTGCCGGCGGCGGTTCTCCGCCTCCTCCTCCTCCTCCTCCTCCTACTCAGTGGGTATTGTGATCATCGTCTCAAGGATTTAACTTCGTCAAAGGGTCTGTCACATATCGAACTCAAATGACCCTCTCAGGATCCGAACTTCGTCAGAGTGTTTCTTCCTGTTGATGTCTATGTAATACACTAGGACTGCTTTGGACCGATAAATTGCGAAGGACTAAGAACTTCTTGTCTTCCTCTCTCGTTCTCCAGAAGACAATCCTTGGCTCTCAGTGACTGATCGTCCTGACGTTCGGCAACCCGTTCGTGTCGGTCCTCTGACATGACGTGACGTGACGTGGGTGAACGTGACACTCTTTCTCGCACGTGATACCGAGGTCGTAACTTTGTTCGTAAAGTCGGTGACCCCTGCGCGGTTGTGACCTTAAGTGTGACTTCGCAAGGACGTGGCCATATACCGAAGGTCCACCTTCGGCCTCAGACACCTCGCTTAGCTCAGCGAGCTCGTCACAAACAACGCACTTACCTCCTTCAGTAGCACCTCGGCCAGAGAGCCGCATTGCTCGGCTCCTGGTGGTCCTTGACCCTCGAGGACGACGTGGCCTGGGCCTCGACCACGCCACACTTCCTCCAACTCCCACTTGAGGTGGTAAACAAGTGATGTTCACCAACAACTACTACGTCAGTGCAGGTCAGTTCAAGTGTGAGTGCTTCCTCGTAGGTACCTCATCCTCGACTTCGGGCGGATGTCGCACTCGAAATAAGGACGACCTGAAGTGCGAGCTCCCACTCGACGAAGGTCGTGCTGTTTGTTACCTCGTAGTGTTGTTTGGTTGTTTGTTGTTGGTGTGCGGTGGTCGTCGCTTGGGTTTCAACAATGAGAGCATTAGGGAGATCCTGATGCTAAATCACGGGAAGGCGATGAGGGAGGGGAAGGAGCCAACGTGACGTAATGAGACGAGACCACGTTGTGTACGTGTTCTCGTGTGTGCGTTTGTGTGTACGAGTACATGTGCGTTTGTGTGTACGAGTACATGTGCGTTTGTGTGTACGAGTACATGTGCGTTTGTGTGTACGAGTACATGTGCGTTTGTGTGTACGAGTACATGTGCGTTTGTGTGTACGAGTACATGTGCGTTTGTGTGTACGAGTACATGTGCGTTTGTGTGTACGAGTGCGTGTGCGTTCGAATTATACATGTGTGTAATTAAGTTAGTGGTAGTGCGTTAATGGACACACAAGTAGTGTGTACGTGTTTTTCATGTGTATTTGTGGACCTATGTGTGTAATTACTCACACGTGTCTGTACATGTATTGTAAGTGTCCACTTGATTTTACTCTTGCATGAGCATTACATGTCAACTTGCATGTGCACATTCCCGTGCACTTGTGTTGTGCATGCAAATGTACACATGTATGCATCATTAAAGTGTACACAGATGTACACGAACATAAAGTGCACTACAATTGATATGTAAAGTTTCAAAGTGTTAAGTACAACGTAAAGAGGAAGTGTGTTATGAAATAACACTTCTGCAGGTGTTATAGGTCACGAGAAATGGTGATCATCGTAGTGTATTAAGTTTTATTGGTAGCCATGTTCCTTGCTTGACAGCTGTTTAGAACTTAGGTTCAGAATCATGCAATTTTGCAATTTACTGTACTCAACTCTTGTCTGAACGTTAAGAGGAACTCCACCAAGCCTTAAACAGGATTTCGTAATGACAACAATTATTTGAACAAATATGGTGAAATACGAAATTGACAACAAACCTCGTATGTGTAATTACATCCAAGTTCTTGGGTCAGTGTGACCAGAAATTCAAAGGTACAATCACGGTCAAAAGTTTTGACCCTTCCAGATTTTTTTTATGATACAAAAATTAGAAATATTTGTCTTACATTTGTTTTAGATTATCCTAACTGTTAACTAAATACAATACATATGTATATATATCGCATGTATGTATGTATATATGTGTGTATGCAAGGTAACCACTTAAGAAAATAAACAAACAGATCAGAGCGCTTTCGTATATTACATCTTCAGTGTAATTTACACTGAAGATGTAATATACGAAAGCGCTCTGATCCGTTTATTTTCTTAAGTGGTTACCTTGCATTTATAAAACACACGTTCCTAGTGTTCTTATTGCATATGTATGTATGTATGTATGTATATGCTAAAAAAATACGTCGAACTATAGTGTGGATCATAACTTTTGTTTGTGATTGTACATCTCGCTCCTTCGCCATAGAGTTCTTAACCAGAACAGAATCTGTAAAGTGGGTCACCATATCAGAGAAGAAATTAAACGAAATTATCCCCTTAAACTGACAAGATCGTTTGACACGTGTCAGAACGAGGTCTTTTAGCCTTCTCGCTGCTACTGGCTAATTACACATTTGTTCTGTCTATCACCAGAATATTTCATTCAACTTGAGAAAAACCTTTCCTTCCAACGCAGCAAAAGAGTTGATTGTTTGCAATAACTTACCAAGTTCGAGATCCCATGTACTGTAGATTCAAACGACGATCAGAAAACGCTGACACAGTAATCTTAGCTTCTGTGGTGTAGTGGTTTAAGGCTCTGTTACGGTAATCTACGGATGGCCGAGTGCAGTGGGTTCGAGTCCTGCATGTAACTGTCATAAAAAAAAAGAAAATTATCGGATCGATGTCGCTGCTATTAGCGTATTTCTCTCCTAGATTTTTGTGTAATTACTTGACAGCGTCTCCACGGCTCGTGTATTTTTTATCTTTGATTTATTCACCATCGGTATATAAAGAAAGATTACTTGACATGTGAGTGGCTGTTTACAGTGGTATGTAGATTTCCGTGTAATTACTTAACAGTGCTTCTACAGTTTGCGTTTTTTTATTTTTGATTCATTATTCACTATCGACATATAACGAAGAGTTATTTGACACTGTGAACGGACAATACTCCAAACGGACAAAACCCCAATTGGTAGGTTAGGTTAGCTAAGGTTAGGTTAGGTTAGGTTAGGTTATGTCCTCCCACCCCCCAATTTTCCTATTGGGTTTTGTCTGCTTCGCAGGTTGGGTTTTTGTCCGTTGGACTTTTGTCATGTGTTCATTTGATACATAAGTGACTCTTTAGAAAGAGATGTTGAAACAAAGTACACTTATTGGTAAACAAATCCATAAAAGTTGAGGCAATTGTGGTGTTGCTCGAGCAACTCTGTTCTCACTTCTGGACAAATCATATTTGAAAAGACGACGAACTTTACATGTTTCATTCTGTCTGTCGTCTTAATATTTTGTCCAACTTCAGGTACTTCACTGTATTGGAAAGACGAAAAAATATCCATCGACATTTTCTTCTCGGGTTTTGTTCCAACACCAAACGATTCTGTTCAGTGTAAGGAGCGTCACTGTAAGACTGTTCATTCTAAATGGTCCACTGCAAATCCACCGGTCTATCCCGTAAATTACGATACAGACTTTGTTCTTCATCAAGACGGGGCTCGATCACACTTGGTGAGGTTGTATGTATGGTTCTAAGGGGATATTCCTCAAGGAGGAATCTGTGTCACAAAGTTAATGTTTTTCAAGACACCTACTGCCACCATCCTCGTTCGCTTATGTGTGTGTGTGTGTGTATTTTATCTAGTTGTATTATACGGGAAGGGGAGCTATGCTCGTAGTGACCCATCTTTGTATCTCTCAGCATCTAGTTTGTTCTTAAATTCTTGTATGGTTTTTGCTCATACGATTTTTTCGTCAAATTTGTTCCAGACATCAAGTAATCTGTATGGAAAAGTGATAGATGCGCGCGCGCGTGTGTGTGTGTGTATGTATGTGCATGTGTGTGTGGAGGGAATATTACTTCTTGAGATTGGATCCAATTTATTTCTTCTCATCAGACAAAACTCTCAGTAACCACTACTCGTTTCTAAGAACTGAGCATAGTTTTTCTCAGAATAATAAATCATCTTATCTCATCTATTCACTCAAGCCACTATAACTGATTTTTTAATTATTCTTGTCTGAAGATGTGTTTTCAGACATCTTTGATTTGAGCAAAATACTCATACTTTCAATGAAACGCGTGTTATGGTACCTGTTTGTGCGTATATATAACTTTTGTGTATAAACAATCTTACAAACGTGAAAGCAATTGCAATGCACTTTGGATAAAGATTTGCGGCTTATAAAGACTGTCACTCAGTTGTCATGGGGTATTATAGTCTAAGAATTTAATGGGAGAGAAGAGCATACTAGCAGTAAATGAATTGGATCACATGCAGCGAATGGCCATAATTGAAATTATATATATATATATATATATATATATATATATATATCGTAATATTTATGATAATCGCATGTAAGATTCGAACCCACTACTTTCGGCCACCCCTGAGATTACCTTCACAGAGCCTTAACTCAGTGGGTTCGAATCCTACATGCGACTTTCATAAAAAATTATCAGATTGATGTCACTGTTACTAGCGAATTTTTTCATATATTATATATATACATATATATCACATACATATATATATATATATATATATACACACACACACACACACACTCATGGCGCTGTGGTTAGAGCTCTGGCCTGCCACTACGGAGGTCCGGGTTCGATCCTCGCCCGGGGCTGAAATAATATCAGTATCGCAGCGCTGAGGGGTGTTACTCCAACTCTCGTGGGCGGGGAGTTGGGGGTGTGTGTGTGTGCAAGGTCATAGCATTACCCATAGATCGGACCTACGAGCTCTGAGCTCTCTTCCAGGAGGGAAATAGCTGTCGATCACGAGTCCAACACGTGATCCAAAGACCAAGTGACTACACACACACACACACATATATATATATATATATATATATATATATATATATATATATGTGTTCAGATTTTCGGTCGTCAAAGTAGGTGACACACACGATCAGGAAGTCTCGTTTCTTCATGCAGTGACTGCATGACTTGGCAGGCTGATTTCGGTCTGTCTGGTGGTTGAAATAAATGAATAGACAAAAGCCTATCAGATAGAGACCCTGGTTCGCTTTATCCTCCAAGATTGGTTTGTGATGTTGTGAATTTATACCCCGTTAGCTGGTACTTTTATCGTTGTAGTCTGGTCCGCCGCCAGACGATTTTATTCATGTTAGGGGAAAGGGGTTAACCTGTCTGGGAGCTCGTATTAATCCCCACACGTGAGAATTTCGTTTTCAGTTCCTGAAAGGAACCAAGGCTTAAGTAGACACGGGCCATGGAGACCTAATCGACCGAAGTTCGATCCTCTCATTCGGTACAGCAGTGTATGCGATCTGTGTGATTCACCATGGTCTTGGATCACGTGTTGGACTCGTGATCGACGGCTATTTCCCTCCCGGAAGAGAGCTCAGAGCTCGTATATGACAGGTTTATGGGTAATGCTGTGAGCTTCACGCGCAACCCCAACTCTCCGCTCACGAGAGTTGAAGTTACGACTCGCAGCGCAGAGATACTGAAATAATTTCAGCCTTGGGCGGGATTCGAACCCGCATCGCCATAGTGGTAGCCGAGATGTCTACCATTGCGCCACGAGATGCGTGTGTGTGTGTGTGTATGTGTGTATACAGTTTTCAACTTGTCTTGTGAACTCTCTCTCTCTCTCTCTCTCTCTCTCTCTCATTGATTTTGTTTTTCAATACGCGCAAAAAACATCGTGATCGCATTGTATCAATTCTGGAAGTCTGGCCGTGCCCTGACGTCAGCTCCTCCTCCTCTACGTTGGCATACTTAACGACTCTTCTTCTGGTTGGCGCCAATGTTCACTTAAACCTTGTTCTGGTTGGCACCAAATACGTTACTCCACTTAAATCTTGTTCTGGCTGGCGCCAAATTATGTTATTCCACTTAAATATTGTTATATGTGGCGCCAAACGATGTTATTCCACTTAAATTTGTTCTGGTTGGCGCCAAAGGATGTTATTCCACTTAAATCCTGTTCTGAGTGGCACCAAACGATGTTATTTTACTTAAATTCTGTTCTGGCTGGCACCAAATTATGTTATTCCACTTATGGGAGCGATAACCTGTGCTGAAGGGTATAGAACGTCATTAGTCCCTTACTTTCTTCATGGCGGTGTTGATTATGCCATGAATATTTTATTCGGGAGAAGGCAGACCCCCGTGTCAGTGGGCCAAGTGTCAAGTAAGATTTTGACATCTTCTGGACTTCAGAATTTCAGGGGCAATTTGTAGCGCCTTGAATGCTGAAGCATTAATTAACAGATGCAGGTGTCTTTGGCTTCAGAATTTCTGAAGGAGAGAGAGAGAAAGATATTTCATTTTTTTTTTTTGGTGGAGTGGTTTAAAGTTTGACGTTTCGCGTCTTTAATTTGGCGTTTCTGAGAATCGCATAATCTTGTGAATGTAAGAGCGTCTTTCGGAGAAGTTGACGAGGAGAAAAGTTCGCGACCTTTACAACCAGGAAAAAAAAAAGTAAACAATTTGTCTTTGGATGAGGAATTGGGGAGTCATTCTCTGCAATAAATAAAGTTACATGGTACCAAAATATGTGTGTGTGTGTGTGTGTGTGTGTGTGTGTGTGTGTAACAATAATAACAATAATATGATAATAATAATAATGATAATATATGGTTT
>NC_134818.1:2447912-2467912 GCF_046742065.1 Oratosquilla oratoria
ACTCTTTAATTCGTTCATGGTGGCAGTCGTTACTCGAGGGGAGAGAACGAGGAAGATGGATCAATTTGATTATCTTGTATATGTGTACATGGTACAATGTACGTACGGGATATCTTTCATGCGCGTTTGTACACACATACACACACACACAGATACATACACACACATACATACATACATATACACACATACACATACATACACATACATACACACTCATAGATACACATACATACACATACATACACACTCATAGATACACATACATACATACACATACATATACACACATACACATACACACACATACATATACACACATACACATACACACACATATACATACGCACACATACACATACACACACATATACATACGCACACATACACATACATACATACACATATACACATATACATACACATGCATATACACACATACACACACACATACACATGCATATACACACATACACACACGAACACACATACATACATACACATGCATATACACACATACATACACATACACACACACATACATACACATGCATATACACACACACGAACACACATACACATATACATACACACACAAACATACACACACATACACATACACACACACACACACACACGGTGAGAGAAAGAGAGAAAGAGAGAGAGAGATGTGGGAAAGTGGGGCACTGAGTATTGTGTCCGGCCTCTTTTTCCCGGACAGTTAGCCGTATCCGTGTCTCCGTCGCGCCGTCCAATGTCGCGCTGTGACATTGTCGCGAATTTGTCCGCAATTTCCCGGAAGAGGAAATGTCTGTTCGCTTCTTCTTCTCTCTCAGGTGCTTCAAGCATCAGATGCACCAATAGACGTAAGAACCTAAGAATAAAGGAGGCTGCAAGAGACCATAAGGCCTACACTAGGGAGTGTTATGTCCATGACCACCTGTCCATAAAGTTGTCTAACCGTTTCTTAAAACAGCCGATAGTTTCAGCACCTACATTGTTACTAGACCGGTTTTGTTTTGTGTTAGTATCAGATGCACCAATAGACGTAAGAACATAAGAATGAAGGAGGCTGCAAGAGACCATAAGGCCTACACTAGGACGTTCCATGTCCATGACCACTTGTCATCCCCATCTGGTTTGTGTCCAGTGATGAGGTTCCTGGTGGTAGTTCTCTGAAACTTTTTTTTTTTTTAAAGAAGACGTCCCTTTGTATACTTTATTTTGTTTAACGTCAATTGGTTCTATTTCCTGAAAGCTGACCCACGTGATGAAGGCTATTGATACCCTCGCTGGGGTCAGTTGTAGGTAAAGTAATACGATTTTATTCATCTGAGCGTACACTTGTCGAGTTTCAGGTCCCACTTTCGCTATGTCCCTTTTTCGGGTCAGCCGTCCCTCTGGCTGACTGTCAACTGTCATCTCACTTTCACTGATCTTCAACTGCAAGGTCTTGATATGATGATAGGGTTTAACGTCACAAACTCCCCCCCCCCCTCTATCGGGAGGCTAGGACGGTGCCCCTCACAAAGGACTTTGTAGCAAGGAATTTAATGAACCATGCCCTTGGTTCAACTTCGCCGGTGGCAGGATTCGAACCGCCATCCCCTCGACCTTCGCCGCAGATAACGACGCCCTAACTCGCTCAGCCAGCGAGATTTTATCTTCGGTTTATAGTTGGTCGTCCATTTCCGAGAACTGTCAACTCTGACCATCCCAATTTAGCGGACTCTCAACTTCCGGTAAGTGTTAAGTGTCAAGTCCCACTTACGCAGACTCGAGTGCGTGGTCTCGTGTGCCAATGGTCTCTTCCTATCTTAGAGGACTACTGTAAAGTGGCAGCCTCATCTTCCGCAAAATCTCAACCGCGAGACGCCGTTCTTACTCGAATAGTGGTGTCAATTTTTTTTTTTTTTTTTTTTTTTTTGTGCCAAGTGGCTCCACAAACTTTTTTCTTTCTTTCTTTCTGAATACCACTTGATATCAGTATTTTTTTTCCGGGTTGTCAAGCGGTGCCAGGTGTTGTCTTGGCGACCTAGAGAGTGCCAGTCTTCCTGATGCCACAGCCAGGGACGGGTGAGTGCCATCAAGCTAGCTACCTTGTCGTTGCCTTCTCTTCGCCCGATACTCTGATAAACCTTGCGATGTCAGCTTTCACTCGCCATCTCACTCACTCCCTCTCTCACTCACTCCATCTCTCACTCTCTCACCCACTCTCTCGCTCCCTCTCTCACTCGCTCCCTCTCTCACTCGCTCGCCTCTCTCACTCGCTTCCTCTCTCACTGACTCCCTCACTCTCACTCACTCCCTCACTCTTTCACTCACTCACTCTCCCACTCCCTCCCTGTCTCACTCCCCTCCTCTCTCCTTCCCTCTCTCACTCACTCCATCTTTCACTCACTTCCTCTCACTCCCTCTCTCACTCACTCCCTCTCTCACTCACTCACTCCCTCTGTCACTCACCTCCTCTCTCACTCCTTCACTTTCTCCTCCTTTCTCTGCCTTCCACCGCCTCTCTTCCTCCTCTCTCTTTTCTTCCTTCACTTTCTCCCTTCCTCGCTTTCTTCCTCTCTCCCTCGCTTTTCCCAACTTTCACTTGCTCTTTCCTTCCCTCCCTCCCTCCCTCACGCATTTTCTTTCCTTCCCTCTCTATCCCTTACTTTCTTTCCTCTCTCCCTTCCTATCTCCAACTTTATCTTACCCTCCCTTCGTCCCTCACTCACTCTCCTTCCCTTTCTCTCTTTCCCTTCCCTCCTTTCCTCTCTTCCTTCCTACCTCCAGCTTTATCTTACTCCCTCCCTTCCCTCCCTTCACTCCCTTCTCCTCCCCCCAGTCCTAATAACCTCTTCCCACTCCCCGACACTCCAAACTCTCCTTCATCCTCCTACACTCCTTTAGGTGTCTCCTTTCTCTCTTTTCAGTAGCTCACCATTCCTCCATCCTCTCTGCCTAGTGTAGGCCTTATGGTCTCTTGCAGTCTCCTTTATTCTTATGTTCCCGTCAGTCCTTCCCTCTGTCCATATTTGCTTGCTATCTTAGCTTCCCTGCTCCACTACCCACCACCTCCCCCCTTTCCCCCCAATCCTATGTCACCGCTCAGTATGTTTCCGGGCCGTTAACCCCCCCAACCTCCCCACCTCACCCTCACACCACAACCTCCCCACCTCACCCTCACCCCCCCACAAGCTACTTTCATCTCTCAGTCACACACACACACACACACACACACACACACACACACACACACACACACACACACACACACACACACACACACACACACACACACACACACACACACACACACACACACACACACACATATCGTGGCGCTGTGGTTAGAGTTCTCGTCTGCCACTACGGCGGTCCGGGTTCGACTCCCGCCCAGGGCTGAGATAATTTCAGTATCGCTGCGCTTCGAGTCGTTACTCCAACTCTCGTGGGGGGGGAGTTGGGTGTGTGTGTGCGTGTAAGGTCAGAGCATTACCCAAAGATCGGTCATACGAGCTCTGAGCTCTCATCCGGGAGGTTGATAACTGTCGATCACGAGTCCAACACGTGATCCAAAGACCAAGGTGAATACACACACACACACACACACACACACACACACACACACACACACACACACACACACACACACACACACACACACACACACACACACGTGTTCAGTAATATTTCACGTTTCACACACATGGCCGTGTCACGTCAAGGGAACGTCTCAGGCATAACGTCTTATCTCGTACTCGTGTCACGTCATACGTCACTACTCGTGTCATAAACATCGTCACGTGGATAGTCTGTCACGTGACGCTGACGGGTCTTGGGTCACGTACGGGCGTTTCCGAGAGTGATGAACATAAGAACAGAAGAACACAAGAACATAATGTGTTCTTCTTTCGTGGCGAAATGGAGATGAAACTGAAGGTAATCCTGTTCTCGTAATCCGTCTAGGGTCCACGTGACTGTCTTGCCACTGAGGAGACGCACAGTGTCATCCAACTGGAAGACTCCACAATATATATATATATATATATATATATATATATATATATAAATACATACATGTATATATATATATATATATATATATATACATACATGTATATATATATATATATATATATTTATATATATATGTATATATATATATATATATATATATATATATATATATATATATATATATATATATTTTTTTTAGTAAGCTTCAAGCTTCGGTAGTGGATCGTTGGTCATCGGACCACTCACGTGGGGCTGAAACAAACTGAACACTAGATTATCCATACAGTGATGGATGGAGGGATGGATGCATGGGTGGGACGAGGCAACGGGGTCAGATAAGCGAGTCGTGTTTTCAACCGACGCCGTATCTTATCAAGGCTTCTGTCGGTGGCCGTGTATATGAATATGTCTGTGCGCGTTCGTGTGTCAGAGAGAGAGAGAGAGAGAGAGAGAGATAGAGAGGAGGGGGAGAGAGAGAGGTGAGGGTGTATAGGAATATGTCTGTGCGTGCGTTCGCGTTTGTGTGTCAGAGAGAGAGAGAGAGAGAGAGAGGAGAGAGAGAGAGATATGGGGCTGTGGGGTGACGCTGGGGGTCTGTTACAACATCACTTCAACATAGGAAGAGGTAGAGGAAACATTGATCAATATTACCATTGGTAATCCCATGAAGGACGCTAAGGGGTAGGGTAGGATGGGGGTGGGGGGTTAGGGAGTAGGCGTAAAGGAAGAGGAGGAGGAGGAGGAGAGAGGAGGGAAGAGTGCCATGGTTAGCCCACGCGGTCGGTGCCTTATTAGGGAAAGTCGTGACGGACCGTTAAATAACGTTTCATCCCGTGTCCTGGGGTGCCTGAGGTCTAACCCAGACTGGTGGAGTGTCACCTGAGCAAAGTGTTGATTTATCCCCCCCGCAAGAAATGTCCCAGAAGCCCTTCCCCGTTTCTGCCTGGGCATCGGGGAAGGTTACAGAATAAAAATAAATAAATAAAGGTGCTAAGATAAGAGGGAGGGTGGAGGGGTGTGGAGTGTATTCAGGGATGGAATGGGTGGGAATGATTTTATGCCTTTTTCTTTTTGGCTACCCCCCTTGTAAGGGGAAAAAAAGCCTTGGTATGTGTATGTATGTATGTAAATAAATAAATAGATAAATAAATTAAAAGAATTATCATATCGTAAGAAATTTTGAGCCTGTAGATGAGGGCGATGACTGTCATTACTGTATACAGTATATGTTTTGGGTACCACAAGGCAATTTTATTCATCTAAGAAAATCAACTAAAAACCCTCCCTACCTCCTTCCTTCCCTCCTACCTCCCTCCCTCCTCCTCCCTCCTACCTACCTACCTCTCCCTCCTCCCTCCCTCCCTCCCTCCCTCCCTCCTACTTCCCTCCCTCCCTACCTCCCTCCCTCCCTCCTACCTCTCTCCCTCCCTCCTACCTCTCTCCCTCCCTCCCTCCCTCCTCCCTCCCTCCCTACCTCCCTCCTACTTCCCTCCTACCTCCCTCCTACCTCTCTCCCTGCCTCGACCTCCCTCCCTCCCTCCTGCCTCCCTCCCTCTTACCTCCCTCCCTCCTACACTTCTGCCTGTTATGGATAACAGCTAATCTCGATTAAATCGTAACCGATCATGATCGTTCTCGTATATAATTGATGGCTGCCGTCAGGCAATTTTATTCAACCTAGGGACCACTCCCCACCCTCTCACCCCACCACCGCCGTTACGGTAGCGCTCATCGTAGCTCTTCTTGTGACTGCCGCCAGGCGATTTTATTCAGCTGAAATGGAGAGGAGGCGCGACAGTGGTAGAAATAGAACCAGATTTTTTTTTTTTTTTTTTTTTTTTTTTTTTTTAATGCATTTCACTCCCACGGGCTGGGTCCCGAATACTATTCATTTTTTTTTTTATTTACTTATTTATTTTATTCTATTTTATTTGGCTCCCGAATAATATTTATTTAATTTATTTATTTATCTATCTATCTATTATTATTTTTTTGTGTGGGCTGGGTCCCAAAGAATATTGGTTTCATTCTGACTTGTACAATTCCATTCAGCTCCGTGATGACCCAAGGCGTCAGGACCTCACTACGAAAAAAATAAAGTCTGGCGGTGAAATGTCAAACGTTTGTTATGATCTGTAGGTGATTAAATGATTATATTTTATCACTCGTAACTGATAACCATCATTCATCTTAATCTCGATAACACAAGAGACCTCACTAATCAGCCCAGTGTTGACGAGATCCCGACACTCGATTAAAATGGTCTTGGATTAACCTCACTCCCTCCCCTAAGAAAAAAAAAATCCTCCCCTAAAAAGGGTCGTCTCCTAAAAACTCTTCCCCCCAAAAAGGGTCTTCCCCTAAGAAAGATTCTCCCCTAAAAAGGGTCTTCCCCTAAAAAAAATTCTCCCAAAAAAGTCTTCCCCTAATAAAATCCTCCCCTGAAAAGGGCCTTCCCCTAAAATAAATCCTCTCCTAAAAAAGGGCCTTCCTAAAAAAAAAATCCTCCCCTAAAAAGGGTCTTTCCCTAAAAAAAATCCTCACCAAAAAAGGGTCTTCCCCTAAAAAAATCCTTCCCTAAAAAGGGTCTTCCCCTAAAAAATCATCCCCTAAAAAGGGTCGTATACTAAAAAAATCCTCCCCTAAAAAAGGGCCTTCCCCTAGAAATTCCTTCCCTAAAACGGGTCTTCCCCTAAAAAAATCCTCCCCTAAAAAAGTGTCCTCCCCTTAAAAAAGAAAAAATCTTCCCCAAAAAAGGGTCTTCCCCTAGAAATATCCTCCCCTAAAAAAGGGTCTTCCCCCTAAAAAAGACAAAATCCTCCCCTGAAAAAGGGTCCTCCCCTAAAAAAAAAAATAATAATAATCCCCTAAAAAGGGTCTTCCCCCCCCAAAAAAAAAAATCTAGGGTGAGTGGGGGTGGGGAAGGGGGTGGGGTTCACCTTGCCAAGGGAGTCAATGGTAGCAACCTCAACACCTTCAGTCTAATGACTAACCCCAGCCAACCCCACACCTCAGCTTAACGGAATCATCTGGCGCATACATGTAAGACCCATCTTCGAGAGACTGCCTGAAGCGGTGGCCGAGAAAGTATTGGCTCTGTAGAACGATAATTCTCTCTTCCTCGCTCTTTATCTCTCTCTCTCTCTCTCTCTCTCTCTCTCTCTCTCTCTCTCTCTCTCTCTCTCTCTCTCTCTCTCTCTCTCTCTCTCTCTCTCTCTCTCTCTCTCTCTCTCCCTCCCCCTCCCTTTCTCCCCTTTTCTCTCTGTTCTCTCTCTCTCTCTCTATCTATCACTTTGTGTGTGCGCGTGCGTGAACTAAAATACACAAACGGGCTCATCAACGTCTGGATTCGAACCTTTGCTCTCGTATGCGTCATTAACCCCCTCTGCTGCTAATCACGAGTTGTACCTTCATTGGAGGGGGAGGAGGAGGGAGGGGGAAGAAGGAGGGAAGGGGGAAGGAGGAGGGAGGGGGGCGGAGGAGGGAGAGAGAAGGAGGAAGAAGGGAGAAGGAGGAGGGAGAGAGAAGGAGGAGGAAGGGAGGAGGGAGGGGGAAGGAGGAGGGAGGGGGAAAGAGGAAGGAGGAGGTAGGTAGAAGAGAGGGGGAAGGGGAAATGAGGAGGGAGGGAGGGGGAAGGAGGAAGGAGGAGGAATAGGGAAGGAGGAGGTAGGAGGGAGGAGGAGGGAGGGAGAAGAACTCCTACGAATTGAAAAGACCCAAAACACCATAAAGACTTGGGACTCTTACCTGTATATACACCCAGTGTTCACTAGAGACAATTTCTTATCATTCTGTCGCATTACTTGTAATTGATCATAATAAAATATATCAGGATTATCGACGAAATGAAATTTGAACCTGGTGCGCATGCGCTGAGCTTAGATGTATGTATTTATACACGTGTGACTGTGTGTGTTTATCTAGGCCTATGGATACGTACCTTCTACATAAATTCACAACACCTGTCACGGATTGGAGTCAGACCCTCTTAACTTCCTTGTTTTTTTTCGTAGTCAAAATAAATATAAAGAATGGAGCACCTGTAGACTTAAAGGAGTCTGAATTAGAACTACTTTAACTTTGTTTATTTATTAATTTATTTATTTGTTTATTTACATTTATCAACCACAGTTCGCTTTAATTCTAAGCCATCAACATCGAGAAGCTCGAAGAGGCATATATGCAGAAATGTTTATTTATTTATTTTTTAAGGTTTTCTTTGATGGCGGCTACGGCTACCTGAGTCACGTTCTCCCTCAAGATTCGGTCGATTTGGTTCAATTCGGAGGCTGGTCCTTGACGAAAAGGCGACGCGTCGCGTGACCCCAAAAAAAAAAATCCCCTTCAGGAGGGCACCCGATTGACGGCACCTGAAGAGAAGTGCCTGGCACCGCCCAATATCAGTAATAAACTCTCTGGCGCCTTTGGCACCAGGTCTTCAAGAATGTCGTGACGTCAGTGACCGCGACCGTAAATGTCAATGGAGTGCCGTACGCTGTCTGCTTACGTCCCTTTCGGTGCCACGGACGAGTGCCGGGGCCGTGGATAGCGGTGCAGGAGCCTGCGGTGGACGGGTCCTCGTTGGACTAATATGGTGACTTGCATGCCAGGTTTTAGGTGGCACTGTAGAAGTAGGAAGTAGAAATAGGGAGGAGGATGTGGGTGGTGTGCGGGGGTGAGGGAGATTTGGGGGAGGAGGAGGGGAGGAAAAGGGGGAGGAAGAGTGGGTCAGGGAGGATTGGGTTCAGGTTTCCCCCCTCTACACTTGAGAGTTACTTTTCGTCTGGATGAAATCTTCTTGCGGCTCTCGTGGAAATATTTGTCACAGACTATGGGGGCCTTCCTTGGATTTTCGAGAACATCAGCTGAATGGAATACTAAAGGATGACCCCTGACTTGCGTGCATTTATTCATTTATTTATTTATCTATTCATTTATTTATCTATTTATTTATCTTTCCATCGGGGTGCTACGTCAGTTTTTTTTACAACGGTGTCCGTTGTTGACTATTCCTTACGTTTTTTTTTTTATCTGATGACCAATATGTCATATGCCGCTAGTTTCTATTTTCTGTTTGAATATTCACCAGTCTTAATATTCCACAGGTATGGGTATTTTCTATATACGCATATATCTATAAACTCTAACAAAAAAATACATATCGTGACACGGCCACATCAAAGCACAACTCAGATATCAACAGTAGGACGGTTGGTCCAGAACTTACGTCTGAGCGACATTTGCCCACCTCACCCCCAATGCGCAGAAACTGGCTCTCCGTTGATAGCGTTTTTTTCATTTATTTTATTTATTTATTTATTTATTTATTTATTACAAATGCTCGTCTTATATAATGCATTTCAGACCCATCTTCGGCCCTAAGATACTCCCACACACACTCAAATAGGACCTCAGGTATCTGATTAAACCGGTTTTTCCTACGTTTAGGCGGACTGTCCGTCAATACTGAGCGAGTATGGCGGGTCTGGTGTAACGTCTGTAGAGTGTAGCTCGTTGTTTCCATTCTTGTCCGAGTTTGAATCCAACATCTACCGTTGTCAACCTTGGCAGACAAAGCAAATAGGGCAAAGGTGACGCCTACGGTCGAAGCTCAGCGTCTCCTGTCGTATACACCTCGTATCATATAGTAAATTATGCTGTGAGGATGGCGTGATAGGCAAGTTTGGATAAATCGTTATGCATGAGACAGAATACGATGATGAAGTTTGCAAGTTGGATGTGACCTGTTGTCATGAGTCTGGTAATGTGACAGACGTACACTCTACAGCCAGAGAGTATGATGTGATAGTGTGTGATGGTGTGATGTACATTTTGTTCGAATGTGTTCTCATCAATTAGCGTGATGTGATGTGCCATCAAGTTTCTTAGCGTGATGTGATGTGTCATCGGGTTTCTGTTGGTGTGATGGTGAAAGAAGGTGACAAGTGACAGAGGAGGATGAGGAGGAAGAGGAGGAGGAGGAGGTGCTGTGGGTATGATGTGGCATCTTGGGAGATTGGCGCCGGTGCCAAAGAGTGGCACATCCATTTGGCACCAGGTCATGTGTGTGCGTTTGTGTGCGTGCTCGCATGTGAGTGTGTGTGTGTGTGTATGCGTGTGTTCACAAGTGTGGCTATGTACGCGCAAAACGCGCACACATACACACACATACACACGCGCGCGCGCACGCATACGCGCGGGAAATGGGTCGACGACAGGTGTGGCAGGACAGTTAACCAGCCAGGTGTGACGCGCTCCATGTGAACTTGGTTCGATTCCAGCCTCGGACTCGTTACCTAACGCGCACCCGGACCCTCCACAGAAAGGCCACGGGTTCCCAAAACCGGTGGAGGGGTACCGGCGCGACCACCAAGGAACCCAACCAAACCTTTTCAGATCCACCAAAATAATGACGTCGAACCAATAGTGACGTAATTATATAGTGACGTCATTGGTGGATGCATGTGTGTCTGTACGTGTGAGTGTGTGTGTGTGTGTGTGTGTGTGTGTGTGTGTGTGTGTGTGTGTGTGTGTGTGTGTGTGTGTGTGTGTGTGTGTGTGTGTGTGTGTGTGTGTGTACGCGCTCTAACCTGACCTAGAAATGCTTCGAGGGTGCTTTTGATTAGGTCTGAAATAGGGTTTGTGTTTGTTTTCAATTGGCCTCATAGGTTACTCGTTTGGCAAGGATTATGTGATTAATTAAGTATACACACATGCACGCGCGCACATACACACACACACACGCACACACACGCACACACACACACACACACACACACACACACACACACACACACACACACACACACACACACACACACACACTGGAACAAACTGGTCGAAAAAGTAGTGTGTGCAAAAACTATACACGAATTTGAGAGCAAACTAAACGCTGCGAGATACAAAGACGGGACACCACGAGGGTAGCACCCCTTCCCGTAAGATGCAACTAGGCAAATGCAACTAAGTAAATACACACACATCATAAATATAATATATATATATATATATATATATATATATATATATATTATATATATATATATATATATACTATGCGTGTACATTTTTAAGTTGATTACGTGTAATTGTAACCTTTAAATGCATTTAGGGGTTAGAGTACTTTAAAGCTCGTTCAGATGTCAACGGCAGAGAGTCTGGGAGGAAGACAATGGAGTGGAGGGGACTAGGAGGGGGAGGGGGGAGTGAGGGCGAGGAAGGGGAAGGGATATGGGGGAGAATGGAACGTGGGTAAATGGCAGGGAGGAGGGGGAGAGAGGGGGAGAGGGGGGACGGTGGGGTGGTATGAGGTGAGATGGGGTGGGGAGATCAGAGTGATACCTGACGTGAATAGGACACTAGTCATCCGTGACTTACTATATACATAGGTGTTGCTTACAGTCCTCTCCTCCTCTTCCTCCTCCTCCTCCTCCTCCTCCTCCTCCTCCTCCTCCTCCTCCTCCTCCTCCTCCTCCTCCTCCTCCTCCTCGTCCCTCCCGTTCCCATTTCACCTCTGCCTCCCCGTCGTCCAACCTGCAGCAGGCAACCTCCCCCCTCCCACTTCCCCCTCCCCCTCCCCCCTCCCCTTCCCCTTCCCCTTCCCTTCCCAGTCTTGTCACTCAAATCCATATGGTACATTCCACACACTCATCTCGTACAGCTACCTGGTCACAGTGACTCCATATGCAAATGCACGGATGCATACACACACACGCACACACACACATTATATATATATATATGTATATATATATATATATATATATATATATATATATATATATATATTCTGGTACATTGTGACAAATTGATGAAAGTGGAAAAAGAAGAAGCAAAGAGCGAAACCGGTCAGGAATAAACTCAGAAACTCTGAACCAGACCCATGACTTCTTTTTCCACATTTATCAACATATGTGTATATATATATATATATATATATATATATATATATATATATATATATATATATATATATATAAAAACATGCATATATATAATAGGCTATCTATCTTTATTGATTACACTACGTTTCCAACGACCCAATCGTGTAATCAATAAAGGCTTTGCCCTATGATGTTTACTCAGCCATCTGCAAACAAAATCAAGGGAGCAGTTGTCGGTATTCAACTTTTCGTAGTTGAAAACCTGGAAGAAATACGAAGTTGTCAGAAAAATCTTGAGCCTGTTCCGAGGACGGAGTGTCAGCCCCCCGGACAAGTCAATTGGTAAAATGTATTAGCCGCTTTGGGTGTTGTTAGAGACAATATTTATCTTGGAGGGTTTATGGGTTGTTTTATTTAGCTGATAACTAATGTAACGTCTCTTGAAATGGTAATTCCTACATTTTTATTGGCCCTTGTTACATGCAATTCATGGCGTATTTCTTCGTCTAGACTCTAATGTATTGGCTTCATTTGTTTGAATTATGTAACATATGTGTTAAGTTGTTGGAATTTGGAGTGGAAATGTGATCCCTTTTACATTTTTCGTTTTTGTCGTAAATCTGTGTGTGTGTGTGCGTGTGTGTGTGTGTGTGTGTGTGTGTGTGTGTGTGTGTGCGCGCGCGCTTGTGTATGTAATAATGCATATATCTTTCATGATATGTACCAGAAAATCACAAAATTTCCTCACTTCGTACAGTTACAGTATTTTGAGTTTTGTTTATATACATTACCCGTTTCAAATTTAACAGTGAAGAGAATAGATTATATTTTGTAGAGTACTGTGCAAATATATATATAAAAATAGGAAAATATAGGGAATTATGAAAAAAGAGTACAACGAGAAAAATATACCCCTTTAAGTACCGACTCCATAGTCACAATTCTTTATCTGTTCAGCACCATTGGGAGAACACAGACACCACTACAACATACACGGGGTGGAGGGACCTGTGACAATTGTCATAACTCACTGACGCTGTGTACCCCGTTACTATAGCAACAAGAATAAAAACAATGATAAAAACGAGAAGAAGAATAGCGGCAGCACAAGAGAAATTTGTCGCCAAATTATTCTAAACGATTCAACCATTCCACTGCTGTGTTCTTGTGATGTGTCTCGCATTTCGAGCTCCTTGGCACTTCTGCGCAGGATTTCGCGGCATTGTGTAGATTATTTCAGCTGCATGGTTGTGATTAAGTGTTTCTGTACGTTTAGAACAAGTTGCTGCCCAAATTCCCCTTCCACAGCTTCAAGCGCATGAGTTATTGTAGGACTGCGGCTGTATTTGTCTAATTGTAATATAACGAGCTGGAGTTATGCCAGTGAATTCCCGTCCTCATATCTCTTAATGAACGTTAGCTTCGAAATAAATTGTTGTCCGCTTGTATTAATTTTTTTTTATTAATTTGTATCACATATTGCCGTATCTATTGCTTTACTTCCTTCAGTGTGTGTGTGTGTGTGTGTGTGTGTATGTGCGTGTGTGCGTGTGTGTGTGTGTGTGTGTGTGTGTGTGTGTGTGTGTGTGTGTGCGTGTGTATGTACGTTTTTACCCGCACGCACCAGGTGCCCTCAAGTTTTGGCAAGGCTCTACAGTTTTATTTCTTGACGCGAAGATTAACCGCATAAAATGAACGACGAGGGCGGCGAGATCGTTGCAAAGGGTTCTCGAGAGTGGAATGACACGGTGGCGCGTCACTCGACATGTAACTGCCAATATGTGATGAAGGTGTCGACGTGGTGTCTTCAGAAGCTCTGAGAGAGAGAGAGAGAGAGAGAGAGAGAGAGAGAGAGAGAGAGAGAGAGAGAGAGAGAGAGAGGGGGGGGGGCAGACAGAAAGAGAGGGGACAGCCAGAGAGAGAGAGAGAGAGAGAGAGAGAGAGAGAGAGAGAGAGAGAGAGAGAGAGAGAGAGAGAGAGAGAGAGAGAGAGAGAGAGAGAGAGAGAGAGAGAGAGAGAGAGAGAGAGAGAGAGAGGGGGGGGGGGGGGGCAGACAGAAAGAGAGGGGACAGCCAGAGAGAGAGAGAGAGAGAGAGAGAGGGGGGGAGGGGCAGACAGAGAGAGAGGGGACAGCCAGAGAGAGAGGGGACAGCCAGAGAGACAGATAGATAGAGAGAGAGAGAGAGAGAGAGAGAGAGAGAGAGAGAGAGAGAGAGAGAGAGAGAGAGAGAGAGAGAGAGGGACAGACAGAGAGAGAGAGGGACAGACAGAGAGAGAGAGAGAGGGACAGACAAAGAGAGGGAGAGAGAGAGAGAGATAGAGGTGGCAGAAAGAGAGAGAAGAGAGAGGGACAGACAGAAAGTCAGAGGGTGGTGGCAGAGAGAGAGTGAAGAGAGACGAATGTGTTGGAATCAGTGACTAAAGGATTTGATTGTTAAGTTTTAAGTACTTTTTGTTCGTAAGCATTAGGGCGAGTACTTACTATTGGTACGGGCCTCGAAGCCTGAGTTACTGATATTCAGCCCAAGTGTTTGGCCTTTGCTCTTGCGGCCTTACTCTCGAGGTTATCAGTCGGAGTCCGTCTGCGTCGGCGGTGACGGTGGCTGTGGCGACCTTGTGCATTAATTAAGATAAAATTAAATTGAACGATACTCTTATACACATTTAATTACCTATTACTTGTTTGCGTAATTATTTGCACCCTTGATGTTTATAAATTATATTATTTATAAATTTATTTATTTTTTGTTTATTTATATATTTACTGTGAAATTCATTGAACTTGAGGGGAAGACCGAGGATGAGATGGATGGATGGGGTAAAAGGGGCGTTGAGCAATAGAGGAATGTCTGTTGAGCAAGGAAGGGAGAAGGCAGGAGTTAGTGGAGAATGATTGTGTATAGATGATACTCTGATGCAAGGAAGAGAATGGATAGAGGGGACAGGGACTGGTTATGTAGGAATATTTTGACGCAGCCCGAAGGGATTTCTCCCCGTCTTCTCTTTTTCTGCATGAGGGAACGGAGAGGGTGGGTCGCCGATTAAGTGAAGCGGCCTTGCTGTGGATATTCTGTATATTGCTGCGTTGCTTCTGATTTAGAGCAGTGGGCGGGGTACAGGTATGACCCGTCATCCATGAGGAGCTAAGATGAGAGGGAAGAAAGGGTGGTGGATGAGATTGAAATGGATGGGTGTGGGTACTTGCTTTTTGACTTGACTCTCCTGTAAGGGAAGAAAAGCCCTTGGTATATAGATAGATAGTGTAACATTCCAACCACGTTTTCTAGAAAGGTTGCCTAGAGGACAAGAACGGAGAAGGGTTCTTGAGAGGACGCAAGGATGAAGTCAATTAACCAATACCACAAGAAATTCACAAAAATGCACTCGACCCAAGAACTTTGCAGAAGCCAGCCGACCTCAATAACCCAAAACCGAGAACGAGCCGAATTTGTAGACTCGTGTAGTGAGAGCTTCTGTGAATAAACCTTTCAGAGGTTTATGAGTAAATATTTAGATGGTGCCCGGGGCAGCAAATGACGCCTGTTTGAACAACAGACAAGGAAAGACTCTTCAAAGTACTGGCGACCAGTAAGTGTGGTCCCAAACAGCTTCTTGTGAGTAAATTCTGAGGACGGAGTGTTTACAAGTGTGGCAACCACAGGAGACCACGTGACAGCTAACTCGAAGGTGTTTACGAGAGTGGTGGGGAGGTGGAGAAGGGGGAGCATGGAGGGCACTCGTGGAGATTTGCAGAGGCTCATGGGAGAAATGTGGGGAGAAGAGGAGGTTTGGGGGTCTTCTCAGCTCGAGAGTTCTCCAGGGACAGATTAAGTTTCTCATTGAGCTATCGAGAGAGCGAATCAGAGCTGATCATAGATAATGTACATCATCATCCCTCTCCTCTTTCTCTCTCTCTCTCTCTCTCTCTCTCTCTCTCTCTCTCTCTCTCTATCTATCTATCTATTTATCTATCTATCTGTCTGTCTATTTTTCTGTTTATCTGTCTATTTTTCTTTCTGTCTATGTATCTATCTGTCTGTTTACCAACATATTTCTCTGTCTGTCTGCCAGTCTATCTGTTCATTAATCTGTCTTTCTGTCTATCGCCCTCTCCCCCCTCTCTCTCTCTATCTATCTATCCATCTCTATCTCTCTCAATCTCCCTCTCTCTTCTTGTTTGTTGCCTTGGTAGTACGTGAGTGTGCAAGTACATGCAATGCTTGTTTGTTTTTGTTTTTGTTTTCTTGTGGCCGCGTACATGATAGAAATATAGATATATGGTTTGGAACACGCACTGAATATCGCGTACTTGAACGCATGCGCGTGTACACACGCACACACACACACACACACACACACACACACACACACACACACACACACACACACACACACACACACACACACACACACACACACACACACACACACACACACTGAAATAATATCAGTATCGCAGCGCTGAGGGGTGTTACTCCAACTCTCGTGGGCGGGGAGTTGGGTGTGTGTGTGTGTGTGCAAGGTCATAGCATTACCCATAGATCGGACCTACGAGCTCTGAGCTCTCTTCCAGGAGGGAAATAGCTGTCGATCACGAGTCCAACACGTGATCCAAAGACCAAGTGAATACACACACACACACACACACACACACACAAAGACAATAACAATACATTTTTCAAGAGGCCAAGGCAGACGATGTACCACCGCACGGGCTCAAACAAAGCCCATTGGAGTGATACTTCACTCCCAAATTTCGAAAAAAAAGAAAAAAAAAATTTAACCCCCCCTCCCCCAACTCCTCACTCCCACAGCTCCTTGTACCCAGTCAGGAACCTCATGGTATGCGCATCGTTAGTGAAGACTGGTTGTTGTTGTTGTTGTTGTTTTTGTTGTTGTTGTTGTTGTTGTTGTTGTTGTGGTGGTGGTGGTGGTGGTGTATGGTGATGATGGTGGTCTTCTTCTTCTTCTTCTTCTTCTTCTTCTTCTTCCTCTTCTTCTTCTTCTTTTCTTCTTCTTTTCTTCTTCTTCTTCTTCTTCTTCTTCTTCTTCTTCTTCTTCCTCTTCTTCTTCCTCTTCATCATCGACATCTTCTTCTTCCTCTTCATCATCGACATCTTCTTTATCTTCTTTTTCTTTTGCATCTCCTCCTTCTTCACCCTCCTCTGCATCTTTCTCCTCTTTTTCTGTGCCTTCTTCTTCCTACTTTTAATTTAAATTATTCTTTTCCTCCTCCTTTCCTCCCCCTCCTCCTCCTCCTTCTGCTTCCCCTCCTCCTCATCATCTTATTTCTCTTCCTCCTTCCCATCTCCCCCCGCTTCTATTTCTTCCTTTTCCCATCCCTCAGCCCCCTTCCTCTTCCTTATCCTTATGCTTCTAATCCTCCTCCCCTCCTCCTTCTGTCCTCCTCCTCCTCCTCCTCCTCCTCCTTCTCCTCCTTCTCCTCCGCCTTCTTATTCTTCTCTTTCCTCTCGTTCTACTTCTCCCGTACTTTATTTTTCTTCATTTTTTTCGATGATTTGTTTTGTATTTTACTGCATACCTTGTTTTTGTTCTCCTTTTGTTCTTTTTGTTTTTCTCTTTTCCCTTTCCTTTTTCCTTTCTCGTCTTTTTCTTCTTTTTGTTGTCGTTCCATGTTTATTTTCTTTTTTTCGTCTCGTTCTTCTTTTTATTTTACTTTTTCTTCTTATTTGTCAACGTCTGCGTTCTTTAGAACGAGCCTGTATGGATAGAACACCCAGATCACGACTGTTGAGGAGGAAAAACAGTCGAGATATTTGTGTCATTTTTGCATAGGTTTGCGCTCCAGCTACGTGGTTGCAAATCCCGCCCGTTTGCGTCTCACACACACAGAAGGCAGCGAGCGGAGACCGCTTGCACGTCGGGAAGGTCGATGGCTTTATGTTTTACCGCGAGTATTATCACCTTTACTACCGCCACTGTTGCTGCCGTTACATTTGACGCTGTTACCATGCCGTTGACACCATCGAGATGCACGAGGAGAATTTCCCTTCGGCCAGAAGTTCTTTCGTTCGAGATTATTTTCGTAGTTGCTTCTACTCTTTCCAGTGATTTTTGACTTTGATCAATTTGTCCTGGTTTAGGTCGGACGATTTTATTCAACTTAGAAAAACCTTCCGGTCGTAAAGGCTTAACCCCCGTGAAAATTAATCTCCAAAACCAGTCAGGGAAGCCCATACTGATAACAGATAAAGATTATCCCGCATTATATAGGTGCTCCCTTTACAGGAACGCTCCCGACCTTACGATAAGAGAACAAAGAGAAAAGGCCGTTGTTTTGTTGGTAGTGTAAGTTGTCATATTTCCTTGTACTCTCTTTGAATCCAGAAGCGTGTACTGACAACCTTCTGCCGTTGTCTGGCCACGCTGTTATTAAGATTGAGTAAACAAGTGGTCATAAGATAGAATGACAGACATATTAGAAATAGAGACTTTATTGAAATAATGTAAACCAAAGCTTAAAACATATTGACGCTACGCTATGATTTGGCTGTTTTGGGGGATCTTTCTTCGGCTTTTAGGTAGCTTCTGTAGTCGTTACAGAAACGGCAGCAAGTGGTCATACGACAGAATGATAGACAAATAAGAAACATTTAGTGAAATAATGTAAACCAAGCCATAAAACATATCGACGCTATGCTATGATTTGTTTTTTTTTTTTTTTTTTTTTTTTTTTTTTTTTTTTTTTTTTTTTTTTTTTTTTTTTTTTTTTTTTTTTGCTTTTGGCTTATGGGTAGCTTCTGTAAGAGTTACAGAAACGGCATCACCGGCAACAGTGAAGCAGATCACGTCAGTACTGGAAGAAGACCGACTATGCTCTTGGAGACCTGCTTATGTAAGTCAAAAAGGTCTTGACGTCAGTACCAGGACGGCGCAATGTCTGTCACCCTTGTATCAGCAGAAGTCTCTCTTTCACTTCGTTATGGTTATTGCCCTCGTAGATAGTGCCACTTCGGGCACTATTCTTTACGTGAATATCGTTGAGACGCTAATTCTCAAATGAGATAGCCCCAATCTTAGAACCAAACTCACGGGACTTCACCATTCCGCGCCGAGAGACCAATCAGAGACCCCCGCTCGGCCAAGCCCCCGCATTGGGGCGTTCTGATTGGTCGCTCGCCGTGACCTTGAGCGTCCGTTGCATTCCGGCAGCCCAAGTGGATTAGCGAGGTACCCCTAGGGTCCCTGCTGCCCCTCCAGACACCTCCGGACTCTTCGTCGTTGTAGTTGGAACTCGCAACCAGCGAGTATCCAATCAGGGTGTTGAAAAGTACCAGCAAGCAGTCAGGAGAGTTTACCTTTGTTAAAGTTGCAGGGACGTGGGTGTGTGGATACAAGCATACGTGCCTATGAACATGCCTGTGCTTAGCTTGTGTGTGTATGTTTGAGTGTGTGCGTGCGTGTGTATGTATGTGTGTGTGTGTGTGTGTGTGTGTGTGTGTGTGTGCGCGCATGTGTGTGCATATGCAAGCACGCGTGTAAGCGTAAAGGTACGTGTATGCACACATTACTACATAGTATTTTTCCATGTGTACGTGTATGTTTATTTAGCTGGGCAGGTACTCTGTCACTTCTACATTAAATTCCAGGCCATCTGCCTCGTGTTGGTATGCACAATGAGCTCCTCATCCCGATGCAGTGATCCCTAATCGATTGTAAACTTAATGCTGGGTATCTTATCTCTCAAGGTTTAAGATGAGATTGGTCTGCGCACCCGTCGGAGGGATATAGACCCTTGATTAATTGGCTACTTGGCTTAACTCGGGTGGGTTACTTAACAACTGGGCTCGATGTTTGTAAACTTTAGGGAGAGAGAGAGAGAGAGAGAGAGAGAGAGAGAGAGAGAGAGAGAGAGAGAGAGAGAGAGAGAGCGAGAGAGAGGGGGGGGACTCTGGGGAGGTGCCAATGAACTTTGTTGCCATCATTTACTATTCATAATTTATTTATTAAATAAACAATTTGTTTATTTATTTATCTAATTGTCTATGTGTTTATTTGTCTCTTTTATGTATTTATAGTGTTCAACCTTACGGCTTAGGTAGACTTCCCTTTGGTTAGGGTCATACTCTCTTCCTCTTATTAGTTTTG
>NC_134818.1:2470412-2477912 GCF_046742065.1 Oratosquilla oratoria
ATGACAGTCACATGCAGGATTCGAACCCACTGCTTTCGGCCACCCGTAAGGTCACCTTCACAGAGCCTTAGCCCACTACACCAACAGAGACTTAAAAGCCTTGAAACCTGGAATCGAACGGATTCCCGAGGATAGGAAAGATCACTAATCTGCGACCCCAATTCCTGTTTTACCAGTGTGTGTGTGTGTGTGTGTGTGTGTGTGTGTGTGTGTGTGTGTGTGTGTGTGTTTGTTTGTTTAACGTCACAAACTTCCCCTCTCAGAAAACCCCGAGGAAAGAAACAAGAGGGACAACATATTCCCTTTAGAGACACCAGAGCATCAGAGAAGATTCGACCTCTGGGACTCTCCTCTCCTCATTCCGTAGGGGATGAAAAGGACTGACGTAAGAAAGAGCGAGTTCGGCAGCTACGATCTCGGTTTCGAACCTTTGTCGTTCATTGTAAGGGACAGAGTCGTTTGTACAGTGGAGGGAACATACAGTACACAAGGGGCTAGCGGTCTTGTCCCCTTCCCAGTTATGTGGCATTTTTCTGTGTGATGTGCCTGCGGCCAGGTGATTTTATTATGCAGATTCCATTTTGTGTGACGTCAAATAATCCCGGACTGATTCGAGAAGCTCTTCAACCGGGCATCAGCAGGACCGAACCGTCAACCCAAAGCCAGAACAGAATATCTGAAGCGAATGAATGAGTGAATGAGTGAAACGATGAATGAATGAGATGGGCGACCCTTAGATGGAGACGTAAGCGCCTCCAAGGGAGTTATGTATGGGGGGCGGGGTTTAGACTCGTAAGAAATACCTGGGCTCCTCTTGTTGACCTACAAAGAATCGTCGTCGTCGTCGTCCTCGTTGTCGTCTTCGTTGTCGTCTTCTGCATCGTCCACATCGTCGTCGTCGTCGTCTTCGTTGTCGTCTTCTGCATCGTCCACATCGTCGTCGTCATTTTCGTCGTCTCTGTCGTTGGCTTCTCTGTCGCCTTCGTCGGCGCCATCTTCGTCGTCAGTAATCTCGCGGACAATAAAGCAATTGGCCCGATTACTGCGTAGACTTCGTGGAAGTAACTGTGCAGTGGAGCCACCGCTAGACAATTCGTGTGCATGTGTATAGGTGTGCGTATACGTGTGCATTTGCTTACAGTGCATTATGTAGGTGTGTGTGTTTGTGCGTGCGTGTGTGTGTGTGTGTGAACGTATGCATGTGTGTGTGTGTGTGTGTGTGTGTGTGTGTGTGTGTGTGTGTGTGTGTGTGTGTGTATGTGTGTGTGGAGGGGGCGCGTGCACGTACATGCGTGCTTACCGTGTTTTACTCGTATGTATTTCATAAGATTTAAATCATTCTTCTCTCACTCTTTGGTACCTCGAGGCACCGATTCCTAAGTACCTTTGCCCTGTGTGCTCGGATCTCCAAGGCGGGTGGATCGTCGGCACCAGGAACTGTTGGGTGCGGGTTCTAACTAAGCACAATGCCCACCTAGCTCCTCAGCACTTGACATAAAAAAAAAAGAATGAAGAAGACTGCAAGAGACCATAAAGCCTATACCAGGCACTTCCATGTCCATTACCACCTGCCATCCCCATCCATAAAGTTGTCTAACCGTTTCTTAAAACAACCAATAGTTTCAGCGCTCACTACATGGTTACTAAGTCTATTCCATTCGTTGACCACCCTATTAGTAAACCACTTCTTGTCTATTTCCTTCTTAAATCTAAATTTGTCCAATTTGAATTCATTACTGCGGATCCTGACCTGTTTTCTTAATATGATGACCTTGTTTGCATAACCCTTGTTAAAGACTTGATCCACTTGAACACCTCTATTAGATCACATCACACTCTGCGTCTTTCCAGTATAAGTTAAGGTGTCTAAGCCTCTCCTCGTAAGGTAAATTTCTGATAGCGGAGAGCATTTCAATCAAGTAGACTTTCTCTCGAATGAAAATATTGTAAAACACTACAGCAGAGAAGAAATAACATTCACGCCTATCACATTGCAGACTTTATTCAGTACAAGGAAACCCAAAAGTCCCTGGATTTTAAACTACGAGTAGTTGTAGTTGTAGTGGTTATGGTGGTGATGGTGGTAGTGATAGTGGTGGTAGGATTGGTGGTGGTGGTGACGGTGGTATGTGTCGATGGGAGAACAGCGCAACGATTGTCATCATTGTGTAGTCGGTGCATGATGCCCGGCGCCCCATATACGGCATCAATCTCATCGTGATTCCCCCAGAAGAGTAACCTAACCAGTGAAACCACAGCGCCAACCACGTAGCCAGTCTGGACCCACCAACCCAGCCCAACCCACCAGATCTTACCACTCAACCCAACCAATCAGGTATTCTCAAACCCTTCGATTGTACCAATGTACTTACACGTGTTTATTGCCATTCTCGTCAGAGGATTTTATTCAATAGAAGAAAGCCGCCATCACGCGTTTATGGGTTTAATTGTATTGCGATTATTCATTGGAGGGAAATCACAATTTGCAGGTGTAGTGGTTAACATCTCGGACTGCCACGTAAAGGTACCGAGTTTGCGCCGCGCTCATGGCGTGAACAGCTTCCACTGATGCTGCAAGTCGTTGCTACCTCCTCTCTTTAACGAAGGGATGGTTGTGTGGTTTGTGCATTTGTGTGTAAATTAATAGCATTACCCATAGATCGTTCTATATATGAACTCTGAGCTCTTTCAGGAGTAATAGCCGCCAGTCACGAGCCCAGCACGTGATCTAAAATTATGTTAAATCACTCACGCAGTTTGATAAATTATCTAAGACTCCCCTACTTAGTCGTTGACGCTTAGATCTGACACGAGGACAGAATTGGCTAACCTGTGTGTGTGTGTGTGTGTGTGTGTGTGTGTGTGTGTGTGTGTGTGTGTGTGTGTGTGTGTGTGTGTGTGTGTTTTCGATACAGCACGTCATCATTTGCGTCATAGTATGTCCTATTACTGCCTCCTTGCGTCCTAATACATCTAATTCCTGACATATTTGGAAGAGACCCGAAACCAGGCTACTTAAATCTGGAAAGGAAGAAGAAGAAGAAGAAGAAGAAGAAGAAGAAGAGGAGGAGGAGGAGGAGGAGAATGTGAAGGGAGAGAGGAAAGAGCAAACAGCATCTCCACCCCAGAGGCAATTGAATGCGAAGGAATTACTTTATTCGGTTGTTTTCCTGTAACCGCCCGTTGGGTAACCCGCCTCGCTTAATTGTTCGCGGAATCCTCAGTGTTTGTTTACAAATACTAAACTCGGATGCGCGCCCACGCAAGTGTGCGCGTGGACACACACACACACACACGCACACACATGTATACATACATACATACATGAGCTCTGAGCTCTCTCCTCTTCCGGGAGGAGAGTAACTGTCGATCACGAGTCTAACACGTAGTTCATTCCAAGACCATGGTGAATGACACACACACACACGCACACACACACACACACACACACCTCGTAACGCAGTGCTTTGAGTTCCTGGCTGCTACTACGGTGGTCCGGGTTCGACTCCCGTCCAAGGCTGAAATAATTTCAGTATCGCTGCTCTGCGAGTCGTTACTCCAACTCTCGTATTCGGAGAGTTGGGTGTGCGTGCGTGTAAGATCACAACATTACCCATAGATCGGTCATACATGAGCTCTGAGCTCTCATCCGGGAGGGTAGTAGTTGTCAATCACGAGTCCAACACGTGATCCAAGACCATGGTGGTTAATCGCACGACACCACGAGCATAGCTCCCCTTCCCGTAAGATACAACTAGGTAAACACACGCACGCAGACACACACACACACACACACACACACACACACACACACACACACACACACACACACACACACACACACACACACACACACAAACCCTTCCCATTCACCCATTGAGTGAACGCGGTCAAATCAGGACACGCTAATCAGCCAGCCAGCCAGACATGCTACGCATACAGTGTCTCCCGGTGATAGCCACCAACCTTTATAAATAAGTCAAGAAAACCGCTGTCGCCATAGTAGGCGTTCTCAGACTCGCACGTAAGTCGACCCCTTCCATCCCGGGTGGTCCTCCTCTTCTGTGCTCTCTGCCATCAGGCGATTTGATTCATTTGCGTTGGATTCCCTCGGTGTGGAAAATGGTGATGGGTAATCTTAGTGAACTCCTTTCCGATCGGGTGAGGTTTGTTTGTTTGAGTTTTGTTCCCGGTCAAGTTAGTTCGTCCATGTCTGTGGCGCCTGTTCGGTAGGGAAAGGGGTTTGGTCCCGCCACATTGCGCAAGACGGGTTGGTCACTGCGCCGTCGCTGTCTGGATCTGTTGTCTCTCGCCCCGACGACGACGACAACGACAACAACAACAACGACGACGACGACGACGACGATTACAACAACAACGAACGACGACAACAACGACGACGATGACAACAACGAACGACGACAACAACGACGACGACAACAGCGGCAACCATGACGACAACGACGACCCGTTGCTTCGTTCTGCCACGGGCTCGTCAGCAGCACTAATCCTCATACACCAATTCAACTCATAGCCGAACTCACCCTTCTCTACCGGGTGTCGGCTTACTGGTAACCATTCTGTGGTGATGCATTTCCTGTTTCTCAGTGTTCAACCAGGTTCCAAAGTTAGACGACAGTCCCTATGTGTTAAGTAACATCTTAAGCGCTGTCCACTAGGTTACAAATTCCTCCAAATATTAGTGATTTTTCATAAATTAAAGATTGCGCCAGTAACCTCTTGCGCTGACATCCATTGCCATATAAGGAAACCACAAGAATGCCGGCGAACTATATAATACGACAGTTTCCAAAATCGATGCAAAAAGGTCCTGGATTTGAGTCTTGTGTAACGTTTGCATGAATATGCACCAACACGAGTCTTTCTGTTTTGTAATATTCGTGTTCATAGCAGAGGTTGCTGTATGTACATCACAAAATATTCAACGTCTATCATTTCGTATATATTATGGGCATAGATGTTGGGGGCAAAACTGATAAAATAGAATACTGATTATTATTGTTGTTATTATTTTTGTATTATTATTATCATTTAATTTTATCATTATTATAAATATTGTTGTCGCGGCTCGGGAGATGGGCATAGATGTTGGGGCAAGACTAATAAAATAGAATACTGATTATTATTGTCATTATTATTTGTATTATCTAATTTCATCGTTATTATGAATATCGTTGTTGTTGTTGTCGTGGCTCGTGAGCACGAGGTTGAGGTTTAGACGGGCCGGACTAAAGTCGCCGCCCTGACGCGACGCCACCCAACCGACCTTGGCCCTGGCTACCTGCGGACGGGTCTCCTCCCCACCTTTCCTACGTCTCGTCGCATCGTCTCGCCCTTTCCCATTGTACCTCGATGCCTCTATCGCCTTCCACGATGTTGTTAAGTGTCCCTCCTTTTGCTCCTGGGCTGTACAAAAGTACGTGGGTGGCTAATTAAAGGGTATTGACAATTGAAAACTGTGTATTAAATAAGTTATAGCACTCTAAACCCAGAGGCGGGAAAACACTCGAGCGAATGAGCAGAACACTTGGTTCTTACAACAAATGTACAGTATACAATGATAGATGTACAATGTTTCAAGTACACCATTATACAAAGCTTACGCCCGTAGACGCTTAACTGCGGTCGAGGTTGTCGTAACTTTTTGGTCTTTTGCTCGGACTTTGAAGACGGAAGTCGTTGAGGATAATTTTCTTGGAATTCGAACGCGGGAACAGTTGTGCAGGGCGGAATCAAAACCAACCCGGTATATAACCAAAAATTTATTTGTTTATTTAATTATCTATTTGTTTGTTTTTGTTTGTTTATTTAGTAATCTATTTGTTTGTTTTGGTTTATTTATGTTTATTTGTTTTTACTTATATATATATATTTTTACTTATTTTGTTGTTTATTTTATCCTGCTCATTGTCTGGCTTTTTTTTTTTTTTTTTTACGTCTGGTCCTCTAAAGGCTGGTGGGATGTTCATCAAGACGATACGAAACTTTCTAAGTACGATTTCTAGTAAACCAGAAATGCACCAATCCGGTGGAGGTTGTTTTTCCTAGTGCAAGAAACAGTTTACGAGCAAAAAAAAAAAAATATATGGAAATGACTAGCGGAGTCTTTTATGGAAGCAAAAACTTCAGAAGTGGGCCAGCGAAGTGACGTCTGCATCAAGTTTTGGATTTCCGTAGCCATTGATAACGTTGATAAGAGATTGCGAATGTAGCGGCGATTCAGATAAATGGAACGACGATGGTCGTGTCAAGTGATGCAACGCACGCTCGTTTCCGCCTAAGCTGGTGTGTTGTTCTATGAAAAGATCGCAACATCTTGAATACTGAGCCGTCTGGAGCAGAACGCTGGGAATTTGCTTTGCCTTCCATAGTTCCATGGACAGACCACTCGCTCGCACGGGATCGGTACTTGTAGAAGGGGAATTGATATCTGCATGAAAATGGAAAGATAGTTGTGTATGAAAGAGGCCTATTGCCGCCGGGCAAATTTGGGAATATTAATTTCATGGTGTCGTGGCTTAGGATGGTTGGGCAGGAGACCTAGTGTTGGAGGCTGAAATCAATGCCTGTAACCTTTATATCCTCCCCAACCGCAAACTCTTCACAAATGTCCCATACACCTCCTTTCTTTCAACACGCGTCATTCAAAAGCGATTGTCATTGGATGGAGAGGAAAAGGGGGGCGTGGCCTGTTTTGCCCGGGACTGCTGCGGTGTTGACAGGCGCTGTGCAATGACGTAATCATTTCGGTGAATGTTGCAGCACCAAGGGACCCTAACCCAGTGAAGAAAATGCCATATTGGCAGACAAATTCAATTCGACGACAAAGGCACATCAAGAACGCCTTCGACACCGACATCGAAATAGAGAATACTAGAAGAACCACGTGATCCTGTCAATCCTGAAGATCTTTGCTTGTCTTCAAGACTCCTTGCATATCTTCGAAGAATAAAATAGACGAATAAATATTCATGCCAAGGCTCTCCGCACTCCTTCGAACAATAAAAGTAAAATGGATAATTGAATATTCAAGTCATTCTCTGACCCAGCCAGCCCCCTTACAAGGGGGAAAGGGCTATTAGTTGTTTATGTTTGTTATTATTTGTCAATGTTGTTTGTTATCATTTACTTGAGTATCATCTATTATTATTCATCTGTCACTTTATTATTATTTACTATTTACGAGTATAGTATTTAACTTTACCTATGTATTCATTTTATTGATATATTATTATATATTCTATTTATTTATTCTATTGATATTTATATTATTATAAATTTTATTTATTTATATATCACTATTTATATTATAATTTTCATTTATCTATTTATCTATTTCATTATAATTTTTTCGTATCCGACCTATTTATGGACCAAAAGGTCTCCTGTCAGCATGCTCCTTTGTAATCCTTAGACACACGTGGAAATAGGAACACTTTCGCTTCGTGCAGCGGCGCCAGCTGCGTGTCCTTCAAGGCC
>NC_134818.1:2482912-2490412 GCF_046742065.1 Oratosquilla oratoria
TAGCTTCCACGAGATCTTCTCGTCGCTGAATAAAATCGCTAAACATCCACCAACTGTCTCTAGTTTTCGGGTTGTGGCCTCGTTTGCGGAAGTCTGAAGTTCACTAGGGGCTTCATAGACCAAAGTTTGAGAACCGCAGGGTGAAAGGGTTGAAATACTTCCATACAATCTTCCAGACCCTCGCCTGTGGTCCTTCCAGGCATTAGACTGCATCCATCGGGGACGGAATGACTTCTGTGCGTAGCATGAAATCTCCTCTTCCAGAAACAATGGTGATTACAAATAGAGCCTTAATGGTCCAATACAGCACCAAGGTATCCCTGAGGGTTGATACAGCCTCTGTGCTTCAAATGGTTTGGTAATTCTTCATGTTTGGCGAGAAGTGCGTGTGGATTTTTGGGTGCGCTGGAATGGCTATGATGGTGAATGTAGTTTGAAATCAGTGCAATTGGCCCCTGCAATACTTATTAGCTAAAGCAGTGGATCCCAAACTGAGGGTAAATTATCCCCTGGGGGTAATTCAACCAATTTTCGGGGGTAATAGAAGGATGACAGAAAAAAAGTTAAGAATTCTGAAAATCAAGAAACCAAGAATTCCTCAATTAGTTTCAAGCATGCAACTCCATCCATCTCACTGATGTTCTTGACATCTTTGCCAATAGTCATTAGAAATGCACAAAGTTCAAATACAATAGATAAACGAAAAAATCTCTATTGTTTTAATTTAACCATATATATCAATGTTGACAACATTTTGTGAAAGGGGTAACATGCTTAATGTGACGAGATAAACTGGGTAACAAACTGAAAAAGTTCAGGAACCACTGGCTAAATCAAAGGATTACAAAGGCGGAGCATGCCGACAGAAGACCTTTTGGTCTATATCTAGGTCGAATGCGAAAAAAAAATAATAGAAAAATAATAAATAAAAACTATAATAATGTAAATAACAAATAAAATACATAAATAAATGCATAGGTATAAATCAATGTCACAGTATTGTTTCACGACGCCTTCGATGTCTGTCATTGCAGGAAGACGTTAGAAAACCATGAGAAAGAGGACTGAGCGCTGGCTATCACCTATCGGGTGTTATTCATAGATAAATAAAATCGCAACGAGAGGGGTGATGACCGACAGCAGTGAGAACTTATGATGGAGCCATGACTGTGCGGTGTGGCCAAGCCACGCCACCTAGCTCAGACTTGGCGGGAAAAACGTAAACGCTTAACATGAACATTTGGTTCCCACAATAATACATTAAATATACAATAATAAATTAACAATATTACAAATATGTATGTACAACACACAAGGAATATTATATGTCATCATTACATGACTCATGAGAAGGTTTGCGATTCGAACGTTGCAGGAGATGTCACTTTCACTGAAACGCCAATGTCACAACGGTTCTTGTGAAGGGTGCATTTGTCTGCTGATTATTATAAGTTGTCGGAATGTGGGAAGAGTTTTGCTGGAACCTTAACGATGATTCGTTTCAGTTCTTGGTTGGAGCGAAAATGTGCCAATCAAAACATCAAATCCACAAATTTCAGGTCGTTGAACAAACACGCTAAAATACTGAGCCTTACCTACCAACTCTCTTACCATCCCCATTGTCCATCTCACTTCTCATTTCTCGCTGCATCCATTCTTATAAACCCCACCGTACTTCTTAAACACTTAATCTCAAACACATTTGTGTTCCTCTTTTCTTCCTCCTTTAAATTCCAAGTCTCTGTCACATAGTGTTTCAGACACTATCAGTCTTGACCGTCTCCTCTTTGCATTTATTCCTGGATACCTTTTGTTTATGACATTTTTCATTCCACCAAGACACTTACGGTGGTATTCTTAAAAAATTTATTTCCTTATATAAGTCTTCCCTTATATTAATCTTATATAAATCCTTGGAAGGGAAAGATTTTTTTAAGAATACCACCGTAAGGATCTTACGGTGGTATTCTTAAGAAAATTATTTCCTTATATAAATATTTTCTTATATAAATATTATATAAGCTCTTGGAAGGGAAAGATTTTTTTAAGAATACCACCGTTAATTGTTTCCCTCACATTGTAGTTTGCGTCCAGCCTCACTTCTCCATTCCCTGCTGCATGTGACCCTAAGTGCAGCGTTCCACTTTCTCAAGCCTCTCTCCTTTAAGACTTTCTCCAACTTCCCTCTCCCCTTACACATCTCATTACCTTTTGCTCACATTTACTTTCAACTTTCTCTGCTCACACATCATCCCAAACTCCGGTACCAGCTGCCTTGGGTCATCTGACCTAGCCACAAGCGCAGTGTTGTCCGCAAGCAACATTTCAGACACCTCCCACTTCCTTCTACTTTCACCACCAGACCTTTACCCCACCACAATCGTATAAACCATACCACCCCACTCATGTACACATTGAACAACCACAATAACATTACACAACTCTGGCGCAGTCCTACCTTCACCTCAAGCTACTCATTCTCTCCACATCTTACCCTAACTCAAGGTCCACTAGTCACGTAAAAACTCCCGATTGCCCTGAACAGCGTCCCTCTGCAACACTTCCCACAATGTCTTCCTGTTGACACTACCATATGCCTTCTCTAGATCCATAAAGTACCAGAAAACATCCTTTATCCGTTGCTAGAAACTCTTGCATATCTCTGTTTTACTACAAATGTATAATCCACGTATCCTCTTCCCTTCCTAAACCCACATCGTTCTTGTAGAATTGCTCCTATTCCCTTCCCAGTCCTCTCGATGAACACCTTTCCATATACCTTCCCAACTATACCTCGAAGTGACTACTCCCTTTGATACTATTGCATTTATATTCATCCCTTTTTTCAATTGTGAAGTAGAACTATACAAACATTCTTCTAGTTCCTTGACACATTCCCCTTCTTCAGGTACACCTTAAACAACCTTCGCCAATCCACTATAACTGTTCCTCCTTTCGCCAAACACTTCACGTGTCACCCATCCAACCCAGGTGCCTTACCCTCCGTCAACAGCAACAACACACATGTGACCTTCAAAGGAATGGCTACGACGATGACGTCACAACACGGGTCAACGGAGCAATTGTGCTCTAACCGAGCAGTGTGCGAGGGTGGGTGGGTGGATGGGTGGGAGTGGGGGGAGAGGTCGTGACGTAACAGAGCACTTGTCGTGGCACATACGCAGTTAGGTTCCTCTTCGGGGATTTAGGTGGGTTGGTGTGTGCCCACATTAGAGACCTATTTTCACTGGTCGCTCTTAATTCTTATTACTGAATCTCATTATCATTATTATTATTGCCATTACCATTAGTGATAGTAGAAGTAGTATAGAATATTATTATTTTCATTAGTAGCAGTATTGGTTAGTATTGGTAATATTTTTAGGTGGGTTGGTGTGTGCACACATTAGATACCTATTTTCACTGGTTGCTCAGAATTCTTGTTACAGAATTTCATTATCATTGTTGTTATTATTGCTGTTGCTATTAGAAGTAGTAGCAGTAGTAGTAGTAGTAGTAGTAGTAGTGGAAGTAGTATAGAATATTATTATTGTTATCATTAGTAGTAGTATAGGTTAGTATTAGTAGTATACCAATAGGCCTCATTGCCTTTTTAAGAGAGGTAATCAGTATTAAAGATATTATAAATGATCATTTTAGTAGTGCTATGATTATCTAGATTTAGTGAACAATGCGAATTTCAACATGAAGGCAAGATCCATAAACGTTTCGCTCTTGTTAGGCCTAGTTTATGTTTCTCCCCTGGCAGAGTGCGAGGGTGATCTAATAGAGGTGTTCAAGTGGATCAAAGGCTTTAACAAGGGTGATGCAAACAAGGTCATTATATTAAAACAACAGGGCAGGACTCGCAGTAAATGGTTATAAACTGGACAAATTTAGATTTAAAAAGGAAATAGGCAAGAATTGGTTTACTAATAGGGTGGTCGACGAATGGAATAAACTTAGTAACCATATACTAAGCGCTGAAACTATCAGTTGTTTTAAGAAACGATTAGACAACTTTATGGATGGGGATGACAGGTGGTGATGGATAAGGAGCTGCATAGTGTAGGCCTTATGGTCTCTTGCAGTCACCTTCATTCTTATGTTCTTATTTCATTCAGCTAAGTCGGGCCTCTCTTGTCTCCTTTAAGTCACTGAGGTTCTTTATAAAACATGTACGTCAGGAAAGAAGGTTTTATTCAGCTCAAAATGAGACAAGCTTGTATGGAGACTCCTCTCCACTCAAAAAGTGGGTCACTATGAAATTCTTCATGTGGGCGCTCTAGGGTGACAATTCTTCAGTTGGGATCTCATGGGGTGACGATTCTTCATGTGGGCGTTCTGGGGTGACAATTCTTTATGTGACCCCCCCCCCCCCGATCACATGAAGAAATGTCACCCTAGACTTCGACAGGGTGACAATTCTTCGTGTGGCTTATCCTAGGGTGATAATTCTTCATGTGACTAACCCTATTTTCTACTGCCCTCTTTAAATCTCCCATTTACTATATCTATCGTTCCAGCTGGTACGATACTGTCCCTAAGGGTAGAAAAACTGGTTATTGTAAACAAAAGATCCAATACATCTCCGGGTCGGTGAACGGACAATACCCCCAACGGACAAAATCCCAACCAGTGAAAAATGTCATACCCGGACAAGTTAGATTAGGTTAGGTTATTCCCTCCTCTCCCCCCAATTTTCCTATTGGGGATTTGTCTGCAACGAAGATTGGGTTTTTGTCCGTTGGCGTTTTGTCCTATGTACCTCCAGGTCACTCCTCAGTAACGCCAAGTTTTCGGCGACGCGCACCGTGTTGTTGGCTCTCCGAGTCTGGCTGTCAGACAGTGATGATCTATGGAGCATTGTTGTCGAAGCGAGGCAGCGAGGTCTGCAGGACGACAAGGTCTGTTCCCGTAATGACTTCGAGAGCATGTGTCTTAATCAACCCCTTTACACAGGCCCGGATCTCGTGGTCGAAAGACAGAGGTTCCTGTAAAACAAAATAGTCAAGGAAATCTTGAATTTTTACAACACAAGAGAGCAAAACATGTGTATTGGGTTCATTGTATGTGGATACTACCTGCTAAGCACGTGTACGAATATATACACATGAATACAGGTACATCCACAAATGTATACACACACACACACACACACACACACACACACACACACACACACACACAGTGGTCATAGATACGTATGCACATACACATACTCGTATGAACAAACTCGGACACGTTCCATATTAGGAGCAACGTTGAAGCCTCAGAGAATATGTAATTGTGGTGAAGATGCTGCGGTGGGGAGAGGAGGCAGCGCAGCCTCAACTAGAATGATGATATAAACTGCCTATTAGGCTCGTTTTGTGCATTCTCTGCGTGCGACACCTCGCTCGACAAAGCAATAGATAACGCCGTCCAATTTCTTCATCAGGGTAGATTGCCTTGGCCGAGCTTGATGTCAGGATCGAGAGAGAGAGAGAGAAAAAAATACAAAAAATAAGAGAGAGCGAGAGGGACAGACAGACAGAGAGGGAGAGAAATACAGAAAAGGAGAGAGAGAGAGGGGGAGTGAGAGAGGGAGAGAAATACAGGAAAGAAGAGACACAGAGAGAGATAGAGGAACAGAGACAGAGAGGGAGAGAGATACAGAAAGGGAGAGACAGAGAGAGAAGGGGAGGGGCAGGAAGACAGAGAGGGAGAGAAATATAGAAAAGGAGAGAGAGAGAGACACTTGGAGACATCCCTTCGCTACCTAAGGATTGTCCACTTTACTGCAGCAGTCGACTCATCAATGGCGCCAGGTAATTTTATTTACCCAAAAAGAATCCCCTCTGATAACCAGACATTGTCTGTTAAAGTGATGTCATTTGTCTGTGGCATTGACTGACGTGCCATCACCAGGAGGCGCTCCGCTGTGATCTGTCTGACAGACGGACAGGGGGCAACTACCAATGTTCGCTGGATTCGATCTCGAGCCTTAGCCAGTATCAGGTAATGCCCGGAATAAAAAGTGTGTTCGAGATGCACACCAGGTATGTTATGATGTTTCGTATTCAGCACGATGAGGACTGTGCAAAGTTCCTTGCCTTTTGGGGAGTGCTCCTCCAGGCTATTCTACACAATACGAAGGATTTTTTCTTTTTTTCTTAGATGGTATATTCGCGTCATTTGTCGAACTCCCTTCGCTGTGATGCCGTGTTTCTTTCGGGTATTTTGTCATGATTGGCGTCATACGATTTGATTCAACTGAGGGTTCCTGGGCCACACGATCAGGGTGGTTGTTGGGGTTGGGAATATTTATTAAGGCCAGTCCACAGAACCCCCTACGCTATGAAAAAGTTGCTTAAATATTTTCTTCTATCACACGCCGGCCTCGTTAAAGGAATCAAGATGTCCCTGTCATGTGTTTTGTATCAAGCTACAGATACAGATCTTCAGTTAGTTCAAGAAGGAAAGCACCGAACCTTGCAAGAGACTTATAAATTGGTACTTTTAAATCAGAAGAAGGCTACAGATATCATTTTAGTGTGTCCTGGAGGACTTGAGTACTGGAGATGGCAGCGTCTTGAGTGTTTGAAGGGATGGTAGCATCTTGAGTGCTTGAGTGGATCGCTCGTGGACAAACGCACGAGATGAAGTGACTGTCACGATCAAATGATGATGGAATGGGTGGAAGGAATATATAACCTGTCATCCAGGTGGTATACCTATAAACATTTATTCTGGCTAATACTAGATTATTTCATCCATCCTAGGGGCACCAATGAGGTTAAGAGGATTACACGGGCGATGTTGGTGAAAAAAATAGTTATTTGCGAGATCGTATTAGTGACACAAGTGTTGGGGATTGTGAGAGAGATCCAAGACACCACAATGGTGGAGACCTCCCCTCACTTCCACCCTCACCCTCCTTTGGTTCTTCGACCTTGGCCGAATGTAAACAACGACGAATGTGTGTGTGTGAGCATGTGCGCTTGCTTCTACCTACATGCGCGTGGGAGGGGCTGCGTGTACATATGTGTACGTCTTCGTATGTGAATGTGTGTACATGTGTATTTAGTGTCTTCGAGGGACTGTATGCGTCTGTGATTGTATGTTTGTGTTATATGGGTGTTTGTGTGCGTGTATGTGTCTGTTCGTGTGTTTGTTTATATTTACTTAATTGCAACCCGCGTGGGGTCCTGTCTGTGTTTGAGTGTCGTTTTTTTTGTGGGCGTGTGTTTGTATGTCTGTGTATATTAGTGCATCAGTACATGTATATGCTTATGTATGTGAATTTGTATGCATATATTATACGCCCCTATGTGTTTTCTGTATGGCGTTTACAACAATATATGATTGCACGCTCGTGGGTATTATATACCGTGTCTGGAGGTTACTTCTTTTTTTTCGAGATGCACCACGTGGCGCTGTATGTTCTCTTGTGTGTATCTAGTGATGAATTTTGGTTTGTACATGCATATATGTATGTGTGCCTTATATATTTATTTA
>NC_134818.1:2495412-2502912 GCF_046742065.1 Oratosquilla oratoria
ATAACAAAGGTGCCAGTATGATCCTATAACAAAGGTGTCAGTATGATCCTATAACAAAGGTGCCAGTATGATTCTGTAACAAAGGTCCCAGTATGATCCTATGACAAAGGTCCCAGTATGGTCCTATAACAAAGGTCCCAATATGATCATATAACAAAGGTGCCAGTATGATCCAATAACAAAGGTGCCAGTATGATCCTATAACAAAGGTGCCAGTATGATCCAATAACAAAGGTGCCAGTATGATCCTATAACAAAGGTCTCAGTATAATCCTATAACAAAGGTACCAGTATGATCCTATAACCAGGGATGCCCATAGCGAACATATGACAAAACCCCAACAGACAAAACCCCAATCTGCATAGCAGACAAAACCCCAATAGGAAAATTGGGGGAGGACATAACCTAACCTGACCTAACCTAACCTACTGATTGAGGTTTTGTCCGTTGGGGTATTGTCCGTTCACCGCCCATAGCATCATAACCGATGTTCCCACTGAGGTGCCTCGGAATGAGAAGCGACACTTGGTCCTGATATCCGAAGTAGACATAGTCCCACCTGAAAGTCGCAATCGTGGTTTGAACAGCCGAGGCGAGTGGTTCCCCTATCCAAATCAGGCTACCATACAGTCACACTACCAAGGTTTATTTTCTGACCTCTATACCGGAAGTTACTGGTGAGCCATCTCCTCGTGAGGGTGCGTGTGAGGAGTGTTGGACGGCCGCAAAGAGCTCTGTGGCTAGGCAGAGAACGCAGCGCCAATAGGCGTGTAATCCCCCAGCTTAAGATGGCACGCTGCAGAAGACGGGGCTCGTGAAGAAGTAGGAGGTGTAGGTGGAGCGGGAGGGGGAGGAGGTAACAAGAGTGAGTGAGGCGCCAATGGAGTGGATGTAAGATGGAGAATAGTAATTTTCAGGGCCGTTTTTCTGTAATATTTATTAATCAGATGAATAGTTTATTCATGTATTCATATGGTTACTCAACACCTGTGTGCCACTATTTGGTATGTAAGTAAAAAGAGGTGGATATTCACAATATAACATTCGAGGTGGGGATACTGTGACCTATGAATTTATTTATCATACCTATGCATTTATTTATGTATTTTATTTGTTATTTACATTATTATAGTTTTTATTTATTACTTTTTTATTACGATTTTTTCGCATCCGACCTAGATATGGACCAAAAGGTCTCCTGTCGGCGTGCTCCGCCTTTGTAAAAGATGAAAACGATTTAATGATTTAGTTCTTGTTGGGGTTAGGCGATAGTATTCAGCTTAAAGGAGTCAGTGGACCGTAAAAGGTTCCGAAACTAGTTGAGTATTCTACCCTCTACGCTCCCTACATCACTCCCCCCCCACCCCCCTGCAGGGAAAGTGGCCAGAAAGGAGGACGGGAGAGGGACCTAGTATCTTACTAACTGGACAACGCTAGATGGTAAGCGTGGAAGGGGGGACCTAACAGAAGGCGAAGACACGAGAAAGAAAAGTTTGCAGGGATGGTGTGGCAAAGGCTGGCAAAGTTATGCGGCGCATGGGAGAGATTATGAGAGGCCTTTGTTCATTAGCGGACTCCAAATAGATAACTGATTGATTGACAGATCGGTTGATTGAGGATTCAGTCCACCTGTGTCCTCTTGGAAATTCACTACCGCCAGAGCGACGAAGGAGATGGAGGTTTGTGTGTGTTTGTGTGTGTGTGTGTGTGTGTGTGTGTGTGTGTGTTTTGTGTGTGTGTGTGAGTGAGAGAGAGAGAGAGAGAGAAAAGATGGAGAGAGACAGTGATGGACGAGAGGTTGCTAGACGGGTCTAGTCCCAATCAACACGAGGTCGATTCCAGCCGTCGGATTTTTTTTTTTTTTTTTTTTTTTTTTTTTTTTTTTTTTTTTTACTGATCCAGACGTGTTCTTCTCGAGGATCCCCCCCTAAGAGCCGTCTCAAGATGGATGTTCAACAAGAGACAAACGTCTGAGCAAGTTTCCATGGCTTCAATTTCATTTTATTTTATTTTTTCTGATACTGATGATGTGTGTCGTTATTCTTCATGCTAGCAGACGATTTTATTCAGACAAAGGACCCCTCCTTCCTTGCGTAGTGAAACGTTTTATTAGGTACTCTGAAATAGGTATAGTGTATTTATTCCTGGTTGTATCCAACCAGTTTTATTCAGTTAAGATTGAACCTTCAACCCGGCAAAGGGTTGATGACTGGGCGCCGCTTTAGTATTGTTACAGTATCCACCGTCCATCGACAGTGCCCCTCTGTTCCCCAAACAAGGAAAGCAACTGGGACTGTGCGCTCAACTCTGCGGCTCCCAAACACTTGTCCGGGGCCGCACGCACCGGCAACGGCTCGCGAGGCACAAGACGCCGCGCTGGTCGACGATAACCAAGTGATAAGATAACGATTCGAGGGCCCCCCGTCCCTTCTTCGGCTGTGTGGGGGGGGGAGTTGTCTTGCGTCAATTACTCTCCTTACCCTGCATCTTGTACCAAGATTAGACTCCCAGACAATGTGTACTCCCTCGGGAGGGACTCCCGAACTTCTGCTTAGCCCCGTAGGAAGTGGCTTTCGCTTTGTGACTGACTCCAAACATCAGGAGATCCCTCTAACTCACTCTTCCCACAGGGGAGTCCTTTCCTCCCCTGTGACTGATTCACACATATGGGGCACCTCTTAACGCAGAGTTGTCATCTTCTATTTTTGTGTCCCTTCGATATATTTATCCTACAGGGTAGATAGGCAGAGGGATCGACCCCTCGGTGGGGTCTTTCATCCCAGCCACCCTCCTTCCCCTTCTGGGTAGTCTGCTTCGCAGGAGCCTCATTGGAATTCCTCAGGGCCAAGGCGGAGCTTACGAGGGCGTGGGTTGGGGGTACTGCCATAATTCTTCCTGATCGGGAACCGTATTTTTTTTTTTTTCTTCTTCAAGGATGAAATGCCTTATCAGGGACCCCCTTGGGTCCGACTAGTGTAGACGTCACGTTCTTCCTCTGTCTCACCCACTCCCCCCCCCCCCCACACACATACACACTTTGCTCCCGGGCACAGTAGACGCCATATTCCTTCTCTTCTGGGGGAAGGGGGCGGGGGAGATGTGTCTTTGCGGTCCCCGGCCACTGTAAACATATCTTCGAACCCTCACCGGAGCTTAGTACTGCAGCCAATCAGAATCAATCTGACTGTGAAAACCAGAAGAAAAAAACAGGGAAGACTGGCCTTTGTTTAAGTACTTAGAGAAAATATCGGTGGCAATTTTATTTTATTTTTTTCGGTGCGAATAACAGCTAGGGCGCCAAAACCAATAGATCATGACGAGTGTCATATACATGCACTTGGGACTTGTTACCAGCAGCGCCGACAGCCTTGCTCATCGCTGACCCTGACAATGCATCTATTGTCATGTTCCCCTCCTTATTCGCAGCGGTGGTCCGGTGTTCAGCGCGCTTAGCTCACGCAAGGGTTCGGGTGATGGTCGGTGGATAAGATCTTACTTGTGAAAAAGAATGGATTCACCCCCTTGTGCCTTCTCCAGCTTCCATCCCCGTGTTTGCTGTAGCCTCGAGGTTTACCAAGGAAGGAAAGACGCGAGTCATGCTGGAAACATATCAAGATTACTATTACTAATTACAACAATTGGGATACTGGAATGTACAAACACAAGGAGAGAGGAAACCAGACGAAGGTCGACCTAATTTTTGACGTTTATTGGTCCTTGCCGTACCTCCATGACCTCCTTAGTTACCTTTCCCTAACTAGGGAAAACGTTTGTATAAACGTAAGTAAGGAACCCACACAAGAGAGAAGTCTTTTCGTCCACTGCAGCCTCCTGTCAAACAATGCACCGTGGATAGCCCCCAACCTCTTCGGGAGACCCTAGTAATTCCCTAAATAGGGAAAACTTTTTATAAACGTATGCAAGGAACCCGCACAAGAGAGAAGTCTTTTCGTCCACTGCAGACTACTGTCAAACAATGCACCGTGGATAGCCCCCAACCTCATCGGGAGACCCTAGTAATTCCCTAACTAGGGAAAACTTTGTATAAAGGTAAGTAAGGAACCCGCATAGGAGAGAAGTCTTTTCGTCCACTGGAGCCTCCTGCCAAACAATGCACCTTGGATAGCCCCCAACCTCTTCGGGAGACCCTAGTAATTCCCTAACTAGGGAAAACTTTGTATAAACGTAAGTAAGGAACCCACACAAGAGAGAAGTCTTTTCGTCCACTGCAGTCTCTGCCAAACAATGCACCGTGGATAGCCCCCAACCTCATCGGGAGACCCTAGTAATTCCCTAACTAGGGAAAACTTTGTATAAACGTAAGTAAGGAACCCGCACAGAAGAGAAGTCTTTTCGTCCACTGCAGTCTCTTGCCAAACAATGCACCGTGGATAACCCCCATCTCTTCGGGAGAACCCTAGTTAAGGCAAGTGTAGACCCGTCCCTCGCTGTCGCCGCTCAGAATGCCAAGAATGAAAATAAAAACGGGAAACTCCCAAGGTGCATTGGGAAGCTACTCTCTTCGGCGCCTGAGACACCGGGAAGAAGACAAGAAGACTGCAACAAAGGGTGGAGGGAGTGGGTGAGGAAGGGGAGAGTTGGGAAGGAGAGAGGCTCGCTTCAGGGGATGCATGGGAAATAGGGACAGGGGCACAAAGGGACAGGATCAGGGGAAGGAGGGGAAGTAGGAAAAGTATACGGGGAAGGAAGAGGGATGGGTGAAGGAAGAGGAGGAGAGGAGGAGAAGGCAGGGAGCGAGGAGAGGGGAAGGTCAGCTATTGTGGGGCTTGGGTAGTGACGTCGGGAAGGAGGGGGTTTGGTGAAAGGGGGAGAAGGAAGGAAGTTTACACGGATAGTAAGGTTAAGAAGGAAGGTGGTGGTGGGACTGGAAAAGGGGAGAATATTTGTATAAAGGAGGGGGGGGTCCATATAGAAGGGTTGAATGGGAGAGGAGGGAGGGGGTGAAGAGGGAAGGGGGGGGGTACGCAACAAGGAAGGGTTATGTTTCGTCTGTTGAGACCTAAGGACTCGGCATCGTGCATCTGGCAACTCCTTCTGTCATTTTGTTACGTAATCCAACTTGTTGCGCGCGCGCGCGCCTGCCTCCCCTACTTACACACACACACACACACACACACACACACACACACACACACACACACACACACACACGTCTCGTGTCGCAGTAGTAGCGTTCGCAACCGCTAATACGGCGGTCCGAGTTCGAATCCCACCCAGGGCTGAAATAATTTCAGTATCGCTGCGCTGCGAGTCGTTACTCCAACTCTCGTGGGCGGGGAGTTGTGTGTGTGTGTGTGCGTGTAAGGTTACAACATTATCCATAGATCGTTCATATATGTGCTTTGAGCTCTCTTTCGGGAGGAAAATGGCTGTCGATCACAAGTCCAACACATGATCCAAGACCATGGTGAATCACACACACACACACACACACATTCATTGTCATCTTTATATATGTATGTAGGGTTATTTATTCAAGGAAGTCTAGACGTTAAAAGTGTAATGAACGTTTGTCTGACTCTTTAAATATTCGTGTCATGTAATGAGATTTTGCTGGCTTGTAGGTGCACAGATGTACATGTTTTGAATGCACCTTTAGTTTGTATTATAATAAGCATCTCTATTTACTTGTATGTGTTTGTGTGCGCATTTCCGTACAGGTATAGAAATCTAGAAGTTAATGTCAAGGTCCAAAATCATTAGTAGTGATTCTCTTTTCTTTTCAAGGTTTAGAGGTACTCTGAAGTTTGGATGAAATAACTTTTTTGAGTTCTAAGACTGAATTTGTAGACTGACAGAGGAGTTTACTTTACAATTTTTTTTTTTTTCAAAGTTCAGAAGTAGTCTTGAGGTTTGGATGAAATAACTTTTTTGAGTTCTAAGACTGAATTTGTAGACTTTGACAGAGGAGTTGACTTTACAATTATTTTTAGTTTTTTTTTCAAAGTTCAGAAATAGTCTTGAGGTTTGGATGAAATAACTTTTTTGAGTTCTAAGACTGAATTTAGAGACTGACAGAGGAGTTGACTTTACAATTTTTTTTTTTTTCAAAGTTCAGAAATAGTCTTGGGGTTTGGATGAAATACTTTTTTGAGTTCTAAGACTGAATTTGTAGACTGACAGAGGAGTTGACTTTACAATTTTTTTTTTTTTTTTCAAAGTTCAGAAATAGTCTTGGGGTTTGGATGAAATAACTTTTTTGAGTTCTAAGACTGAATTTGGAGACTTTGACAGAGGAGTTGACTTTACAATTTTTTTTTCAAAGTTCAGAAATAGTCTTGGGGTTTGGATGAAATAACTTTTTTGAGTTCTAAGACTGAATTTGGAGACTTTGACAGAGGAGTTGACTTTACAATTTTTTTTTTTTTCAAAGTTCAGAAATAGTCTTGGGGTTTGGATGAAATACTTTTTTATAGTTCTAAGATTAAATTTGAAGACCTTGACAAAGGAGTGGACTTGCACATGCGCACTTGTTTTTGTCTCCGCTCTAAAGATAGACAGACCGGCTGATAACGATGCGGCTAAGACGAGAAGGCCCTGGGAAGAGGATATCACACACACACACACACACACACACACACACACACACACACACACACACCTCGTATGCGTGTGGGTGCATATGTATTATGTACATTGACATATGTGAGTTTGTGTACACTTTTATGTTAAGGGACTACATGAAGTACGAAAACTAACAATGACGCATGTGTAATATGTATATGATGTATTCCTATCAGCCTTGATCCAAGAGTGGTCCTGTCTAACAAGGATCTGATTACCGAAATCACATAGCCCTTATATGGAGTTCGAGGTAGGACAGTTTCTCGCTGATTGGGTTTTTGTCCGGTGGGGTTTTGTCCGGTGGGGTATTGTCCGTCCACCGAGCAACTCTTACGGAAAGTAGACCAGAACCCAGATCTTCGAAACATCGCGGGACACGTCTCTTCTCGAAAAACGCAGTACGTTCTTCAGCATCCGAAGCATGTGAGAAGTTTAGTAGGCCAGTTTACCCAAACTGTAAACAGACACTGTTTAGTCGCGGGGAAATGTGTGAGTCAACAGTAGATTAATTGGAATTCACTGTTTGATGCGATGATGGTAACTCTGGTGTCCTTTTATACCAAGGGGAGACCCTCTGCCGTTGTCAAAATAGAGTAAATGTATTGAAAAAATGGGAGTAAAGAAGTACAACAACGATGGCATATTGGGAGCGCAATTCACTGTTTGATGCGATGATGGTAACTCTGGTGTCCTTATATCCCAAGGGAATACTCTCTGGAATTGCCAAAATAGAGTAAATGTAGCAGTACAGCGAGAGAAAAAGGGTTAAAAAGGTACAACAACGAGGGCATATTGGCATCGCAATTCACTGTTTGATGCGATGATGGTAACTCTGGTGTCCCTATATCGCAAGGGAATACTCTCTGCCATTGCCATAATAGAGTGAATGTATCAGTGCATTGAGAAAAAAAAAA
>NC_134818.1:2507912-2550412 GCF_046742065.1 Oratosquilla oratoria
AACCTTTGGGTACTTATCTTTGTATTCTGGCTGCCGACATAGTATTTTGATCACCGTTCTGACACCTCTTCGGCAAAGGATGGGACAAATCCATGTTGATAACCTTAGCCGTCCCAAGGGGAACTTATTCTCATATTCCAGTTGCCTCAAGGTTACTTCGTTAATGCTTTTTGTGTACATGCGTGTGCGCGCGTGTGTGGGTGTGAGGGGGAGAAGGATATTTGTAACATATACTGTGGGAAACCCTCACGAAGTTTGCATGTTCACCATGGTCTTGGATCACGTGTTGGACTCGTGATTGACAGTCATTAACCTCCCGGATGAGAGCTCAGAGCTCGTATGGCCGATCTATGGGTAATACTGTGACCTTATACGCACACACACACACAACTCCCCGCCCACGAGAGTTGGAGTAACACCCCCGCAGCGAAGTGATACTGAAATTATTTCAGCCCTGGGAGGGAGTCGAACCCGGACCGCCGTAGTGGCTAGACGGGGTACGGAGAATTAGAAATTGGTCTTCACACAATTTATAAAAGGCTCAACTTAGGCCTTAGAAAAACATGTAACTGAAAAAAGTGAACAATTGTCCGTTATTTACTTTTTCTCGGATCAAGTGTCCGCTGAGCAACTGTCCTACATATATGTGGGATTAGAGTCTGTTTTCAGCGGTTGTGCACATGAAATATGTGAATGTACAAATGTGTACATGCATGACCTTTTTTCGTATTACCTGCAAGGCATATTTGTGTGTGTCTAAGACGGTAGTTGTATAAATGCATTGAGCCATGCACAAGCATATCGGACCTCGCGCGCGTGTCTCATTTTTATCTCCTTTGCATTTGTGTCTTTGTACAAGTATTTGAATCTGTGGAACACCAGTTTATGTGACACTGCAGAAGGTTTTTTTCATGTAGATATTTTTAAACATGCACAAGATGACTTGTACGTCTTCACAGGATACACGCAAATGCGCGCGTGTGTAACATATACTGCGAGTGCGTGTGGACTAATGTCCTTCGTTTGTGCGCCTGGAATATGTCACAATTGTGTCTGTGTGCAAATATTTTAGTCTGTAACATTTGTCGCATTTGTGTCTGTGCAAGTATTTGAGTCTGTGGAACACCAGTTTATGTGAAACTGCAGAAGTTTTTTAGGTTTTTTTTATGTAGATATTTTTAGACAAGCACGATGACTTATTTGCATACGTCTTCACAAGTTACGTGCAAATGCGCGCGTGTGTAACATATATGCGTGGTGTGTGTGTGGACTAATGTCCTTCGGTTGTGCGCCTGGAACGTGTGGCGCGTTGAGGTGTAAGAAACCATCGAGGAATGCAGGCAGGTCTGGTGAACAAAAAATGAGTTGAGCAGCTCGATGGAGCGCAGCAGTTATGACGTCGTGCGACTTCGTCGTTCGGTCTATCTCAGTTACTTTGGTCTCCTGAACCAACCAACAAAGGTTGCTTGTTTTTGAGGATCTTATCCAACACTCGAATCCATCACCCGATTTTAGGTAACCTAAAAAGGGAAACAAAAGAAAAATAATCAAGCAAACGCCAAGTATATGGAGTACATAAAGATCTTGACAGAAGATTCGACGCCCTCATGACCCATTCTATGCTCACATGCTGTCGATTCTGTCACTACAGCATGTCATTTATATGCTGATGCATATGCGCTTGTTTCTTTAAGTTCCTATGTGGGTGTAATTTCCTCTTTCTGTATCATACATGCTTGCACATCATCTTTCATTGATGAGGAAATTATGAACTTGTCAAATAATGTCAAGTGTCGTGTCACCTCACTGATCACAGAAGTCTTGCATTTGCTAATTGATTGCACAATAAAGACTTGAGGCACGTTCGTGGGTGCCCATAACGGGTTCATAAGTGTTCAAAGCTCTTTTATGAACACTTGAAAAATATGTTACAAGATGTTCGAACCTAGACTGTGAATATCTGAAGCACATTCGTGAATGGCGTATGGCAACCGTGGATGTTCAATGTACGTTCGTACGTACTCAAAGCACATCCGTTAATAATATATACACGTTCCTTTGTGTTCGGAGCACGTTCACAAGTGTTCGAGGGGAACATTCATGAGTATTTCGAATCATGTCCCTGCATGTCTGAACCGCGTTCCTGAATGTTCGAATCGGGATTGTGCGAGAGTCCGAAGCACGGGTCATGATGACTTGCTGAATGCTCAGGAGACGCTCTAGTACATTGAGTGTCGCCTCGCGCGTCGACATCCTTCGATGGATATCTTAATTGATCGTAGCGAAGGAGTTGACTGATATCGTCGTATCCACTTCCGCAGTGACGTTTAACACTTGACTGTGGTTAGCCAGAATTAAGACTGCTGTGTTATCATCATCATCATTATTATTATTATTATTATTATTATTATTATTATTATTATTATTATTATTATTATTATTATCATCATCATCATCATTATTATCATTATTATTATAATTTTCATTCATTTATTTTTATCTATTTATCATTATTATATATTTTTTTCGTATCCGACCTAGTTATGGACCAAAAGGTCTCTTGTCGGCATGCTCCGCCGTTGTGATTTGTAATCCTTTGTAATCAATGAAGGGAGTCAGAGGATGTAAGGTTATACCTTTGCCGTGGACTGAGTTTCCGATCCCAGTGACAGGTTGAACTGTCATGCGTATACAGACTTTGCCAGAAGCATGGGTCTTTCTTGAGTTTGTGTCCTTCAAACATTACATTAAGACGAAGTTGGCCGAGAAACACAATCCGATTGTTCCCAAAGTGCAGCCACAACTCAGGAAAAGGTACAGAACGCGTTATTCTTTACTATCATTCACCTTTTCCAGACGACAAATGTAGATCACACACTGAAGAAGAATCGTGCACTCCGTGCGACTTCTTCTTCTGGTGATTTTACGGCTGAAAAGTTTTTGGAGGTGGTCGGTACTGCCGATGAATTGGAGGTTGGAGGAAAAATAGCCCAGTGTGATAACCCCTTAATACTACAGTCAGAGGCAATGCAGGAAGACAGCTGTAATGAGTGTCAATTATTTTATATTATTTGTTTATTTGTTTTTTATTATTTGTCTGTTTATTATTATCTATTTGATTATTTACTACTATTATTTATCCGTTCATTTATTACCATTTATCATTTACCTGTTTGTTTATTATTTAACTTTACCTATTTATTTATTTATTTTATTTATTATCTGTATTATTGTTATTTCATTTATTTATTTATGTATTTATTTATTTATTTATTTATCTATTTATTTATTCATTTATTTATTTATCTATTTATTTATTTACTTATTTATTTATCATTACCATTTCTTTTCGCATCCGACCTAGCTATGGACCAAAAGGTCTCCTGTCGGCATGCCCCTCCTTTGTAATCCTTTGTAATGTAGGTCACACGCTAAAGTAGCACCCATTATATTTACGGAGTGATGTGGGATGAACTGGTGGCCGGTTACCTTGGGGCCGCGGGTCTTCTGCACGAGAGAACCAGGACAAGGGAATGGTTAAGCGTATTACACGAACCGTAGGAACTCTTGACCTACTTAAACGCAATGATCGTCTTGGAAGAACCACGTGTCTCCGTGGAGAGGTAGGCGTCCTGTAAGACGAAGTTGTTTTGCATTCGAAAACAACACAGTATATAAAAAAGACAAGGTTACTGTATTGTATCGTGGTTAAACAGGTACTTGTCGTCTATATATAGTCCGAGTCATATATAGTGTGCGGAGTCACTCTCTGTTTATTATTCTTTGTCCCGCGACAGGTTTGAAATTTAAGGGAAGTTGAAAGGAGGCGCTTAAGATGTATGGTCGGGGTTACGTGGATAGATAGAGTGAGAAATGAGGCGGTGCAGAGAGCGGGGGCGGAAAGAAGGATATATGGTGTTGATCAAAGAATACAAGGATGGTATGGGTATATGGAAAAAATGGACGAAGAAAAATAGACTCGCAGCGTAGCGATACTGAAATTATTTCAGCCCTGGGCGGTATTCGAACCCGGACTACCGTAGTGGCAGCCAGGAACTCTACCAACTGCGCCATTGAGTCGTGTGTGTGTGTGTGTGTGCGCGCGCGCGTGCGAGCCTGACGTTCTGGGTGACAGCGTCCCACCGGAAAGCTCAGAGATCGTCTAGGTCAGACATGTCAGACGTGCCTTTTAGAAGCACTCCACGGGTCCCACAAAAGGTCTCTACACGCACAATAAGTAATATTATTTTGATTTTACTTACGAAGGTATAATGTATCTTAAGTGAAATTGAAATAATATTATTTTAATTTCACTCACGAAGATAAAATGCATCTTCGTAAGTAAAATTAGAATAATGTTATCAAGTGAAATAAAACGGGAGAATAGATGACAGTGTGCAAACGTTCTGAACGTAGCTGCTACTTCTTTCTTCAGAAGTTCAGTTTAGTGCTCCTTTGGAATTTGTGCGTTGTTTTTATGTTTTTTAACAAGTATTGGACTTAATATAGGAGTTTTCAGCAGCAATTACCAATAGAAATACTAAATTAGAAGGTAAGGAGTAAGCATACTTACTGCAAATTTAGAAGAACACAAGAATGAAGGAGACTGCAAGAGACCATAAGGCTACACTAGGCAGCTCCGTATTATATGCTACTATTTATTTTTTAAACTACTTATTATTTTGTATTCATGAAAGGCGTTGAATATTTCTTAATTTAAGAAAAATAGTATTCTGCAATAGATTTTATAAAATTGCTTCGGTTAGTTGTAATGGATAAATAGCTGTGTGGCCCTCAGGATGACACGTGGTACTGTAGCCGCAAGAGTGTCCGGACATAATCCTTCCTGGACACAATCCCCCTCAAGCACTCTCAGTTTGACATGTCTAGTGTAGGGTATATACAGACTGACCCGTCACCCACGCGCAATGTTGTGTATGTATTTACTTAATATTTTTTCATTGATTATATCGTACAGGAAGGACTCGTGGGGTCATGTCTTATTCTCTCATTTTCATGCTTTGTTTTAAGTTCATGCATGGGTCTAAAAACTTGTCCCAGGTGTTTACGCACCTGTTTTTTTTTTCACATTCTTCAAACGCGCGCGCGTGTCAGTGTGATTCTCCGTGGGATGACATCCCCTTTGCATCCCTGCGTAGTGTGGAAAGTGGTTAATCGTAGCATACGTTAACTCCTTTACGGTGTTTCTGAATATGTATATTAACACTTGGCATCAGATAGTGTTCACCTAAAGACCTCAGCCAGTCTTGGATCAAGTGCTGGACTCTTGATCCTCCGGTTATTAATTTTCCCGAATGAGTGCTCAAGAGGTCGTATATTCGATGTACAGGCAATACTGTGACCTTGTGCACACAGCACGTACACTCATTCCCATGCTCAGCGGGGACACCAACGGCATGTACATGGCGCAAACTCGGTACGTCAGCGTGACAGCTCGTGACGGCTGTAGATACGACTCCATACCGCTAACCTATACGTGTATACATATCCATGCGCGCCTTTGCATGCAAATCCCTTCTGCTTGTGTCCTGGCGCATTTGCGCTGCTTGTACACCTACTGCTAACCATGTCTCTGCCCGGTTATTTTGGGTCTGCCTGCGCGTCGGGGGCTGCGCAGGAGCCTCCTCTTCCTCGTCCTCCTCCTCCTCCTCCTGGCGCAAGGCAAACTTCGGGTGAGCCGCAGCCGCAGCCTGGGCCGCAATGGCTCTTGACGCAGTCGAGCCACAACCACGTGGGACTACCGCAACCACGTGGTGGACCCGCTGGTATGACGCTCCGGGCCTCGGGCCGCTGGATTTGGAGGGAGAGGGGCCGAGGACGAACATAAGCTCAAGTACGGCCGCCGAAGGTCCCCGTGTACTGTCTGCGGCCTTGGAGAATTGTCCTGTGGCACTTGTTGAGGTTGACAATAGGCGCTCGTGGGCCAGAGGGAGTGGCTCTATTGTGGCACAGGGGAGGGAAGTATTCAATGGAATCTCGGGCATATAAGAGACTCCAGAAATCTGCCTGTGAAAGAATCCTCCCCCCCCCCCACCCCAATTTTATTGTTTGTTTACTTTCCGTCTGGGAAGCCGTATTTGGTAACGTAATATGCAGGTTTGTTGTATAACGAGAGAAACTACTTCAAGGCGTACTTCTCGTTACGTAAGAGGCTGGGAACGGCAACAGACCGCTTCTTTCAGACTGAATCAAGGACAAAGTAGACAGTTATGCTGATTGGCCTACATCTGTTCAAATGCATAGCATACAGGACATTGTCTATATAAACATTACTCATGTTCTACGTACTTTAGTTCTTTATTAATTTTCAATATATAAATTATTTAAAACCAGAAAGCCTGGCCCAAATGTAAATTACTCCACTTTCACGCATGCTCGTGTAGTTTCCCAGATAACGGCAAGCCCCCCTCCCCCCGCATCTGAGCAGTGGAAATCGATTATCTTAGGACCAATGGCCCACTATTGTAGGACATTTAGGTCTAGAACAAAATATGAAACTGAAAATTGTCCTGAACGTAATGAACGCGCTCGTGTATGTTTGCAGAACATTGCAAAGTTCAGATGTTGTAGCACGTGAGTAAGATAAAACTTAAACCCACTCTCGGAGAAAGATAAGCTGAGATACAGAATAAACCGTATATTTCGACCACATACACACTGAGCCGTCCACTTCGAAGGTTATGGCTGATACCACGCAGGGACTGGGAGTTTATCTAGTTGCTTTCATTCAGGCAGTTACAAGGTCGTGAAGGCAAGTTGCACGATAAGCGTGTTTGCTTAACATCTATTGAGCAGATCGGCTACAGGCTAGCGTGGTGTGAATTGACACATGTTAGGTAGGCTGTGCCATAACACAACAAACTGTAAAATATAAGCAAGAATACATAGAAACAACAACTGTGAAGTATGATATATAAAGCAAGAGGACATTAAGAAACATTTTACCAAACGTGATACTGAAATATAAAAATGTGACAGTAGACTGCAAAATTTAACAGGACATTGAGAGAATAGCATATTGCAAAATATGATATTAGAATATGAAACGTATGAATATACATAATATAAACAGGAAATAAAAAACATAAACAATATGTCTTCAAAGTTAAAATCATAAACAAACATGGCTTCAAAGTTAAAATCATAAACAAATATGGCTTCTTTGTGTGTCCCCGTGGTCCAAACGTCCACGGGTCAAATGTCCACTCACGGTAGTATCCGTGCCATTGTGTGGGGAAGGCGAGCATACCCGCAACCTGCATGCACACTATCTCCAGCTTGGTGACTTAGGTCTATGCCTCGGGCTGGGAGTTGGGTTTGGGGTGAGAAGGGTGAGGTATATGGTGGTAGGAAGCAGGTCAGATCAGAAGAGACAAGTTGGGTTTTAGGGCCGCTTGAAGTGGGCGAGGAGATTGGATGGGGAGGTGGGGGAGGGAGAGGCAGTGGTGGGGTTAGGGAAGCTCAAGAAGAATTCTTTCCGGAGAAAACGGGAGGAGATTGTAATCTGGAAACAGCGATGCTCTACGCATGGTCCAATGAATTTGCTAGTTTGGGCTTCGTTTCTTACAGGACACGTCCTTGCATGGAATGCGAATTGTAATATCCGGTGCAATGCCGATTATCCTCATGACACTGTTATGATACTTAGAACGGTCATACGAGACAGGAAATGTCATAAATCCCACATAGTCCATGGGCACGAGCGACTCGGGAAATATCACGAGGCTTCTAATGCACAAATGTCAGTCGGAAACAAATGTCAAGTGTACTTCTTTCTATATGTGAATAAAAGAATTTATCTTTGCACATTGTCTTCTGATTCCATTGTAGTATCATGATATGTGAACAGTATGATGACACACTGAATAGATTAATAAATAAACAAATACATTTAAGTTTATTTTAGAGCAACTGGCAACTTTCAACAGACGAATAGATGAATAAAATTATTTAAAGTTCATTGTCAAGCAACTGGCAAGTTTCAAAAGAATAATCGTCAATTAAATGTGAATAGATAAATGAATAATTTCAAGTTCATTTTAATGCAAGTGAAGGTTTAAAAGCAGAAAGTTTACAAAAAGGTGGTAGTTTATACTTTACGGTATACAAGCAAGAATGTTGTATTTGACACAGGCTAGAATTCTAATGACTTGTCCATCTCATTGTTTTGAACATGCATGTATTATCATAATAATAACAACAGCTATGGCAGCACGCGTTGTATTTGTGTCTGTATAATGTAGCTATTAATGTCAGTTCCATTCAGACTTCTCAGGGAATATAATAGATGATGGTAGAAGGTAGAAGGTGCACGCGAACATGAAGGAAGAAAAATGGAATCCGTGAAGAAGTGTTCATTTAACGCTAGTGAGGATTATATCATTAGTACCAAGATGAAAGAAAATAAAAATCTGACATGGTTTGAGCAGCACACAGTAATTTTCTTTTAACATCCTCACGCAATTTCGCAATTAATTGCTTCATTCTTAGTTGCACACTTAAAATGAAAAGAGTCTCACAGCACCTATAGTTTAGTATTACAATACGTCAGAAGCGAAGTGATTCCTAGTATATCTATGCGTGTGGTGGTTTCAGCTATTTTACTCCTATAGGGATTAATGTTTTGCAACTGCATGACTTCAACGTATTGATTAGGGTATCTCGAGATGCTCATTATTGAGTGTTGTAGAGAAAGTTTAGACCTCAAGTTAGGCCGTTACCGCGTTTTTCCCAGTCACCTATTTGCATAATTTTGTTTACATTATTTATCCCGTCTTCCGCCATGATCTCAGTACGCACTGTAACAAACGTGATTTAATGCACTGCATCCATTTGGGCTGCCTGAATACGAAATTATTCACCTAAAACTTGGAATCTTTTGCGAATTGGAGAGATGGTAACGAAAGTTCATGGAAGTCTGGTGACAATACAAATTCACCGTTCGGTGACGCGTTTAAGTATTTCATTCAGCTGCCGAGTGTCCCAGTCTTTTTCAGAATGTTTCGTACTTCGCACTTCATTAGAAGTAATACCAGACTTGTTGTCATAATATTGTCAGTGGTTTTATTAATCTACCTTCGTGCATTTTGGTGTCTAACACTTGCCAATTTTATGGGTTGGGAGTCTGTTGATGGAATCGCACTTTGTTTGACTCGTTCTCACTCTATGGAGGCACCCACGGCAATAATCTGTGGAGTGTGGTTATCATGGCGTTGAGGAGATAAAGATTGTTTTACGCCAGTCAGAAGAGAACCCAGTCACGGTAGTGCACGGATAGAATGCTGTGACATCAGCAAGTCCGACACCATGCTTTAGACGTTATAGTTCTGAAGGAATACAAATACTTGGCCAAGAGTAGAATATGATTTGCTGAAAAAATAAAACTATTCCTGAAGGGATTAAAGTCCTCTCGCCAGAACTATGTAGAGTAGGACGTTGTTGCAGAAGAAGCAGGAGTTGCACTTAACGGTGTTACGGGCCCCCGCCATGGCGTGTAAGCCGTTGAAGGAAGGCCTGTGACGCAACTATGCCACTCCGTCGCCTCTGGCATGCCATTGAGTTGTGTAGGGATTATGGCAACATCATGGTACTGGTTGAGAGGCACTTTGTATATTGGTAAGTGTTAGTGACCTCGGGTGGTAAACTTATGGTGTGAGTTTTGGTAAAGGGCGCCTGTGGTATGTAGCGTACCGTACGTGTTTACTGCATTGGTGTCTGCCCGGGGTGGTTATTTCTACTATGATGTGCATTTGTATATCTTTGGCTGACTTTGACATTCTATATACTTCTGTCAATATGAGTATACGCTTAGAATATGATGCATCATTTGCTTTTGGTATAAAAATATAAAGGAAGTAAATGTTTCCCATGCAGTGCACCGAGAGATGCATATCAAATCCATTTCGAAGTGTCTTGGTCTAACTTACTGTTAACCTTTCGAGGTAGACATTTGTGATGTAAACAATATGAAGGGAGCCCCCCTGCCCTGTATGTAGAGGGCAACGGCCAAATGATTGGAAAAGGACACGTACTCCACATTCAAGCTCACTAGCATGCTATGACAAAGCACTGTATACTGTACGCACAGTTCTACCATGCGGGCGGCCAGTCTTCGGCTGTTGATACTAATTTTAATTCTTCCTCACTCCTACACATCCAATTCATTCTCCCCTCTACAAACACATACACCTCAACCCCCTTCTCCAGTCTTTGCGCCTCGTCTCCCTCTCCAACAAACTCCATCACCTAAACTGCATTTGTAAGAAATTGTCCCAATTTTCCCGGACACTCTCCCCCGTTATGCTTTCTTAGTCTTTCCTCGTCCTTCTTTTCTGTCTTCCCCTCCCCTCCCCCGGTCTCTTTTCCCCTCTCGTACGTCTCTAATCTTCCCTCCTTCTCCTCAACCGCTCCTCCTCCATCCTCCAAGGACCGAGACTTCAAGGTCTGGCGGGTAGGACGGGTAAGGGAGGGAGGGAGTAGGGGGAGCCTGCTTCAGCAGATTGAGGCAGGGAACAGGGTGGGAGGGAGGAGGCGGAGGGGAGACAGTAAGTGGTGTTGGTAGACGGCGGGAGGGGAGGTGGGGGGGAAAGGTTGAGGAACACTGAAGGCTTGCCTGGGCATCGCGGCAACCTCCTCTACCACCACCTATCCTCACCCCCTTCCTCCTTGTCCCCCCCAACCTCCCTCCCATAGTCCCTCCCCCCATCCCCAGTAAAGCGCCTGGGAGACCTGATCGACCTTCCCCTTCCGCTCTCCCACCCCCTCTGCTGCTGTTGCGATACGACGACTTTGGGCGCCTCGCGGCGGCCTCTTGCGCCTGCCCACAGTTGCTCGACCACGTGGGCCCGAAGCAGGCTGCCCTCTCCCGACGTGCGCACGGAACTATTCTACGCACTCCTGTGTTGGTTTTCTTCACTCATTCTGCGTGGACCTTACAATAGTAGTGGACACTGCGTCTCTGTGTACATGTGTGTCTGTGTGTGAGATATCTCGCAGGAACACAGCGGAACGGTTACGTTGTAGAGAAAGTGAATGGGAATGGATTTGTTGTGTTGTGGTGGCCGAAGCTTCTGACAGATCTCGACGCGGGAAACGCAGCAGCAGCACCAGTAACGCCATCACCACCACCACGTGGGTCTGTCAGTCTGCTTGCTCAGTTTGTCACAAGTGACACGGTGACATTCTTCCCACGGCTAGTGTTTCGGAGACTGACATATAGTACGGGTGATCGTGAGATCCGTATGTAGCAGTGAAGGCACCCATACCGATCAGTTGACAACCACGTGGACAGTTGCCAACTTCCGCGAGGCCACGGGCGTCTCTCGGAGGTTTAGAACCAAATACAAGGCCCAGTGTGTGTCAGTATGTGTGCTGTGGCCTAGGATAGTGCGAGGTCCGCCGCATCGTGTCCGCGAAAAAGTGTCTGTTGGTCCAAATTCGTGGTTCCCGAAGTCGTCCCTTGATTGTGTATGTTGAGTCTTGGAAGCATGGATTACCTGAAGGAGAGACTCGAGGATGAGATGGAGGAGGAAGTGGGCGCTGTCTACCGCAGGAGAGGCAAGTGTCGATGGTTTTGTTTGTTTTTCTTTTAGGCTTCGGGTTTCTACTCAAGTGGGAGAAGTGTCGACAGATGGCTCAGGTGAATAGTGAGAGGAATGTGGCGGCTGTCTCCTGTCCCTGCGCAGGAGGTAGATCGGGCGTTACGCACGCCGTCCGCGTTTTGCCCTTGGGAGCACGGGTTTGTCCTTTGTGCCGCAAAGTGCCCTGTGTCTATATGCTGCCGCCAGGATTGGGACCTGCCTGACTTGGGTTTGACAGTTCGCATGCATTTTTTTGTTCTCCAGGCCAATACGAAGGCTGGCCATCTGTGAGGTGGGCATGTAGTTGGTGGGGGGTTATGAGTATATGGAGGAAGTTTCTGTCAAATTTAAAAGGAAAAGTAGTTTATGCTGGGCAGTTCGTGGTTACCTTTTCTCGTTATATTATGGTTATAACTTCTTGGAGTAGTGTACAGATCGTCGAGCAACCATGATGTATACTACCTTGCTACTTCAGCCTTGGGTTTATCTTATCGGAATGTCTGGAGTATTTACTCCAACAGTGTTATCAGTCGGTTCCAACTGTTTTATCCCCAGGTTTAGATATGTTAGTGTCTACCTCGTTATTTAGGCTGTCGATTTGAATGATTGCAGCCATATCCTGCACATTTCAAGAAATAGATTGTATTTAAATTTTGAATGGGAGGTTATGTAATATGAAATGCCATGGGAACGTCCTCTCACTGTTCATGGCGACTTGATCGTGCTTGTAATTGAATACTCATGTCGGTTGGTGTGGTCTAGAGGATGTTTCAAGTATATCACCCAGACTTGATGGCTGTATGCTCAACCGTTCGTGGTTCTCGGACGGAGTTGGGGATGGGGGGCGTTTGCTCTACGTAGACTGATGTTCGCCGTTCAGCCAACTGTCAGTTGGGGTTGTCAAGTCTCGTAACGGTCAAGGTGATTTCTTATAGGCGAATGGAAAGGCACCGCCGTAAATACTGCTCTTCATTCGCGGGTAATCAGTTTTCATTTTCTCTCCCTGCGACAACCTGGGAATATTGACCATGGAGTTGAAGATAACAAAGGTAGAATCTTGTGCACTTTCATAAGTGCTTCAAACAGTATAGGGGGCGTTTACGTTATACGCCTGCTTTCATTGGTCTAACATGCTATGTTTTTGTAAATTATAATTGAATGCCTACACTGGTGTTAACACTACGTACGGTGTGATATATATAATGTGTTATGTAGGGTTATTTCTCGGCTGTGCCGAGTTTATGCTGGATACACCGGGCGACGGTTATAGAACGTTGATGGGTGGGTCCACGCTTCGAATTCGGTTGGCTGTTTTTTTATGTTTATTATTTTATGAATCTGAATTTCCCCGCCCACACGATAATAACTTTAATGCCCTAGTTGTGTTTTCTTGTTACCACAATTAATGTATTCACCCGAGGCGTCATGCATTGATGCTGTTCTGTCAAACACCAGGGGAAGTTGTGCGCCACGCAATGGAAATTCGTTGGGGGGGTTGTCGACGGGAATGCCGCGCGTGAGCTTGTATAAGTTATGCTATTCTTCTTTACGTGGATAACGCTATAGTGATCGCCAAACTAGTAGAGAAAAAGGAGCCCAATAAAAGTCCTCTTTCATATGCTTGTTTATGGTCATAATGTCTCGTGCGAATAAAAATAAATGATCGTCTGGCGCACGTCACTGGTGGCCTGTCGACAATGTCATCTACTGTAACAGCGCGCTCTGCGAAAAATAGGTTCGTCTTTTGATTATAATGGTTTTAGTAGTTTCTTATTTGATTATGTTCACCCGTGTATTTTCATTTTTGGGGTGGGTTTTGTATTTTTTATGTGGTGATCATCATTTCTCCGTCGTTTCATTGCATTTGACATAAGGGTTCTTCAGGTATATCAGTAAACCACGTGGATGGATCTGTCAGGTTAGCACGTTGTCCGTTGTGGCCGTTCTCTCAGGTGTGGGAGGTGGGTGTCTGCCAGTCAGGTAAGGTGGCCTTGGATATCTTATATACATAATGTGCAACCAAATCCATGAGCCTTGTTAATTTCTTATTTGTGCGCTCACAAGACAGAAGTGGAGTTTCATGGTAATTTTGAAGTTGTTGTACTGATTTTGCAATGGGGGTGTTTGTGTTATGGCGTGTGTGTGGACGCATCTGTCAGTGATGTTCGTACATTGTTTGTGTGCTCGTCTCCCGATGGCCTTGTTGGCTCGCGCGTGTTTATCTTCACTGTCGGTTGCTTTGTTAGATTGCTGTCGGCTCGTATAAGGTTTGTGCTAAGATAGAAATAACACATAGTCTACGTATGTCATTACAGTAGTATGATTTAGCTGATTTTAACCCATTATGATGCCTGATTTCCTGTATTGAAATGATTTTTAAGTTTTCCGCACTGTCAGAAAAATATAGATAATATTCGAAGTGTCTTTTTAAAACCTTTTTGGTTATCAGTGAAACCTTTCTCTGATAGTTTATTCTGGTTGTGTTTAGACATTTATCTACTGAGGTGATAATTACAAACTCGACGGGCGGGAATAGTTTTGGTGCTAATGTAATATTACAGTTGTGTTTGCTGCTGTTTCCATTTCCGTATGGGTGAGTCAACCCCCTTCTGGTTTTGGTCGGCAGTTGGCACTGCTTGGGCGACAGGTGGTGATATTCTGGTACAGGTTTTTGGTAGTGCTGAGTATGTAATCGCTTGTGTACTACCTTTGTGAAATTCTTATTTAGGCGTTATGTAGTTGGTTTGCGTTTTCATACGTGTGTCATGTTCTGGCAATATGGAACTTGGTTCGTGTTGTGGTGACTTTGTTTGCTTAGTTAATTACGAACACATGACGTGTCATTTAGTCCGCCTCTACAATTGACACCCGTTGACATGTTTCTTTTATGCGATAATGCAAGTGCACGGGATCTGTGTCAATAACAGGTGTTTGTTTTATGTATATCACCTCCTCTCCCTAAGGTGGTTTGTGCCTAGGTAGGGATGTCTGGGCCCATATCTGGCACCCTGGCATTTCCAAGTATGCGGATGGGGTATTTTTAGTTTGGTGTGGTGGCTGAGGCCCTCCCTTTTCCCGGGGGCAGAGTGTGGCTTTATCTTGGGGGCAGACTTCGGTTAATATTTCGTGCTAAGAATGTGGGTGTGATAGGCCATGCTGTGGTTAGTATTCCTGGTTAGTATTTCCATCAAGCTAAGGATATTCATGGTTAAACCAGATAACGTATTGGGTGTGTGAATCGTTGACGACGATATTTTCCTACTGACTGGGTCAGCAGGCGAGGTTGGTCCCGACCCCCTTCCGGTAAGAGGAAGGGAAAGGTTGGTGGTAGGATCGTGAGGAGCCCCTTCTCTGGGTACGTCTGCTCCGTGTGTATTGAGGGTGCGCTGCGGGTCTGTTAAGAATGTGCTGAATAAGGGGACTCGAAGTTGGGAGGGTGTAAAAGGGGGGTGACTGGATGGGGGCGTGGGGAGTGTTGGGGGGTCTTGCGTTACTAAGGTACTGCGCGAGACGACTGGGGCGGGTAGCGGGTGGAGGGTTGGGTCTCAACGGACGACAGCTCCCCTTTGCAGCCTGCGCGCTGTTTCCTTGGTTGGAATCAAATTGCTTTGCAGCAACATAAATATATGATTATCCATCAGACAAGTTGGTCGGTGTAGGCGGCAACCCTGATGATTGGAATTGTGTTCCTGTTCGACGCATATAATGTGTATTGGCAACCTGATTTTGGCGGGTTCAGGTTTGTTGTAATGACGTCATTCGGGGGTCATGTCAACGTTCCACATTATTTCGATTCTCGTTTATATTTACACAAAATGCGAACATTTGTGCGTCTGAGCCAAAGGCGTGGTACATTGTTGAATTAAGTCTTCATTGAAAAATGCATTGACATTCTATTGCACCGTACTTTGGTCAGTTGAAGTGGCTTGGGAACAAGTGGGTACGGTTGAAAGCCGATACAATGTGACTAGCCTTTGGAATTTGGTTGGGAAGCGTGTTCTTGGGATGGGGCGGGTGATTTGGGAAAAAATGTTTCATGTATGCTATCATGTAATTTGAAACGTACAGTTACCCGTGATATAGTTGGGTGGGGTTTCGTTCGATCATCGCCTGAGGGGGAGGGTTTGTGTCAAGTCTGAGACTGCATGTTTACTTCCTTCTTTGCATAGAAGGAATTTGCCGGAAGCCTCAAACGTTCATCACTAGCACTTCCGCCAGTTCTCATAGACTGGTCACGTGTGTGTACCCTGACTTCAGTTCTTGTCAACACTTTTATTCAGTGTGTGTTTGTACCCAGTTGTAGTATACACGAAAACAACGGTTTTGAAATACTGTCTTACTCCATTTGTCATTCATAGTTTGACATTTACGTATGGTTCAAACTTGGGTTGTATCTCCTTTTTGTATTACTATTCTGAGTCATCTTTATGGAAAAGTCTTAAAACTGTTCGGCGTGAATATTCATATTAGGACGATATTCGTACCTGAGTAACGTCTGTATGCCATAAAACTACTTTTTCTCCATCGTATACGTTGCCTGTGTATGCCATAAAACTATTTTTTCTTCATCGTATACGTTGCCTGTAAAAAAAGTGACAGGAAAAGAAACACTTTTTTTTGCTAGGAAAAAGACAAATTAAAGAAAGTTAGGCAATCAAACAAAATAGTGAAGTCTGTCACAATCAACTAAAGTGCAAGGTAATGTAATAGATAATATTTTTAATGCGTAATTAACTGGCAATACGTGATTTGTGCATATTGACAACACTGGTGGCATTGCATGCATGTGAAGAAATCACGCATTGTTAAAGAAATCACGTATTGTTAAACATCTTAGCACAGTAAGGTAATAAAACTATTTAGACCAGTAATTTACTGACAGCTCATTGCGTGTACATATTGAAAATAGTTTACACGATATTGTGGCGTATTAAGATATTCCAGCCACGGAGAAACTGCTAATCTTACAGTCCTCCCGTCCAACAAGAATTGAGAAGCGGTGCACTCATTGAATGTGGTTACATCCTGCTTGATAATGGTGTTCATGTCGCTCCACGCCGAAACCATTCAACGACACGCCAGATGTCCATGGTGGCATCATGCATATTCCACAGGTGAGGGAGACCAACATAGTGGAATGTGACCGCATTCTTAGAGATATCAGAGCATCACTGGACATGACAGTCGAGAGGAGCCACTGATATTGATTATAGTAATGCGTGTCATACTGTATCTAGGGAAGGGTCCTGTGACCATAAACACTTCGTATCATATTTCCATGGGATTGTGGGTGTAAGGTATGGATCTAGAGGAGTGGGGGTAAGGGAACTGGGTTGGCAATGATGAGATATTGGTGGACACAAGTATAGATGGAGTCTGCTACAATAGAAAACTGAATTAAACTTCTTGTAGTGTATGCTTAGTCCATGCGTTTCTTATCGACTGGTTTTGTACGTCATTTAATCCAGTGGTATCAAGCTTCCGTTCCCGGATAAGGTCGGGATATGGTAATTCTTTGCAGCAACCATGGTAACCTTGTAGATTCAGCAAGACGGAATATCCAAAGAAAGTGTTTTGGCATTGAGATAGCATGCTATGATTTAAACATTGTCAGCGCGTTGTGCATTTTTATTATTTCCTATGACAACACAAGGTGATAAGCAGTGCGAATACATCATATAAAGGCCACCTTGGTTTTCTTTAGCCTCATAGTAAACTAATTCGTTATATTTCGATTGGGTTTAAATTTGTTTACCGTTACTCTTGAATTATAATGCAATCTTACTGAACAACACTAAAATGCATCTGACCGTTACAGAGGGTAAAGGCTGCGGGTGATCACAGGAGTTCGTGGTGAATTCATTATCCCAACCGCGCTGATGATAGTATGTCATTTTAAACAACTGTAACCTGTCCTTTGACTCTCTCTCTCTCTCTCTCTCTCTCTCTCTCTCTCTCTCTCTCTCTCTCTCTCTCTCTCTCTCTCTCTGAATAAAGTGTTGTGGTTGTCGTCAGGAGTTGATGCTCAATCAAGAGCACTGTCAGCGACTCGCTTTACCGTCTGATACGGACGCTTCTCCTCATGCATCATCCAGAAGCTTCTTTCCCCTCCCCCCCTCCTACTTTTTTCACATCCCTTTTCGGTCTCCCGTGGGAGACTTGGGGGCAAGAAGGGAGAGATTTGGCGGTAGTGGTTGCTGTGTCGGTATAGTGAATGCGCTAGCTGGAATATATATATATATATATATATATATATATATATATACACACACATACACATAATGATTCCGGTTTTCCATTGCACTGGGACACGAGAACTACTCGTGTGAGATGGTATTTCCGCAGGCGCAGTCGCTTCTGATAAATCTCACTGGTAAGTCACCTGACTACCAACACCGATTCAGGCGTCATCCAAGTGAGTGTGTGTATGTTTAAGGTATTGAGTGGTCACCTGATTGTTGCCAAGGGCTAGGAGTGTATGGCTGGTGCTTGGTTCATTGAGGTCGGATGAATTGTGAGTTATGTGGTATGAGGAAGTGCTCCGCATGGATCTATTCTGGTGCACATATGTAAGAGGATTACACCCATCTCTGTTCACTTCCTGAGCAAGTGATGTGTTATTTTCATTTTGGCTAACATTGATTTATCCAATAAGCGAGATAGCATATTTGTCTTAGGCCGCCCAAATATCCTAGTAAAAATCTTCGGGTCTGATGCATTATGCTTCAACAGGCGAAACTAATGTCAGTCGTGCATCTTAACCGTCCAACCGTCCGAAGTGAAGGCATTTACTGGAACAGATGTTTAAGTACAACGTAAACGGGTGCTGAGTTGGAGGGTTGTGTTCTTGTGTCCTGGAGCCGGATCGAGCTGCCCGTGATCGCCATGCCCCGCGCGACGCCGAGATCCCCTCGCGCATGACAATCGACAGCACGGTCTGGGTTCGAAACCCTTTCCTGATCGTCGTACTAAGCAGGAGGACTCGATCTCTGACATAGCCCGTGTGACTTATGTTGGAACCCTTCTCCTCTCTCTCTCTCTCCCTCTCTCCCCCTCTCGATCTCTGGCATAGCCCGTGTGACTTATGGAACCCCCCCCCCCCCTCTCTCTCTCTCTCTCTCTCTCTCTCTCTCTCTCTCCCTTTGTTCTTCCAGGCCTCCGTATTGATTGTGAAACATAACCTCACAATATATATATATTTTCTGTGTCAAATGTTTTCACTAACCGTCATATACAGGATAAGTGCTGGAGCCTTGGGTTCTTGTCATCTTGTCTCCATCAGAGAATCTTGAAAATAAATATATGTAGCTTGGCTGCATAGTCTATATTCAGCTTCACGGGTCCTCCACCCTACATTTAATCAGACAGGCATATATTCCTTTGTAGTCCTGTGTAATGTGCGTTGTTACACCAATAGCTTTCTGTACACGATTCTTGTTTAGGTCTAGTTTGGGCAGACATTGTTTACATGGAAAACCAAGAATCACGCAGGTTCGTTAATGTCTTGAGTATCCTTTGTATTGGCATTCTCGTATTTAAATCATATCAAGAACTGAGTGGGTTGGGGTGGTAGTGAGACCTAATGGAGTGACAATTCTACCTGTTGGTATTGCCGCATGGCCGGGGTGTGTACTGTTATTATATTGGTTATGATAACACACCCCGTCCGGCCCCGCAGACGTTATGCGCATGCGCCGTAGCAGAGGGCGTGGGGTCCGGGTATGAGGCAGGATTAGACTGATAGCTGAGGTGGCCGAACAGGTTTTGTCATTACTTCATGTACATTGTGAGAACGCATACACATGGTGAGCTAAACGCAGAACAGTTGGAGTTTTATTTACTGACTTTTCCTACTTACTAGGACATTCTCAGAGTACATGAACATGTACTTTCATAATGTCCTGGTAAGGACGAAACGTCAGTGAATAAAACTCCAACTGTTCTCTGTATTTAGCTCACCACCCTTCCACTCATTTGTCTTCCGTACTTCAACATGACTAAGTTGTTGCGCCTTTCCTGTATTACTTACAGTAGACACGCTTGCGCGTCTGAATGACAGACCTGTCTTGTTTTATTTATAGTCTTAAGTGCAGGTTTGTATGTGCGCACAAAGGACTGGGTGTGGGAGTCTCGTCATGCTTAGAACCTACAAAGCCTGGTCACCTCAAGATCCGCCCCTTTCTTGACGTCGAGTTCCTTATGTGTTGTGTAAACTAATTTACATCCTGGTCAGTAGTTGGCAGTACACAAGCCCCAGATTAAAAAAAAATGGGTTTCGAGTGATCATTGTATCACAAGTCGAACTTTCAGTTTATGTTTGATTATTGGTATCGGTTACAAATGTCATTCTTGTACTAAGTGATTAGCTCGTAGTGTTGCAATGGTTTCGAAATTTGGTCTAACGTTTTGTCCTTCTTTGTCTCCTGCAGGTCGCGAGCGGTCCTCCTCATCGAGCACGGACGAGCCCTCTGGGGGCGACGAGTACCTCAAGATGGCTGCGGCCCGCAAGAGGCGCGGTAACCTCCCGAAGGAGTCTGTGAAAATCCTGAAGAAGTGGCTCTATGAGCACCGCTACAATGCTTATCCTTCAGATGAAGAGAAACTCCAGCTCTCCAGGGCTGCCAACCTTTCAGTACTGCAGGTGAGTGTAGTTACTGAGTAACTGGGTCAGGTGAACTGTATTATGACCATGTAAAAGGGAATTTCAGTATACCTGAATATTTTTTTCATTGTTCGGCAAATTATGAGTATGTTATCATGCATTTGTAATTTGGTAAATATTATTGGTGCTATAAGTCTATTCTGTTCGTGATAGTCGTGGTTATGTTTGTGTATGTTGACCTGGTCCCGTATCTAGCATACTTAGGGTAATCTTTTTCTGTGTCTCCCCTGCAGGTGTGCAATTGGTTCATCAACGCGCGCCGTCGCATCCTGCCGGAGATCATCCGCCGCGAGGGCCACGACCCTGAGAAGTACACCATCACCCGCAGGGCCAAGAAACTCAAGGGCGTCTCCCCGAGGGACCGTGTCGACGCGACGGAGGAACTTCGCCCGTCGCCCGAATACCGCCCGCCCCGTCCTCGCTGGGAGGCCGACCTCCCAGACCACGACTACGACTACTCGATGGAGTCGAGAGTGGCCTCCTGGGTAGCCGAGCACCAGCGCGTCTCCGCCAAACCACACTTCGATGCCGTCTGCCCCTGTGGCTGTGGCAACGAGGCTGACAACCACACATCAGTGCCTTACGCTGCACCAGCTGCCCAAGCCACAGTCCAAGCCACCAATGCAGTCGCCGCAGCCCCCGCCCAAGCCCCCGTCACCCCTACGGCCAGCAACACCACTGCAGTCAGCAGCACTCACTCCCCAGCCTCCTACTCGAGCAACGAGGCCACTACGTCCCCGTCTTCGTTCACGCCGGGGGATACACACTCTCCCGTCTACACACCCCACGACTCTCCCATCTACCCGCCCTCGACGCCCGAGCACTACGTGCCCCAGACAGAATATAAGGCGACAGGTTACAACGCCAACCTCGTCTACACACCTCCTCAAGTCACACCCCCACCCACGCCCCCGGAGGACGACCAGGACAAGTTCAAGTGCCTTTACATGCTGGTGGACGCCGCCCTGAGTCAGTGGGAGAAACAGAACGCCTCCCCTCCCCCACAGGATACCTTGGACACAACACGCACATACCTCAGCCTCTAACACAGAAGGCCTAATTGATGGGGAAGGGATCCGCCTTGCTTTGCCTCGTCAGAAGAGGAACTATCTTTGCCTTTCTTGATGGTGACGCCTCGCTCGCTCGCTCGCCCACAAAGTTCCTAGCGTCCTTGCGGGGACAGTGGGCCTTCAGGGACGGCAGCAGATGAAGAAGGAGCTCGATCAGAGGGAGGAACCTGCTGTGTTTCGTGCTGGGGGTGTGAACGTTGCACGCTCGTGGCTACTCCTAAAGTCCAAACCCTCACCCGCTTTCCTCCCCCGTATACCAATTCTTCCACACCTTTCTGTCCCTGCTCACCACCTTGTCCTTTTCCATTATATTCCTCATTCCCATTCCTACCAGTCTTCCATTCAAGCAGTGTGCTGTGGAGAGGGTGGGAAGGGGTGGAAGATTTTTGGAGGACTTGGGGCCCTGGCGACCTGAATTACCCGCAGAAGACGAACCTCGCAACTAAAAGAGGTTCGGCCCTGGGCCGTCCTTATCGTCAGGTAGCCCCTGTCCACACGGCATCAGTGCCTCACCTTGAGGATGAAATTGAGAAAATATTGTAGCTGGGTTTTGTGAGCGTGTGAACAGTGGCGCGCGCGCGTAGGTCGTGCATGCATGCTAGAGTGTTTACATCTAGTTTAAGTGACGTGGGTAGTGTAGTACGCCCACAAGCTGTGTCCGTAGAGGTGTGTGTGCTCGACCGTGACGTAGTAGTGACGTAGACACTTTTTTTGAGCAGCGAACTAAAATAAAGCTTAGAGAGGTTGTGATTTGTACTTTGTAAGGAAATAATAAAGACAGTTTGTGTAGCTTCTGGGGGTCTTGCGAATGGCTTTGCCCTCCTTTGGGGTCCCGCGCGTGTCGCGATCCTCCGGGATCTCGCCACAGTTAGATGTCTTCTTGGGGTCCAGACCTCTTTTTAGAGGTTTCTTGAAGTGTCGAGACATCTTGTAGAAGTTTTCATGAGTATATACATTATATATTTTTTGGGAGGTTCCCAACTTGAGTCGTGATCATTAATGTCCGACTTGCGAGTCTCGACCTGGGGATCGTGTTGTAATCGAGATCCCTCCTCTTAATCATCCCTTCCCCCGTGACACACACACACACACACACACACACACACACACACGCTTGGCCCTCGCGAGCGCAGAACAGGGACGTGTTTAGTTCAAATGTACTAACCAAATAGTTTTCTTTTAGTGTCAATTTCTTTTTACTCATAGTACAATGGTTGCCGTTGTGTCTCGTGTGTCATTAAGCCACATATGTCTTCCCTCCTTCCGGCCATGGAACAAGCTATACGTCCATCAGCGGCCTTTACCTCATCCCTCTCTCCTTCCCAGTCCATATACCTCGTCGGTCTTTGTTTTTTATCTAACGTAGAGTTTAGAACATTCCAAAATTCTTTTCCGTGTCCTTTCACCCACCATCGTCCGTCTTTTTGAGTGTTTTCTTGAAGAACAAGCGTCAAATTGCCTGCTGGAGGAGGTGAACCTTCTCTTCAGCTTCCTTAAACTCGTTCTCCCCGCTCCTCTCCGTTCCCCCAAGCCGACCAGACGCCTCTCAGTCCTCGTCTTCCTCAAAGCTCAAAACCCCACGCTTATTGTTCAGTCATAGGATTTAACAAGTATCTGCTACTTGTGTATGATGGTGGTAGCGTTGTCATTGTGATGAAGTCGGATTACTTGTATGGTGAGGAATGGAATGCTTGTAATGAAGGAACGGACGCTTGTTGTTGTTGGTGCAGCCCGTTGATTGAAGGTGATGTGGGGTTATCTGCATTGCACATGTCCACGTTCTTTTGTTATTGTTTTTGAAGGTTGGTAACTTGTGGAGTTGAATGGGTTTTGGTTCTGTCGGGTGCTGCTGCTGGTGTGTGTTACAGTACTGCAAGACGCCCGAGTCAGGAAGTCGTGTTTTATGGTTCCGCGATTGGGGAAGGAGATAGCCAAAACATGTGTCCAAACTGCGAAAGGGTTCCATGGTGCTACGTCGATTTTTTTGCGGGACTCTAGTCGTGTTTCAGTCTCTTAATTTTTTTTTTCTTCTCATTTTTCACAAGGAGGAGTTGTAGTTGTACGTTCTTTGGCGTGCTAGGGGTTCTAGGCAAAAGTAGAAAGAAAAACAGTATACATATCCTGAGTTATGTGGCGCGGTAAAGCCGGAGCCGAGATCGGGAAACGGCCTTGTGGGTCGCCCCCTTTCGACGTCGGCTGCGCTTCTTTAAAAAATGTTTTGTTTGTGAAGTCAATTGCTCGTCTTTTTTTCCAAGTTATAAGTAGTTTTTTTGAAGGTGACCCATGTTGTGACATGGACTGGAGGTTGTACATAGAATTTTCACTAAGAAACTTATGCCTTAGTATACCTTTTGAAAATGCTCATGATGAAGTTGGTGGTGTTAATAATGATGTCTTGGTGACAATCTGTGTGAAGGCGTGGCGGATATTTGTTGACATTGACGCCCGTAGGATGTTTGAGTCACGTGTAGTAGTGGTCAATACCGACTGTGCCTTAGTGTCTCGAAACTTGTAGCACTGTTTTCTTAGTGCTGTCACCGTCGGGTGCCAAATTGTAAGATGCCACCAGTTGTGAAGACGTCGGATTTGGTGCCACAGGGTAGGTCGACAATGATGTGTATGTGCGTGTGTGTATACACGTGTGTACGTACGTCTGTACGTTTGTTGTACACCAAACCCGTTCCTGTGGCGCCAAAGGATTGACGTCCATGTTACCTCCTCAGCTAACCGCGGCTTTATGTTCCCGGCGCCACGCACAGAAACATACTGGCGTTTTTTTTTTTTTTTTTTTTCACTCGCCTTTTTGTTATGCGAGTTTTCGGGTCATGACCCGGTCTTGTACAGTTCCCTTAATGTGGCCAGCGACCTAATGTGGGGCGTCGGGTAGGTGGCCCTCCCATCAGGGCCTCTTGCCCCTTTGCTGAGGAGGAGGAAGTGGTGGAAGAATAAAGGTCGAGTGTGATACACAGTAGAAGTAGATTCGACCCGTAGTGAAGCGGTCTGTAAATAAAAAGTTTAATTTTATTAGAGAATAAATATTATTCCAAATAGATGCTGTTTTTCTTGTATCCTTCACATTTCTAGTATCAACACAAAGATAATGAAACGACATAGTAATCTTTTTATATGAAGGGCCTTTGGTATCGGGCCAAAACAGAAAATTAGTAACACTGCGCCATTGTACCTTCCTGTTTGTAGTACTGCCAACGATCAAGCCCGACCCAGTGATTTACGGCCCCCACAACAAATATTTGTTGAGTAATACAATTTGCAAGAAAAAAAATAATGAATTAACTGCTGAACATGAGGTTACAATCAGTACTGTGACAACTCAAATATTTATGAGCAAGATTCAGTCTTCTTCGATGTGTTCCATGTCTTCCCATTGAACACAGGCCCAGATAATGTTAAAATGAAGAAAAGAGAGTATGTGGTTTTGGCCACAGAGTGGCTCCATATGAATCCCAGATGATAGATGGGTTCACCATCAATCTGGTTTTACATAATCACAATTAGATGCTGAGAAACTAGTTTCTCCTTCCACTCTCGCTCTCTCTCTCTCTCTCTCTGTCTCCCCCTCTCTCTCTCTCTGTGTCTCCCCCTCTCTCTCTGTGTGTCTCCCCCTCTCTCTCTCTCTGTGTCTCCCCCTCTCTCTCTCTCTGTGTCTCCCCCCCCTCTCTCTCTGTGTCTCCCCCTCTCTCTCTGTGTCTCCCCCTCTCTCTCTCTCTGTGTCTCCCCCTCTCTCTCTCTCTGTGTCTCCCCCTCTCTCTCTCTCTGTGTCTCCCCCTCTCTCTCTCTCTGTGTCTCCCCCTCTCTCTCTCTCTCTGTGTCTCCCCCTCTCTCTCTCTCTGTGTCTCCCCCTCTCTCTCTCTCTCTGTGTCTCCCACTCTCTCTCTCTCTGTGTCTCCCCCTCTCTCTCTCTCTGTGTCTCCCCCTCTCTCTCTCTCTGTGTCTCCCCCTCTCTCTCTCTCTGTGTCTCCCCCTCTCTCTCTCTCTGTGTCTCCCCCTCTCTCTCTCTGTGTGTCTCCCCCTCTCTCTCTCTGTGTCTCCCCCTCTCTCTCTCTCTGTGTCTCCCCCTCTCTCTCTCTCTGTGTCTCCCCCTCTCTCTCTCTGTGTCTCCCCCTCTCTCTCTCTCTGTGTCTCCCCCTCTCTCTCTCTTGTGTCTCCCCCTCTCTCTCTCTGTCTCTCCCCCTCTCTCTGTCTCTCCCCCTCTCTCTGTCTCTTCCCCTCTCTCTGTGTCTCCCCCCTCTCTCTCTCTCTCTCTGTGTCCCCCCCTCTCTCTCTCTGTTTCCCCCTCTCTCTGTTTCCCCCCTCTCTCTCTCTGTTCCCCCCTCTCTCTCTCTGTTCCCCCCTCTCTCTGTTCCCCCCTCTCTCTCTTTGTCTCCCCCATTCTCTCACTCCCACCCCCCTCTCTCTCTCTCTCTCCCTCTCTCTTTCCCACGCCCCTCTTCACTCTCCTCCCCCCTCTCTCTCGCTCTCCTCCCTCCCTCCCCCGCCCCCCTCTACCTCTCACCATGTCTCTCCTCACCCCCTCCATCTGTCTCTCACCCCCTCTCTCTCCCCCCTCTTCCCTCTCTCTCCCCCTCCTCCCTCTCTCTCATTTCCCCTCTTATATCTCGGTCTTTCCCATCTCTCACCTCTTTCTCCCTTCTCTCCCCTCTCCCTTTCCCTTCCTCTCTCTCCTCCCTCTTCCTTCCCTCTCTCTCTCTCTCTCTCTCTCTCTCCTTCCCTCTCTTCCCCCCTCCCTCTCTCTCTCTACCCTCTCTCTCACTCCCCTCTCTCACTCCCTTCTCTTCGTCCCTCCCTCTCCCTCTCACTCTCCCCTACCTCTCTCTCTCTCTCTCTCTCTCTCCACCACCTCTCTGCTCTCTCGTTCTCTCTTGTTCTCTCACCACCTCTCTCACAGACACACACACACTCACATACTCCGTCTGGAAAGTAAAAGACAGGACCCTACGAGTGTAGGGTCTGTGTATCCTACAATTTGGTAAGTATACCTGTACATGCATAAGCGCGTGTACACACTTGCACCGACGCATGCGCGTTCACACACACACGCACGCACACACACACACACACACACACACACACACACACACACAAATATATAGATAAAATACAGCTAGTACGATTTCACCATAGATTTATTGTTAAGGTGAGATGGCAGTCACAGGTTCTTGAATGAAGGTGCACAGGACATTCTGTACGTGTTCAAACCTCAATGTGTAATTCAACTCTACCACCGAAGCCTGTGCCGTCGTCATTCCTGTGGATCATTTTTGTTTGATGCAAGGCGATTTTATTCAGGTGAAAAGAATGCCCCTCGTCAGCGAGGTGTTAATTAAACGAAGTCTGCAAGAGGATTGTAGATATTTATTCGAACAAGGATGATTATAATGACAAAGAATTCAACCCGAGGTGATTATGAGGCCTTCGGTAAACTTCCTGACATAAGATTTTGTGCTGCCGAGACGACAGGTAATTATTGAACCTCGTAATCATTATAGACCGAACGCCTGTATTTCGATTTTGCTCGTAATTATGTATCCGTTCAGATTACCTCTACCATATTCCGCAGTTTAGTGAATGGTTGTTTCCTCGAGTTTTGTTGATTGCAACCTTGCACCAGCTGGTTAAAAAAAAGCTGGCCTAGCGTCTGTGTTTGTTAGGCTGGTAATCTTGGTCCACATTGGGCAGCCAAATGTTAGGTTGGTGAAGGCAAAGTCTGATAGAGAGTTGGTTTTATTTCGGAATAAATGTTAGGCTTTAGTGGGAGCGGGGGTTCGCGTTAAAGGTGAAGAAGAGAGGAGGTGACGACTGTATTTCAACTCGTGTCTTCAGGCGATCTGCTTGTTGGGGTTGGTGGGAGATGAGAAAGCAGGAGCATCGAACCAGGCTCACGTATGATGCTCCGAGGTGATCTGAATCTTCGGCGTGCGTTCAGCCCATATACCAGTGCTCCTGAATGGACGTGAAGTCAAATGTGATGTGTGGGAATTCGGAAGCAAGATGTTTGACGCCGATGACTCACAAAGACGGGAAGTATGCGTTCCCCCAATGAATCCAGTGTACTTGTCACGCGCCTGGCCGACGCTGGCACCGCGCGTGTTTCCTCAAGGAGGCTTTGTGGTGTCTCACGTGGTAGACCCTGACACTGGTTAGTCATCTTTGGGACCTAACAGGGTCCGTCTTAGGGTGTTGAACTGCACGTGCGTTTCTTCAAAAGGTCTTTGTGAGGTTCATGCGGCTGAGAGTGCGCGAGCGTGTCCCATGGGAATGCTTGCGGGTTAGTAAGGTCGTGGGACGGCCAGAGAGAGGTGAGGACTACTAACACGCCCCAACGCAAGTCGAGGCTGGAAGTGAAGTCGTGTGGAGCCTCGATAAGAAATCGTCATGGGAGTTGTCTGTTGTCCTCACAACTGGGCGGGGACTTAAACGCGGGGGTGGAGCCGAACCTCAGACTGCGGGAGTAGCAGCAGGTGGCGATCTGTTTGCCACAGGGTAGCAAGCCTCGGGTAGCTCGGCTACCCCTGTAGGACTGAACTTGGCCTGTACGTTGTGGATCACGTCGAAGAGGTTGGTGCATCTCAGGAAACTGCTCAGGGGATCTCGTACCTGAAACTCGTCCTGGAATCACGTTTTATGGTTGCATTGGAGCGTAGTTACATCTCTCTGAAAGGATAGCCACTTGAAAATCGTCGTGGTTAGTGGGTGGGGCGTTAGGCCACGCTAGGGCGTCGTGGACTTGACAGTCGATGTTGCTCATTAGCTTTACTGGAGTCGAGGTGCTAGACCTTGTGATCTCCGTTGAGCGTGTGGATGAGTCAAGGCGGGGGCGCTCACAGCTCTGGTTTGCTTAGGAGTATGTGTGAATTATATTTTGATGCAGCCCAAAGGGATTTCTCACCGTCTTTTCTTTTCTGCATGAGGGGACGGAGAGGGGGAATCGTCGATTAAGTGAATCGGTCTTGCTGTGGATGTGCTGTGCCTTGCTGCATTGCTTCTGACCCAGAGCAGTGGGCGAGATGCAGGGATGACCCGTCATCCAGGAGCCAAGAAAAGAGGGAGGAATGTGTAGTGATTGGGAGTGTGGTGTGTGGGAGTGGATTTATGCTTTTTGACTTTGGATACCTCCCTTGTAAGGGGGAAAAGGTGTTGGTATATGTATGTATGTAATCCTTCAAAGACATCCTAAGGCGTGGACACTGCGACAGAGGTTTTCGCTATTAATTTCTTGTCCGGCGGCGCCTCCCCCCCCAAAAAAAAAAAAAAAAAAAATCTAGAGAACTAGATTCACCAAAAACCCTCGTGATAACAGTTAGGAACTACCAATCACCGGACCACAACATCTTCGGTATTGGAATACGGTGGTGGTTGAGGATAGGGAGTGCGTGGAGAGAACAATGAATGGTTTAACCTGGAAGATGTTTTGATCCGTGGCGGTGTGAGGGAGGTGACCTTCGGTTCGCAGAGGAGGGAGTGTGTGTGTGTGTGGGGGGGGGGAGTCTCGGGGTGAAGGTTGGAGGGAGTGGAGGAATACTGCGAGGGGCTAAGTAAGGTCACGTAGGCGGGAGGGATGGAGAACAACGCCAAATTTCACTGATTTTTTAGCCTAATATTGCATTAGCACACACATCCCGACACACGAGTTAACACACGCGCGCACACACATACACACATGTACGCCCGTACACACGCACACACATATGTACGCCCATACACACGCACACACACATGTACGCCCATACACACGCTCACACACACGCATACACACACACACACACACACAATGGACACCCACATACACGCACACACACATACATACACGTATACACACTTGTACACCAATATATGATGGGACATTAAATTGGATATTATAGGAATGCAGAAACCAGCTGGTGAACAAGTTTCATAACGTGATTGTGTGTTCTTTTGGAAAAGAGAAAGTGCCAAGGGATTGAGAAAAGACCAATGTGGTTCCAATTCATAGAGGAAACAAAGAAGAACGCCCAGATCATAGATACGTTTCTTTAACTAGCATAAGATACACGATAAATTTGTTTTGCGAGGAACAAACAAAATGATCAGAACTGGGGAATATCTTGACAGAACCAATTTTGGATTCAGATAAGGAATCATGTTTTTCAGCAAAGTTCTTGAAGAACGGAAGTTATACTCATCGTTTGGTTGCTGGTCTCAAAGATAGTAAAAGATACAATAGAATTGGACGAAAGTAAGAATACAGTTGCAAAACATAGGGAATAAAGTGATTACATTTATCCTGGCTGTTGGCAGTAAATTTCATTTAAACAAGTGAAGTCTATACAACCCAAAGGGATGACTTCTGTCTTGCTGAATAAGCTTCATTGCGCGATCCTGACTTTGTATCCTTTTAGAAGCCAGACTGCGTTCTTTAAATCCCGCCACCATTACAAAGGTTTCATCCTAAAATCGTGTAGTTTTAGGCTAATTGATTTCTCTAAACGGTGTTATTGAGGTAAAAGGATTACATTGCTGGGAGAGGCTCGAACTGTTAAGGTGTGAATTTAACTTGAGAGGCAGAAAGAACCAATTTCGCCAACCGCGCCTCAAAGAAGGACGGGACAAACTTCCCGCAAAGTTCATCGGTGGAATGTGGTGAAGTAGTTTTTAAAGTTTACTTGAGAGAACAACTACTGAGCAATATGTCTACCACATAGTTATTCTGTTTACTCGTTAACTGACCGGGTTTTTTTCGTTTATTCTTTTGCATACGCAAAGAGAAACAAGAGAGCGTAACGTTCCTTTGTGTATGAATGGCAGCCAACAGCATTCCAGCCTCTCAGAAAGGAACAGCGTCAGAGGCGAGGGAGGAAGAGATGGAGGAAGGGGAGAGTGGGAGGAGGAGGAGCTGGGTCACACGGTCAAGGTCATCTTACACCTTCTCACCGAACAGGTCAGACGCGTCCTCTTCCCTCCCTCACCACCATCCTCCACCACTCTTCTTTTCATTCCTCTCTCCACCGCCCTCACTTTCTGTTTCTCATCCTACCATATGCTCTATCTATAATTCCATTCCTTATATTACACTCCTTCCCGTTTTCTCCCACGCATCCAGATCTTCCGTCTTCCTGCCTGACTCCCACATTTTCTTTTTTCGCGTGTTCGCCATCTTTGTCTGTTTCCACGCATTTGTCTCCGTTTTCTGTTTCTCATCGTACACCATATGCTCTATCTATAATTCCATTCCTTATATTACTCTCCTTCTTCCCGTTTTCTTCCACACATCCAGATCTTCCGTCTCCCCGCCTGATTCCCACATTTTTTTTTTTTTTGCGTCATCGCCACCATCTTTGTCTGTTTTCCAGCATTTTGTCTCCGTTTCCTTGCAGTCTCTTCCTTTTCCTCTATGAGACCATGCGGGTTTGGATGCATACGTACGCGCGCGTCTTCGTACACGCGTAAATGTATGCGTTTAGGAGCACATTCGCGTTCCTCTAGATGTAGTTTTCGCGCTTGAGTTTATCTCGTTATAACTCGTTTCCTTGATAATTCAGAACAACTGTGGTTAAACACACATAAACGCGCGCGCACACACACACACACACACACACACACACACACACACACACACACACACACACACACACACACACATATTTGTTTCCTTTCACGTGTAACCCCTGTTCACCTAGCAGTGGCTAGTCAAGGAGTTGTGACCTTGCTGTCCCGGTGTGTGGTGTGTGAGTGGTCTCAGACCTACCCAGAGATCGGCAAATAATGAGCTCTGAGCTCACTGCCGTAGGGTGGTGTCTGGCTGTCTCGACAGAGACTGCAGCAGATCCGAGGTGTGAATACACACACACACACACTCACACTCAGTATAGCTGCGCTGTGAGTCCATCAGGTAATCTAAGAATATAGATCGAGACTCCATTCCCACCCCCACCCCCAAGGGCTGCGACGTCCATCAGGTAATTTAAGAATAAGGCTCGAGACTTCCAAGGGCTGAATAAAATTGTCAGACAAAAGCCGAGGAAAAGTGAACTGTCCCGTTGCATTGGCGTGCTTAAGGACTTAAGCATGCTTCACCCAGACAGTTGTGACGGTCTGTCACGCTGGGAGATTAAGATACAACCCAACGTGACGCGGGCGTGACACGTGTCCTTTGCTCCGTAGGCGGAATGCGACGAACGTGGCGTGACGAGGTGTGATGTGACTCGTTTCCGGTAATGTCACAGACTCTACCAGAAGACTTATGGGTTGATAGCCTTTAAAAAAAAAAAAAAAAAAAAAAAGGATAAGTAGCCTTCTCCGCAACAGGAGGGGGGTTGTCACAAAGCTGAATAGAATCACCTGCCTGTAACCAAAGTCTAAGGTGTCACTCAACACTGTTACAAGGATTACAAAGGAGAAGCATGCCGACAGGAGACCTTTTGGTCCATGTTACATCTCTATACTGGGATGCCTTTTTTTTTTTTTTTTTTTTTTTTAAAGCTATGGACAGGGCACCTGCTGAAGGGACTAAACAGAATCGAAGCTCCGACAGGAAGGACTCGATCCAAGGACACTGAGAACACCGAACGAACTTGAACCACAGACACCTACTCCTTCTTCATGTTGTTCTCACCGTTGTTGATGTACATTCAGGAATAACATCCCATTAGCTGACGTCCTGTGGTTGGCCTGCCACGTGACTAACCCTCCATGTAGTTCATCCTCTACGTGGTTGACATTTCACGTAGTTGACCTGCCACGTTGCTGATCCACCTCGTGGTTGACTTTCCACGTGACTGACTGTCCACGGGGCTAACATGTCATGCGACTGACCTCGCACGTGACTGACCTGCCACGTTTCTGATCCACCTCGTGGTTGACTTTCCACGAGACTGACCTCCCACGTGGCTGACCTGTCTTGCGACTGACCTCCCACGTGGCTGACCTGTCTTGCGACTGACCTCCCACGTGGCTGACCTGTCTTGCGACTGACCTCCCACGTGGCTGACCTTCCACGTGAGTGACTTTCCACGTGACTGACCTTCCACGTGGTTGACCTGCCATGTGACTGACCTCCCACGTGGTTGACCTAAGTTGCTGAATTTCCCCATACCCCATACTCTCCGCAAAATATCACCGAAATTCAATCAAGTTCTTGACATGTTTTATAGATGGTGAGACAAACAAACAGACAGACAAACAGACAAAACGGATTGTCAAATAATCGAATTGAATATATGAAGACATCACATCTAACCTACCATTTCATCCCTCCACACATGGTCAATTCTCAAGGAGTGAAACTTATGAATAATTTAAAGGAGATTCACATCTCATCTGGAGAATGAACACGGCAGGGCGGGAGAGAGAGAGAGAGAGAAAGGGAATAAGATTAAAGGCAAGACGTAGGAAAGAAAGGAACTGGGAGAAAGAAAATAGGAAGATGAACAAGAACAGAGAGGGAAGGAAAAGAGAAAAGGGTGAAGGAAGAGGAGGATGGAGAGGAAGAGAAAAGACAGGAGGGAGATAAAGAAAAGGAAAAGTATGACGAGGAAGAAGGGAAAGAGGAGAACAAGAAAAGGAAGAGGAAGATGGAAAGGAAGAAAATAAAGAAAAAAGTGGAAGAGGAAGACGGTGGTTGGAGTTAGGAGGTGGTAGTAGTGGTGATGGTGTTGTTGGTGGTAGTGATAGTTGTGGTAGGGAGGTGGCAATGGTGGTGGTGGCAGCAGTGGTGTTGTTGATGTTGGTGGTGATGTTGATGGTGAACAAGAGAAACTCAGACGTGGTGAGGGTGGTGGCTATGGTGGAAGCAGCAGTTGTGTTGTTGTTGTTGTTGTTGTTGTTGTTGATGTTGTTCCCTAGACTGTCTGTCCTTGCAGTCCCGTCTCCCCCAAGGAATGCCACGGCCGAAACGAGGTTTTCCCACAAACCCTTCATGGAGCGTATGTTGTGTTGATGTTGGTGGTGAACAATCTCAGACTCAAGACGTTGCTGCCGCAGGTGCGGGGGTACATGTGTGCTCGGCGACTTCTTCCCGGTGTCCTTGACGGAGCGTACCGGCGGCGGCGGCGGCGGCGGCGAGGCTCGGGACGTCCGACGACCCGACGACGGCGCGACGAGGAGTTTCCTGAAGAGGAAGAGGACAGGCTGTGGACAAAGGCGCGGCGCGCGCTCTCCTTACATGGGCGTTAACGCCTTGAGCATTGTCAGTGTGAAAATAACCGTCATCCAAGTCGGTGCCTACTACGTCACTAGAATCATCAGCACCAACGACGTCATCAAAATCGTCACCACAAACAATACCATCAGCATTATTAACGTTGTTAAAGTCGTTAACTTGATTAGCATTGACAACATCGTCAACGTTACCTATTGTCATCATTATCAGAGTCATCCACGTCATCAATGTCATCAACATCAACGTCGCCAACATCGTCTGCATCGTTAGTGATGCCGCCAACGTAAATTACGTCGTCAGCATCGTCAACGCCTTTGCCGTCGTTTCATCTTTTAATTCGTCTTTGGTGCGTGTTTGCATGCTTGCGTGTGGGCGTGTATGTGTGCGTGTATGGGTGTCACAAAGAAGGTTAATAGCATTGACCCCTAATCTTATACATTCCATCCCTCCTCTTCCATCCACTGTCCTACCTATGCACCTGTACAACAAAACAGTTCGAGCTGCTCACAAAATGGACAACGGATATTTCTGCCACAAATATAAACATTCAAAGTCATAATCCCTGGATTATTGTACCGTTTTACTTGTACACACATGAAAACAGGAGACGTGTCTCAGCATTTTTCTAGGGGAAGGGGTGCAGTAGAAAGCAAAACTATCCCTACAGAACTTATTGTGGATTCTTTCGTGGACCCTGGACGAGGAACTAGATGACTGGAGGATCTCTTTCTTGTAATTTCCTCCCAATGAGAAGTGAAGGCATGTTTTAACAAGCCACTCCACCCCTTGCAAGGGAGTAGAAGCTATTTATGTATAAATACACACACTCTTTTCCGAGAGAGGTAGTGTCCCAACATTTGCTGCCAACACCAAACCTGATGACAGACACTGTGTCTTCAGCATCCGCGACATTTCTTCAACAAAAACTCGTGATCGACAGTTATTACCTTCCCAGAAGAGAACTCAGAGACCATTATAGCTCGATCCATGGTCAAGGCTATGACCTTACATTCACACACCCCAGGTCCTTGCCCACCAGGATTAGAGTGTCGGTTTGTTGTACAGTGTTGCTTTTCAGGACTGGCTGGGGACTCGAACATAAATCGATGAATTAGCCTTCGAGCGTGGTACCACTACGCCATTAAGCCGTGTGTGTGTGTGTGTGTGTGTGTGTGTGTGTGTGCGTATGTGTTTGGGTGGGTGGGTGATTGGGTGTGGGTGCGCGTGCACGTATATATATATATATATATATATATATATATATATATATATATATATATATATATATATATATATATATATATATACATATTTGGGGGTGCGCACGCGCGCGTGTGTGTGTTTTCATGTGTGTGTGAGTGTTTGCATGTGTGTGCGTGTATATGTATACCTCTCTCTCTCTCTCTCACACACTCTCTCTCTCTCTCACACACACACACACACACACACATCAATCTGAGACTGAGGCACTTTGATCTCCAGTGATGGTCTCTCACCATCCATCTCACTGATGGAGTGGGAGCGTTTTGTAGCCAATTTCATCAAATTTCTTAACGGCGAGGAGCCCCCCCCCCCCGAGAGGAGGCTCCGGCCGCAGGAAACGGAGGAGGGACCGATTCCTGGCTGGAGGAGAGACAAGTCCTCTTGAAGGAACTCCATCATCTCCGGATTTGAAAAAAAAGGAGCTGATGGATGCCGAGGTGGAGTCCCTCGAGAGGAGGGTCTCCCGGCTCGAGGACCAATAGGTCTTCGACGGCAGGGGCGGCACCTGGACCGCTCCCCCTGTCGCAAAGAATACATCATGGACGTGGACCTGAGAGTCCCTGAAAGGGTCACGTGACTAAAGGACCTTACCCACGTCTGTGCATGTCCCTGTGACTGCACAGACTACAGAGCATCGTCGGCGGTGGATCCTTGAGTGGTGGATCCAACCGCCGACCTCATCGAGTTCTTTAGCCCCGTGTTCTTGCTTGGCGAAGGAAAAGCGAACGCCTCCAGAAGTCCATCAAGAGGTACAGAGTACCAATGAGGCGCCCGCATGAGGAACCGTCGAAACGTTCTTGGCGAAACCCTCATAAGCCCCATAAAGGAAGGATACGGAAAGAGGGCTTAACTTACCTGTCCTACGAGGATTGAAGTTCGTTTCTGCTTCAGTTAGTGGAAGCAGAACACCAACTTCAGGAATCCCTACCTTCAGAAGCAGTGTACCAACTTCGGGAAGAATAAATTCAATAGTCTATGGAAGACTAAAGGCAATTTTGAATAAACAAAGTTAATTGCCGTCATGAAGACCTAGGACGAGACAGAGGACAGAAAAAGACCCCAACAGAGATGGTCCTGTATAAGGAGTGAGACCTCATCAAGTTCGAACCCGTTAGCTGCCAGGAGACTCCTTCCAGGACCGAAGAGCGTCTTCCAGGGGAAGAACCCTCCCCACGCACGGCCTCCGGAGCCTCGGCGATTCGAAGACTGGAAGTGTCTTTGGATATTTTGTAAAGGTGTCGGACGCCCCTATGCACACGTCTGCATGCATTTCGGGGGCTCCCTCAGCCTCGCGAGAACGTGTAGATCTTCCATTTATCGGACGCCAAGACCTCGTTCAGAGTCAGTGTCCACCTTGTTGGCCTTCTAACGAGGCTGGGGAACCCCCGAAATGCATGCAGAGGAGCGTCCGACACCTTTACAAAATACCAAAAGACACTTCCAGTCTCCGAAGCGCCGAGGATTCGGAGGCTGTGCGTGGGTAGGGTTCTTCCCCTGGAAGACACTCCTCTTCGGTCCTCGTAGGAGTCTCCTGGCGGGTAATAGGTTCCAACTTGATGAGGTCTCTGGCTTTATACAGGACCATCTCTGTTGGGGCCTTTTTTTCTGCCCTTTTGTCTCGTCCTAGGTTTTGATGACGGCAATCAACTTTGCTTATTCAAATTTGCCTTTAGTCTTTCATAGGCTATTGAATTTATTCTTCCCGATGTTGGTACACTGCTTCCGAGGTTTGGGATTCCCGAAGTTGGTGTTCTGCTTCCACTGACTGAAGCAGAAATGAACTTCAATCCTCGTAGCACAGGCAAGTTAAGCCCTCTTTCCGTATCCTTCCTTTGTGGCGCTTATGAAGGTTTCGTCGAGACGGTTCCTCTTGCGTGTGCCTCATCGGTACTCTGTACCCGCTGATAGGCTTCTGGGGGCGTTCGCTTTTCCTTCGCCAAGCAAGGATACGGGCTTAAAGAACTCATTGAGGTCGGCGGTTGGATCCACCACGCAAGGATCCACCGCCGACGATGCTCTGTAATCTATGCAGTCACAGGGACATGCACAGACGTGGGTAAGGTCCTTTAGTCACGTGATCTTTTCAGGGACTCTCAGGTCCACGTCCATGATGTGTTCTTTACGGCACGGGGGCTTCGGGGAGCGGTCACGGCAAGAGCCCTGCCGTCGAAGACCTCGTGGTCTTCGAGCCGGGAGACTCTCCTCTCGAGGGACTCCACCTCGGCGACCATCAGCTCTTTTTCAAATCCGGAGCTGATGGATCTCTTTCAGAAGGACTTGTCTCTCCTCCGGGCAGGGAGTGGTTCCTCCTCCGTTTCCTGCGGCCGGAGCCTCCTCATGAGGGAGGGGGCCGTGGCTCCTCGCCGTTGAGAAATTTGGTGAAATTGGATATAAAACGCTCCCACTCCATCAGTGAGATGGAGTGTGAGAGAACATCACCGGGGATAAAAGAACCTCAGTCTCAGATTGATGTGTGTGTGTGTGCGTGAGGATGTACATTTGTGTGTACATGTGCGTTTACGTCTGTGTGTGTGTGTGTGTGTGAGAGAGAGAGAGAGTTTGTATGTGTATACACATACACGCACACAGAGACGTGTATACACATACACGCACACATACACACACACGCACGCGCGTACGCACCCACCACATAATTATATGCTCATACGCACGCACGCTCACACACGCAGACACACACACACATATACACACACACGCACGCGCACACACACACATACATACACATATACACACGTACACATACACACACGTACACATACACACACGTACACATACACACACGTACACACACACACACACACACACACACACACACACACACACACACACACACACACACACACACACAAATTCCTACTTTGTCTATATCCTTGTTTTTCAACTATCATACTTAGATGCATACTCGTGCATTGTTCTAGGTTTGGCATCATCACCTTCTAAGCTATTTCCATTATCTGTATATAACTGCATTTCTTCACATACTTTAGACATCTGCTCCTTTTCAATTTGTTCTCCTGACCTCTTAACGCCCTCTCATCCCTAACCAAGAAACATTTTCTGTCAGTGCAATGTGTGTGTGTGTGTGTGTGTGTGTGTGTGTGTGTGTGTGTGTGTGTGTGTGTGTGTATGTGCTCATATGTACTTTTATTCTCAAGTGGCTAAGTTCAGTACGTGGTCAGGACTCGAACCTACTCTGGTGCAATGCATAGTTCACACCCTAGCCCACTGCGCCACGGGGCGGCGTGGGCTTGTGTGTGTGTGTGTGTGTGTGTGTGTGTGTGTGTGTGTGTGTGTGTGTGTGTGTGTGTGTGTGTGTGTGTGTGTGTGTGTGTATACGTGTGTGTACGTGTGTGTACGTGTGTGTGTACGTATGTGTACGTGTGTGTGTATGTGTACGTGTGTGTGCCTGTGTGTACATGCGTGCGTGTGTGTATCCGCACGTGTATTAGTAAAGGAAGTAATGATGCATGGGATACCAGAAGTGGGGAAGGAGGTTGCAGAGGTGGGGGAGGAGGGGGGATCAAGTAGGCCAAGGGTGAGGTGGGGGGAAGATTGGGGGAGGTTGGGGGGAGGTGGGGGGTTGGCAGATCTTAGGTAAACAGCTCGCTTCCTCTAGATGTTTACTCTCTATCGCATTCTCTCTCCCTCCCTCCTCCCCTCCCTCCTCCCCTCCCTCACTCACCTCGACGCCATGACGTCACACAGGAGACCACTGAATCTGTGGATCATCTCGCGTCCGAAGTAAAGCGTCTGGTATTAACTAGAAAGACTTTATACATGGAAAGATGGATAGATAATTAATTTGACACGTGAAAAACTCAAAAAGCTTAGACCCCATCGGCCAGTCATCAGTTGAATAACATTTTATGATCGCAAATAAAAAGTTGTTGAAAGTATGTGATTACCTGACGAGGTTGGTCATTCTTGATCGATTTTTGTAAACTCGTGGATGCCTTCTGGGTGATAAAAAGATTCCTTGTTTTTAACCAGAACAAAATGCATGATGAGTGCCAATTTTGTTGACAGAGCTACATGATTCACTTGCCACATCGCCACTTCAACTTCCACTTACGTCTCCGATCCACCTTCCACCTCCACACTCACTCCTACATCCACTCGCTCCCTTATGAATTTCTACTTCCTCCTCCACACTAATTCCAGCCTCCACACCCAATTCCACTTTTACATTACTTTCCATCTCCACGTCAACTTTCGCCCTCTACGTACACTTCCACATCTACTCCACTTTCGTTACTTCTCAAATTCCACTTCCATTCCTCGCTTGCACCCGCTTGCGCTTCCACCTTCACCTCCACCTCTGGCTCCACTTATAGATCCACACCCACTTCCACCTCTACTGCACATCCTCCTCCTCATCCCCCCTCCATCATCCACTTCCACCTAAACAATCACTCTCATATCCACTCCCATCTTCACATTTTACTTCACTTCCACTCCATAGTCCCATTTCCACATTCATTCTCACTTTCATCCACTCCCATCTCTACACTCAGTTCCGAATCCACCTAATCCCATGTCCACCTCTATCCTACTTCCACACCCATCCACCCCACCTTTATACTCACTCCCACCTCCGCAACCACTTCCACCTCCACACCTACTCCACTTATACTCCATTCCCATCTCATCACAGTTCACACCTCCACAGCCACTCCCCTCTCCACACTCCTTACTTCACACCCACTTCTGCCTCCACTCCACTCCACTCCGTTCTCAGCTTCCACATTCGCTTCTACGCAGGGATGCCATTTTGTGGAAATTTTCCACAAATTTGTGGGAGAAATTTGAAGAATTACATGTAGATTTTGAAGAATTATAAATTGTAATGAACTTATTTGTGTATATAATGCTTCCTTCTTTTTGTGGGAAAAAATGTGGAAATCCAAATTTCCTTGTGGGAATTTTGTGGGAAAAATCTCACTCATTTGTGGGGACTGGCATAGAATCACAGTGGGAACACTGCTTCTATGAGCTAAAGACGGGGGCTGTCCTTAGTCCTCAAAAGAGGACGGTTTACTGAGGAGACTCGCCTGACGGAGCCAATCAGCTACAAGAGGCGTGGCTTGAACTACAACAAGGGCGGGGCTTCTGTGCAAACTTGCGTGGAGACGATTATAGTCATTTTCACACTTACATAACCACGGCGCGATTACGAATTGCCCGTCAACGGGTCAAACCGGCCGATATCTTTGGTAAACTTTGCTTTGGCGGAGACTGTTACTGTCTGACAGATAGAGGCAGTTAAGGAAATCTGATGGTTTCAAACTGTGATGGATCCGGAAGCTTAGAAGAATGTGTCATGTTGCATCAGTCTGCGTCAACTATTGTTGACACCATAGACCAAAAGTAACTTTGCTTGTAATATTTTCAGCCTCTTTGGTAATAGGAATGTGTCCACAACTCGTATTAATTGTGTGCGTATTTCCTCTTTATCTTATCATTCTTCCTGCATCCTACTTCACTGTAAATAAAATGGTGTCCTACCGCCATGTGAGATCACTGTAATCCAATGTAACCTACTGTAATCCATTTTATTTCAATGCCATTTCATGACTGTGGAATTGAGTGGGTGTGGGTAGATGTGGATTGAGGATGTGGGTAGGTGGGGATTGAGTGGGTGTACCCTTGGGTGGGTTAGGGGTGTGGGTAGGTGTGGGTGTAGGTATGTGTGGGTGTGGGTAGGTGTAGGCCTGTGTAGGTGTGGGTTTGGGTAAGGGTTGGGTGGGTTGGGGATGTGGGTAGGTGTGGGTATGGGTAAATGTGGGCGTAAGTGTAAGCTTGGGTGGGTTGAGGATGTGGGCAGATGTGGGTGTAAGTAGGTGTGGGTGTAGGTAGAGGTGGGTGTAGGTAGGTGTGGGTAGGTGTAGGTTTGGGTAGGTGTGGGTTTGGGTAAGTGTAGGCTTGGGTGGGTTGGATATGTGGGTAGGTGCGGGTGTGGGTAAGTGTGAGTGTGGGCTTAGGTAGGTATAGGCTTGCCTGGGGATGTGGGTAAGTGTAGGTAAAAGTGGGTGTGTATGGATGTTTGGGCATATGGAGTGTATGTGAGTGGGTATATGGGGTGGGCGTGGGTGGGTGTATAGTGTGTGTATGGAGTGTGGGTGTATGTGGTGTGTGTGTGTGTGTGTGTGTGTGTGTGTGTGTGTGTGTGTGTGTGTGTGTGTGTGTGTGTGTGTGTGTGTGTGTGTGTGTGTGTGTGTGTGTGTGTGTGTGTGTGTGTGTGTGTGTGTGTGTGTGTGTGTGTGTGTGTGGTGTGTGTGCGTATGGGGTGTGTGTGGTTTATGTGGATGTATGGGATGTGTGCTCATATGTTTTGGAACTACAACAGGCTATTCCTGATACCTTCCATCTTCCGATCCCAGGATATTAACACAACGCCAGTCCGCAAATTTTCAGTCCACAACGCAATCGAATCTCGCATGCACGAATCAAAATTCGGTTGCGAGAGAAACAAGACGCGACTGGTCGACTGGACAGGCGGTTGGAAGGTGTGAAAGGGGACCTCATGAAGTCTGAAGTGGCTGTGCAGAGCGAGGAGCGGTAGCGCGAAGCGGGAGATGGTTGAACGGAAGAAGAAGAAAGAAGAAGAAACGCGGACCGATTGAGCCAAGCGCGTCGACGGACGCCCCAGTGTCTCCTCAGCGGTCGCCGAAACTGGTTTTTAACAAAGAAAGACCTTGCGGGTTTCGTTACGAGAAAAATGTTGCCTGGAAATCGAAGTTAAAATTAAATGAACTGGTGAAGGGAGTAGTATCTTGCGTGTTTGTTCCAGCTGTTAAATACCTTTTAAGTGGAGAAAGGTGTCTGGGACAGAATACACGAGTAAGGAACTTGTGCTAAATGACAAATACGATGATTTGAAAATAAAAAAGTAAAACTTAACAAACAGTCCCTCTGTTCACCTTTGACGCTCGCTGTGCCCACTAACCCCACATCCCAATACTAACCCCAACCCTAACCCCAATCCTAACCCCAACACCAATCTCAACACGCCCTAATCCCCAACGCCAACCCCAATCCCCACACCTAACCAGCTAACCTGACAACTAAACAAGCGAGAAAACAAAAACAGACAAATGAGTGACAACTTAATTAATGGACGACTACACGAACGTCACGATTAACATGACATTAAACATTTACTCTCTCTTCTCGTGTATAACAGGCTTCTAATAACGCTGTCTACTGATTAATACCTACGTCAGCAGGAGACAGGCTCCATTGCAAAGGTGTCCGTCTTGAAGAGCCCTCGAAACACTTTCACTAACTTGAAACACTTACTGGCAGCTCTGCCACAGATCTCACCCGTACGAAACTGATACCACTGTCCCACGAGATGACAGTCGCTGACCACAGAGATACTGACGATGTAGTCATCGTTCGTACCGTTCATATGAAGGGTGTCCCATACGAGAACGACTTTAGTTCCTGTAGACGCGCAGTCGTCCACTGTCTCTGCCTGTGTGTGGGTAGCGGGCAGACACTTCGACGGCGCTTGCTACTCTCGAACAAACGACTCGAATGCAGAGTTCTAAAAACCCCGGGAGCATGGAGTCCTGTCTTAAGATGACTCCCATTTCTACTGGGAGTCATTGTATGGGGAGTATTATGTATATTGAAACACTGCACAGAAATAAACACTTAAGTATCGATGAAATAATCACTGCCCTCTCAATGACGACGCTAGTCTAGCACTAACGAAGCACTCGCCA
>NC_134818.1:2555412-2560412 GCF_046742065.1 Oratosquilla oratoria
TAGCAAGTCTCGTTTTCCTCAGACCCACTGAAACATAATAGAGTATCTATCTTGTTTTGAAGGTGTTTATCTCTCGTTCATTTTGCCCCATCCTTGCCCTCCTCTGACAAACTTCCTTCATTTCCCCTTCCTGTGCGAAAGACCTCAGGAAACGTTTCGTACTTCGAAGATTTGTTCTCTTCTGTTTATCTTTCCGCCCATTGATATGATATTTTTCTCTCACTTTCCAGCTTTTTCATTATGCTTCTACATGATATACTTAATTCTTTCCTACATTTATGTACAATTTTCTTAGCATCGATTTCCTTTTCTACATGATATACTTCATTCTTTCCTGCATTTGTGTACAATTAATTTCTTAACATCGATTTCCTTTTCTCTCCTTATTCTGAAGGCACCACTTGCTTCTCTGAATCAAATGCTAATATATTTGTCTGTTTTTGTGTCCGTTTCATATATGTATCTCCCACTTGATATCCTTCGATTTCTTCTCTCTCCTGTATTTAGCATTAATTTGATCTCTATTGTGTACTGTGTGTGCAAGTATGTACGAGTATGTATGTATGTTTGTGTGTGCGCGTGTGTGTATATATCAAGACGCTATCATAGGGCTTAATTACCTTAGTAATGTTTCCCTAAACTAACGAGAATGTCGAGATAAAAACTGGTTCTTTTTCAAAGTAGAGGAAAGAGATATATGCTGAAAAAATTTCATTTATAGTTTTTCATTATAAAATCTTATTTATTCATGTATTTAAATGTAACAATTGAGTATTCAACAACGTATACAAACATGTAGTATTATTATTTAGAAAGGAAGTGAGAAACTTAGATGCCAACACATAGTTAATTCACTACACTGCTTATCAAAGATTTTCATTTAACACTGTTTCTTTCTTTATTTTTAATATCACTTTAATCAGTATTGGAGATGTTAAGACAATTAGTTATGATGATTGTGCATAACAATCACTTTCCGAGAGTACTCTGGTACGAGTGTGGAACACGATCGACTGAGCCGATATAGAAGAGTTGATTCAGGTCTGGGGTTGAGCATCGACGACAGAAGGGAAAGATCGATAACGAACCGACACGAGACGGTGACGGAATCTTCCGTCACGTTCGTAGAATCCATCACAATCGGAGGAGAACCGATATGAAATATTTCATTCTAGCCGGGGATGCTGATAAAGGGCCGGCAATGAGCCGATGTCAGGAGAGCCATAGGACTCTGTTCTGGCCGGGGCATGAAGAAAAGTCGACAATAAGTCGACATTAGACGGTGACTGGACTCTCCGTCACATTTGGGAAAAATCACGATCGAATAAGAACCGATATATGGAAAACGTCAATCTCTCGAGGAAATACGTATCTACTCTCCTCTACTTTTTCTACTCTACTCCTCCTTGTCTACTACCTTCTCTACTACTCTCAATTGCTTGCCCACCCTTCAGGGTTGCGTTTATATATTCTCGTAGGCATGACGTCACTCAAGGACTACGTCGGGGGACGTTTACTTGATTTCGTCGGAAACGTATTTCTTCTTCCGCTCTCTTGCCTCCATTAGATGAGTCACGCATGTGGTTTAGCGAGACGAGACGTGCAAAACGTATTTCTCTATGTTCGGTACGTTTGTACATGCACTACTTATAATCATGCATTTAAGATTTATATATAACGTTAATTTACCTTAATCACATATATGTATACATACGATTATTGTATTATTTTCATACTCACGCAAAGACGTGACTGTGTGTGTGTGTGTGTGTGTGTGTGTGTGTGTGTGTGTGTGTGTGTGTGTGTGTTTGTGTGTGTGTGTATGTGCATGCGTGCGTACGTGTATGTGTGTGTGATTCACCATGGTCTTGTATCACGTGTTGGACTCGTGATCGACAGCTATTTCCCGCCCGGAAGAGAGCTCAGAGCTCATATATGACCGATCTATGGGTAATGCTGTGGCCTAACACGCACACACACCCCTAACTCCTCGCCCACGAGAGTTAAAGTAACGACCCGCAGCGCAGTGATATTGAAGTTATTTCAGCCCTGGGCGGGATTCGAACCCGGTCCGCCGTAGTGGCGGCCGCGAACTCTAATCACCGCGCCATCATGTGTGTGTGTGTGTGTGTGTGTGTGTGTGTGTGTGTGTGTGTGTGTGTGTGTGTGTGTGTGTGTGTGTGTGTGTGTGTGTGTGTGTGTGTGTGTTTGTGTGTATGAGTGTGTATGTGTGCGCACGTGTTGGCACACATGTGTACAACCTTTCCTATATCTTTTGAAAAGTAACACACCAATCCAACTGGAAGTATTATCGCTTAAAAAAAAAAAAAAAAAAAAAAGAATATATATATATATATATATATGTATATATATATATGTATATATATGTATATATATGTATTATATATATGTATATATATATGTATATATATATATGTATATATATGTATATATATATATATATATATATATATATAAATATATATAAATGTATATATATATATATATATATATATATATACACTCTGGTGACCAAGGGCAACCCCATCATTGCTGGAGGGTATGTATGGCGCTAGACCGTCAATTGATCACCTGTAGTACGCAGACCGGTTCTAATCGACAGAAGAAGTTGTCACCGAACTGTGCAGAGTGGGTAGCCACATAAAGAACATAAGAATGAAGGAGACTGCAAGAGACCATGAGGCCTACACAAGGCAGATTCATGTCCATCACCACCTGTCATCCCCATCCATAAAGTTGTCTAGCCGTTTCTTAGAACAACCGATAGTTTCAGCGCTCACTTCATGGTTACTAAGTCTACTCTATTCGTTGACCAATCCATGAGTAAATTAGTTCTTGCCCATTTCCTTCTTAAATCTAAATTTGTCCAATCTAAATTCTTCCAGGTGTACTTGGAATCGATCGCCCAGTTCCAGGTACTGCACCTGGGCAGATATTTTTTTTTTTCCTTATTAATTGATCTCCCGTGATTATATTCTCGGTCCTCTCTCTCTCTCTCTCTCTCTCTCTCTCTCTCTCTCTCTCTCTCTCTCTCTCTCTCTCTCTCTCTCTCTCTCTCTCTAAACCCGTCTCCATGTCCCCTTCAATTCCTGAACTAAGTACCACGAAGATTAATAAAATCGCCTGACGGCAGATGTATTATGATGGGTTAAATGAAAGTCGCAGCACTTGTAAAAAATATTATATAAATCGAAATTTTTCACAACGAAAAAACCGTGAGCTCTCTAGCTCACGACTGACGAGAGACTGCTTAGCCCCAGCAGTCACAACAAGCATACGACCGGTTTCCGACCACCTTCGACCGAAAACCAAGCAATCGGTCGACGACACAAGACCTAAGCAAAGAATTGAAATGGACAAAAAGTTAATTTGGTTGATAAGTTGAAAATCTATGTACAGGGGACTAATCAGTGTGTGTTGTAATATATCTATCTATTGATTTATCTATTTATCTATCTTATTACCGACTACCAGCGACTTGCAAAGACTACCTGCAACTGGTCGGCGACCACCTGGGCCCTTACATCGCGTCCCTTGCTCTAATGCGCCGGAAATATCAATCCATTTGGCAGAGAATACAAATGTACTAACAGGAACCCACCAGGTGACTTTAGACATAAATGTATAAATTGGTAAATGATTATACAACACTACAACCTACACGCTCCCATTATAGATGTGATGACAGAAAAAAATTGTACGGACGGGAAGATGTTTATCAAATATATCGTAACCTCTTCGCTAGCGGGTAATGTAGGTTCCACGGGAATTAATAAAATCGTCTGACGGCAAGGGGGGGAAGTGAAAAGAAAAATCGCAACTCGGTCGTACATGAAGGGTATTGTATTTCGTTAACCAGCGCTTCTTTCCTAAGACAACATCGCGCTAAAGAGGTGGAACCAGAGAAGTCGTAGAGAAGATATTTAGGAGGGAAACAGGAAAAAGGGAGAGTAGAAGTCGAAAAATAAAATAAAATAGAATAGAATAGAATAGAATAGAATAGAATAAAATAAAATAAAATAAAATAAAATAAAATAAAATAAAATAAAATAAAATAAAATAAAATAAAATAAAATAAAATAAAATAAAATGAAATGAAATGAAATGAAATGAAATGAAATGAAATGAAATGAAATGAAATAAAATAAAATAAAATAAAATAATCAAAAAATAAAAGTGATCAGATTTCCGCGTGAATGAACGGGATAATCTTTTGCAGGTGACGGAGGTCCGTAGGGGGGATGGGGAGGGGTATCTCGACCAAGTCCATTGATCTCCCCTTCAGACTGGCGTCCACCTCAGCCAGAAAAAATATATTAAGTGAGCCACTGCGTGAAAGGATGAATTATATCTTTGGTGGTAGTACCTTGTATGATGTTTTAAGAAACGGTTAGACAAATTCATGGATGGGGATGACAGTTGGTAATAGACAGGGAACTGCCTAGTGTAGGCCTCATGGTCTCTACCAGTCTCCTTCATTCTTATGTTCTTATGTTCTCCCATTCTAGAACATGAAGTTCAAAACTCAGAACGCTCAAAGTTTCGGTAGGATACTTCTCGTTGTTCTCAATTCATTGTGTCTAGAATAATTCTCACTACGTGAAATATATTGATTTAAGATATTCAATAACAACAGCTTATCTTTACATAACGAGAACCCAGCACTGACTGTCCTCTTAAGATGCAAGGAACTGTTTGTCGATCTCAGTGTACCCAACGGGAGTCTTAATGCTGACAAGGAGAGTTTGTCGATCTCATTGTACCCAACGGGAGTCTTAATGCTGACAAGGAGAGTTTGTCGATCTCAGTGTACCCAACGGGAGTCTTAATGCTGACAAGGAGAGTTTGTCGATCTCATTGTACCCAACGGGAGTCTTAATGCTGACAAGGAGAGTTTGTCGATCTCATTGTACCCAACGGGAGTCTTAATGCTGACAAGGAGAGTTTGTCGATCTCATTGTACCAAACGGGAGTCTTAA
>NC_134818.1:2562912-2565412 GCF_046742065.1 Oratosquilla oratoria
AGAAACAAGGAATAACGAGTAGCATTTTTTATAAAAATTAGCTGGAGTTTTAAGTTCATCAGCGGTGAGATTACCCGATTCTGAAAATTACTTTCGCTCGAAGTAGAAGAAAATTTCGTTATTATTCTCCGAGAAATATTTTGTTTATGTTGAGTTCGCCATGGCTGATATACGTCATCAAAGGAGGATAGCGCTGGCGACGTGTTTTTTTTTTTTTTTTTGTTTTTTTTTTTTTTTTTTTTTTTTTTTTTTTTTTTTTTTTTTTTTTTTTTTTTTTTTTTTTGCAGACGATGGATGTTGGGGCAGAGTAGAGGTGATGAAAAAATATTTGTGCAAAGTAGTACATATGCTGTGTGTTTCTCCTTTAAAAGTGAGGCGACTCTATACTGGAACTAAGTTATGACAAATGCATGAGTGTATTTTTCAAGGTAATGACTACGACACTAGGAAAAAATACTCCACACACACAAACACACGCACACACACACACACACGCACACACACACACACACACACACACACACACACACACACACACACACACACACACACACACACACACACACACACACACACACACACACACACACACATACAAAAAAAAAAAAAAAGTGCAGAAGCACAAAACCTGCTCAGTCATCCTTTCGTTGCCCAGTTCGGGTTCTCGTTGTCGCTGTCAGCTTCTGCCATTCCAGCAGCTGCATAAGCTGCTATTTGCTGTCTCCACGCGCAGACCTGATTCAGTATTCCTGCTTCAGCGTGCTGTCTGCGCCAGACACACGCTTAGTTAAGCCTGCAAAAAAGATGAATAGATAAATAGATAAAATAAATAATAATGATGATAATAATGATGATGATGATGATGATGATGATGATGATGATGATGATGATGATGATGATGATGATGATGATGATGATGATGATGATGATGATGATGATGATGATGATGATGATGATAATGATAATAATGATAATAATAATGATAATAATAATAATAATAATAATAATAATAATAATAATAATAATAATAATAATAATAATAATAATAATAATAATAATAATAATAATAATAATAATAATAATAATAATAATAATAATAATAATAATAATAATAACAATAAGCTTATTTGGCAATGAATGTGTGTGTGTGTGTGTGTGTGTGTGTGTGTGTGTGTGTGTGTGTGTGTGTGTGTGTGTGTGTGTGCAGATAGTGAGTTATCTTGTTTATTAGTTTGATTCTTATTTTTTTTCCATCAGACGATTTCTCAATCCAATGACTAAGTCCCTTCCGTACCAGTTGGCCCTTTTCCCTTTCGTCTTGGTGCCTCCAGGATATATAATTCCTCTTCGTGGCGAAGAGATTAGACACTAAACACAGGACTAAAATATAGTTGTGATTCGAAGACCAAAAACATATGAGTAAATAAATAAAAATGAATAAACAAATAAGTAAAAAAAAAAAATGAATAAAACAAAAATAAAATAAATAAATGAATAAGTAAATAAATAAAAAATAGATAAATAAATGAGTAAATAAAGAAATAAACAAATATATATATATACATAGATGAATAAATAAATAAAGATAGATAAATAATTAAAAGAATAAATAAATAAACAAATATACAGACAAAAGTCCTGGTTAGGGCCTCCTATGTCCTCTCCCACAAATGTGTTCCTCATTCACGTAATTCCTGGAAAAGAATAGAGAGAAAGAGAGAGAGAGAGAGAGAGAGAGAGAGAGAGAGAGAGAGAGAGAGAGAGAGAGAGAGAGAGAGAGAGAGAGAGAGAGAGAGAGAGAGAGAGAGAGAGAGAGAGAGAGAGAGAGAGAGAGAGAGAGAGAGAGAGAGAGAGAGAGAGAGAGAGAGAGAGAGAAAGCGCCGTCACGTAGGATGCGAGAAACACTCAACCACGCTCTTTCGGAGGAGCTGTTGAACAAATCTTAGATTTAACAAAAAGTTGTGGACGTGAGGAATCCACATGGGAGTCAAATAAAAATGGAAGAGTTATGTTTGTGTTTATATGCGCGTGTGATATATTGTGTGTGCGTGTTTGTGCTTGTGTGTGTGTGTTCGTTTGTGTTTGTGTGTGTTTGTGCTTGTGTGTGTGTTTGTGCTTGTGTGTGTGTTTTATGTTTGTGCGTGTGGGTGTATGTGTGCATGCATATGTGTGCGTGCGTGTGTATGTGTGATGTGTGTGTGTGTGTATTTGTTTGTGTGTGTGTGTGTGTGTGTGTGTGTGTGTATGTATATATATATATATAAATATATATATATGTATATATATATATATATATATATATATATATATATGTGTGTGTGTGTGTGTGTGTGTGTGTGTGTGTGTGTGTGTGTGTGTGTGTGTGTGTGTGCGTGTGTGTGTGTATTCACTTGGTCTTTTGGATCACGTGTTCGACTCGTGATCGACAGCTATTTCCCTCCTGGAAGAGAGCTCAGAGCTCGTAGGTCCGATCTATGGGTAATGCTATGACCTTTCACAC
>NC_134818.1:2570412-2575412 GCF_046742065.1 Oratosquilla oratoria
GGTCGTGCCCCGCGTGCTCAAAGGGGCGAGGAACGGCTGCTTCTCTGTTAACACTTGCGTCCACAATTGTTTCACTTGACTCAAGAGGATGGCCCTATTAAGATTCTACTCTTTATATATATATATATATATATATATATATATATATATATATATATATATATATATGTATATATATATATATATATATATATATACCTACACATACATACATACCAAGGGCTTTTCCCCTTTACAAGGGAAGTAGCCAAAATCAAAAGGCATATACCCACCCCAACCCATTTTATCTCCACCAATTCCACTCCCATCCACCACCCTTTCCTCCCTCTCATCTTAGCTCCTTGTGGATGACGGGTCATCCCTGCATCCCGCCCACTACCCTGGGTCAGGACCAATGCAGCAAAACAGCACATCCACTGCAAGACCGATCCACTTAGTCGGCGATCCACCCTCTCCGCCTCCTCATGCAGAAAAATAGCAGACGGGGAGAAATTCCTTCGAGCTGTGTAAAAAAAAAACATTCACATATAACCATTCCCTATGCCCCCACATCCTCCACCCACTCCCTTCCTTGCATAATAGTATCATCTATACACAGACATTCGCCACTCACCCCTATCTCCTGCCCTCTCCCTTCCTTGCTCAACAGACATCCTTCTCCTTGCTTAACGCACATTTCACCCCATCCATCCATCTCATCCTCGGTCACCCCTCATATCCACTCCATCCACCTCTGCTTTCCACACTTCTTTTACTAATCTATCTTAACTCTTCCTTTCCATATGAATGTATATATATATATATATGCTTAAAAGTGGCAGTCTGCCGACAAGATTGACTAGATAAACACCATATGAGGACGGAGCCTTTATTTGTACGACGTTTCGCTTATTACAGCTTTTTCAAGTACTTGAAAAAGCTGTAATAAGCGAAACGTCGTACAAATAAAGGCTCCGTCCTCATATGGTGTTTATCTAGTCATATATATATATGTATATATATATATATATATCTTTATGTATGTATATGTATATATATATGTATATATATATGTATATATACGTAAGCATAGCAATATTAGATAATTAGTATTGTATTGTATCACTGGTATCCAACGCTTCTTTTCTTGGAGACAAATGTGCCGAAGTGATGGAGTCAAAGAGGTTGCAACATAAATGTCTAAGATAGGTAGCAGAAAGGAGGTTAGAAATAATCAACAATCTTCTTAGGGTGAAGATTAGTTTCCAATCATAAAATGATGCTGCGCTACGCGGGTCCTCAAAGGTGCTATGGAAGCCCCTAAAGTACTGATCACATTTAACTTATGCAGTTGATATCGCTCAGGGTAGCCGTCGACCGCGCACTCCGGCGACCTGGTATGTGGACGTGTGTATGTACACGGACACATGATGATACCAATACATAACAAATGTATGTTCTTTTGTTAACAACAAGCTAATCTCGGATATGCAGAGAGCACCTCGTTTTGAACAGGTGTTCAGAAACAGGTGCTGTGGGTGCCAAGACTCCAGCCGGATCCTAATGTCGTGCAACAAAACACGCGGCGATCCATTTCAGACTTTTCTTCACTTTCCCCTCCCCCACACACACCTCTCCCTTGGCCCTTATACTCCCAACGTCGTCCTTTCTACCCCCGAATCTTCCCGGATCTTCGCTAACCTCATTTATTTCCCAAACTTTCTTTGTTTTTTATTTTCTCCTTTTTTTTCTCCCTCTTCCCAGTTCTCTGCTTTTTTTTGTCATTCTAACCCATTTTAACTCTCTCCTCTTTCCTCCGCTTATATCCTCTGACAAAAACAAAACTCTCTTCTTTCTTTCATTCCTGTATTCCTTCTAAACCCTGAATACCCTTTTCTCTTTCCCTCATATTCCTCCTCCTTACCACACATATGCAGTCAGAACTTTAAGGACTTTGTTGGCACCCTTACGGATCAGAGTCATACAGCATTCATTTATGATTGGAGAATAATTTTCACTCAAAAAAAAAAAAAATGATCACTTGAATTAAAATATTTGACCAAATGTAGAATTAAGACCACAGGGTTTATTAGGATCCGAATTTTGCATTTGAAAGAAGTTGAGGTCTTTATTTTACATAAGGGAACAATAATAATAAAACCAACTATAATTACCTATCAACTTGCAAAGAAATAAAAGTTCATCAAATGAAAGATTTCTTAGTCAAGATTAATTAAATAAAAGGGTATTGGGAAGCCATAGTTTTGTAAAATTATATGAAAAAAGATTATTGCTTCTTTGTTGTTCAAACCACATGAATTCATCTAAATGTGAATTCAAATGAGCTCTTCTACACCTATTCACAGTCTTTTTAAAGCTTTTTGGGTAATATCAATAGCTTTCAACTGTTTGCGTATGCACTTGTGTAGTTTTGTCAACGAAATTTACGAAATAATTTACATTTTTGCAATTAAAGAAAGTTTCTTGTTGTATAAGCCCATATGCTTTCCATTCATCGCTGTGAATTATTGTTCCGGGTTTGACTGCTCTTTCAGTAATAGGCAATAAGATAGTTCCATCTCTCTTGTTCACTATTTCCATGTATCCTATGGCAGAGGTGGTGCTTGTGTCAACAAAACCAAAAACCCATGCTGACTTGCTAGGAACTCTTCCTCGATGATGTTTAGGCTTGTGTGAAAAGCATGAGTCATCTATTTCAACAACAGTGGACGGGGCTGCTCGGCCAGACAGTCTAGTGAACTACAACAACAACAATAACAGTGCCAGGACTCTCTCTCTCTCTCTCTCTCTCTCTCTCTCTCTCTCTCTCTCTCTCTCTCTCTCTCTCTCTCTCTCTCTCTCTCTCCCTCTGTATGTTTGTGTGTGTGTGTGTGTGTGTGTGTGATTCACCGTGGTCTTGGATCACGTGTTGGACTCGTGATCGACAGCTATTTCCCTCCCGGAAGACAGCTCAGAGCCCATATGTGACAGATCTATGGGTAATACTGTAACCTTACACGCACACACACACCCAACTCCCCGCCCACGAGTTGGAGTAACGAATCGCAGCGCAACGATACTGAAATTATTTCAGCCCTGGGGGGGATTCGAACACGGACCGCCGTAGTGGGAGCCGGGAACTCTAACACTACGCCCTCGTGTGTGTGTGTGTGTGTGTGTGTGTGTGTGTGTGTGTGTGTGTGTGTGTGTGTGTGTGTGTGTGTGTGTGTGTGTGTGTGTTCGTGTGTGTGTCAAGAATTATGTCACCACTTCCTGTTGAAGCGTGGCCAGGCAACCAATTATGGCGAAGTTATTTTGGTCACAAATATAATCACATGAGAGATAATCACCGATGCCGTGGAAACAAGATAATATTTTGAAAATCTATCAACATTGAAGATATGTGGTGACGTATTTGTATAACATACACGTACTAAACAGCTTTATACTTAGTACGATAATAATTATGATTATGAACATCCGCGCTCGCACGCACGTACGTACACACACATGCAAACATGCACACACACACACACACACACACACACACACACACACACACACACACACACACACACACACACACACACACACACACACACACACACACACACACACACACACACACACACACACACACACACACACACACACACACACACACACACACACACACACACACACACACACACACACATAATGAGCTCTGAGCTCACTGCCGTAGGGTGGTGTCTGGCTGTCTCGAAAAGAGGCTGCAGCAGATCCGAGGTGAATACACACACACACACACACACACACACACACACACACACACACACACACACACGCACACATATACACAATCACGCGTGCACGCACACATGCACACACATGCACACACGCACACAATCACACATACCCCCCCCCCCCCCAACGCGCACCAATTTAAGCCCACAACTACAGTTCCACGCGTTAGGAACTTTATTCGTTTGTGCTAAAGACAGCTGACTGACGTTGTGTGCGCGACAGTGGGGTAGGGTTGGGGGGGGGGGAGGACCACCCGAACAGATGAAATTAATGTGTGGACTCTTTATCTACCATCTCTCCCAACCTTTCTTCGTCCCAACTCTCTCAACTCTCTCGCTCTCTCAACTCTCTCAACTCTCTCTTGCCAATGGCGTCTCCTTTCTTCGGGCCCTCCGCCAGTCTCCGCGGCGTCATGAGTTCGGGTGGTCAATCACTTTCACCACCTAACATGCAGCCAACCACCCTTGCCTCCTCTCCCTCCTCCACCCTCCTCTCCTACTCGCCATTTCCTTCCCATCTCCCTCCGCGTCCCTCTTTCCGCGGCCACCTCCCTACTACTTTCCTACCATCACCCTCCCTTACCCTCCTTATACATTCTACTCCCACTTACTCCCCTCCCACAATCCTCCCTTACCCTCCTTATACATTCTACTCCCACTTACTCCCCTCCCACCACCCTCCCTAACCCTCCTTATACATTCTACTCTCACTTACTCCCCTCCCATCACCCTCCCTTATCCTCCTTATACATTCTACTCCCACTTACTCCCCTTCCACAACCCTCCCTTACCCTCCTTATACATTCTACTCCCACTTACTCCCCTCCCATCACCCTCCCTTATCCTCCTTATACATTCTACTCCCACTTACTCCCCTTCCACAACCCTCCCTTACTCTCCTAATACATTCTACTCCCACTTAATCCCCTCCCACAACCCTCCCTTACCCTCCTTATACATTCTACTCCCACTTACTCTCCTCCCATCATCTTCCCTTATACTCCTTATACATTCTACTCCCACTTACTCCCCTCCCATCACCCTCCCTTACCCTCCTTATACAACAGACGTCCCACTATTCCCTTGGAGGAGTGATGGGGTGTGTGTTGAGGGATTTGATTCATTGAAAATAATCCTCAGTTGAACAAAATTCTTTGGTATCAAATGTCTGACTTAGGTGTCAAAGCTTCAAGGGAAGATAGGCTTGAGATAAGATTTGTCCCTTTTTCGCTGCGG
>NC_134818.1:2582912-2585412 GCF_046742065.1 Oratosquilla oratoria
ATTTCATCGAATCCTTTATGCAGGTTAGTCTTCCGACAAGTGTTTTTATCATTTGACAATTTTTGGAAATAGACTCAACCACTGGGATTCGAACCCTTGCCTAGGCGGCTTACGTCTTATAACGCAAAGGCCTTACTGACCATGCTATCACGACCCTTAAAACGAAACGACTTGGTTCACGGTCCAGTCGCTCCGCCAAGGGCACTCGGACGAACATGCTACGTAATGTATTTCATCGAATCCTTTATGCAGGTTAGTCTTCCGACAAGTGTTTTTATCATTTGACAATTTTTGGAAATAGACTCAACCACTGGGATTCGAACCCTTGCCTAGGCGGCTTACGTCTTATAACGCAAAGGCCTTACTAACCTGCATAAAGGATTCGATGAAATACATTACGTAGCATGTTCGTCCGAGTGCCCTTGGCGGAGCGACTGGACCGTGAACCAAGTCGTTTCGTTTTAAGGGTCGTGATAGCATGGTCAGTAAGGCCTTTGCGTTATAAGACGTAAGCCGCCTAGGCAAGGGTTCGAATCCCAGTGGTTGAGTCTATTTCCAAAAATTGTCAAATGATAAAAACACTTGTCGGAAGACTAACCTGCATAAAGGATTCGATGAAATACATTACGTAGCATGTTCGTCCGAGTGCCCTTGGCGGAGCGACTGGACCGTGAACCAAGTCGTTTCGTTTTAAGGGTCGTGATAGCATGGTCAGTAAGGCCTTTGCGTTATAAGACGTAAGCCGCCTAGGCAAGGGTTCGAATCCCAGTGGTTGAGTCTATTTCCAAAAATTGTCAAATGATAAAAACACTTGTCGGAAGACTAACCTGCATAAAGGATTCGATGAAATACATTACGTAGCATGTTCGTCCGAGTGCCCTTGGCGGAGCGACTGGACCGTGAACCAAGTCGTTTCGTTTTAAGGGTCGTGATAGCATGGTCAGTAAGGCCTTTGCGTTATAAGACGTAAGCCGCCTAGGCAAGGGTTCGAATCCCAGTGGTTGAGTCTATTTCCAAAAATTGTCAAATGATAAAAATATATATATATAATATATATATATATGAAAATAATATGAATTTAAGCTTAGGTTTGTATAAATTAGATAATTTTATCATTAAAAAGATTGTAAATAATTCTTCTGGAATCGGGTAACATTGGACCTTTCCCAGTTCCTCTACCACCTTGTACATATTGTGACCTTTCGTCATTTTTTTGTATCCTTTGTACCCTGATTATGTCTTGAATAGATGAAAACGTTTGGTATTCATTTCTTTTTATTTTCCAAGTGGTTTCTGCAAGTATTGTTGTCATTTGTGTTTAGTGATTTGTTTTGCATATATATATATATATATATATATATATATATATTGTATATATTATGTATATATATTATATATATATGTATACATATGTTAAATATATATGTATGTATATATATATATATATATATATATATATATGTATATAATTTTTCAGCATCTTGGGGACAAGAGGGTTTTCATAGCCGAATGAAATCTTCTGGCGCAGGCCAGAGCGAAGCTAGTAAAGCATTTACTCTTTTAACTTCTGCCGAATAGTACATGTTTCATTCTGTCTAATTTCATACGATTTCCTTCAGTTGTATGACGCTCCTTGAACAGCGAATTGATTACTGATGTTGGTTACCTCTCGTTCGATTGACGCCTTCCGTATTGAGTTAGTTATTAGGATTAATAGTTTTCTTTCTTCGACAGAAAAAAGAAGAAGAAAAAAACAGTAGACCAAGACAGTGCACACGCACTTCATCGGCCGACCTCGATGATCTCTCTTCCTCTCTTCCGTAGCGGTTGCCAAATTTCCGTTCTATTCTGTCCGTCGCGGGGCCGAGATGGTTTGAAGTCGGTGTCATTCGTGGATTCGATGTGGGTCATCGTCGATTACGTTCTTCATATTTTGTATAGAAAAGAATGATATGGATGTCATGTCTTCCAAAAGCGATCTCATAGGGCACTGTTTCCCAACCCTGGGGTCGCCAAGACATCTTGTATGCTATTTTTTGTTGTTGCAAAATTATATGAATTCAATACAATAACCATGATGTTAACTTTGTCTTTTATAACCTTACATTACCTTTCTTACACATATACTTATTGTACTTGTCCCCTACTTTTTACAGTCAACAACTAGTCATATATATTTAAGACGTACACAAATAAATTAGTGTGGTCGCGATCATATCATGAGGATCATTTTAGGCTCGCCTAAAAAAAAAAAAAAAAAAAAAAAAAAAAATGGAAAACCCTCTATTTCATTTTCGTTGAGTCCAAACCATATAAGGAATGGTTATACTGTACAAGAAATGGTCCTTTCGTGTTCGCCAATTAAAAACTGGTTGTTACCTTTACAAGGACAACACGGTGTAGTTCGCTGGCCAATCGAGAACATCCAGCTTCGAGGGCAGAGCATAATTTGTGACGCCAGAGGCTGCTCTGTTTCGAGGAATCTTTTCCGTTTCCGACA
>NC_134818.1:2595412-2622912 GCF_046742065.1 Oratosquilla oratoria
GGAGATATAAAGGGAAGGGAGAAAGGGAGTAGGGAAGTGGAAGGGAAAGAAAGGAAAGGAAATAGAGGATACGATCGGAAGAATGGGTGAAGAAAGTGAGGACAGGGAGGAGAAGACGAGAAGAGGACAGGGGAGAGAGAGGAAGAGAAGAGAAGGAAGGGGAGAGAAAAAGAGGGGAAATGGGAGAAGTGGTGGGGAAAGTGAGGACAGGGAGGAGAAGGCGGGAAGAGAAGAGGGGAGAGAGAGGAAGAGAAGAGAAGGAAAGGGAGGGAAAAAGAGGGGAAATGGGAGAGGTGAGGGGGAATGCAAGAAAGCAGGGAAGGGGAAAAGGGAGGGAAGGGGAGGGGAGGAGACGAGGGAGAGGAGGAGGAGGGGTAGGAGGGAGGGGAGAGGAGGAAAAAGGTAAGGGGAGGAGTGAGCGGGAAAGGGGAAGGATAGAAAACGGAGGAGAGACGAGGTGAGGGAGAGAGAGATGGAGAGAGAAAGAGGAGAGAGGGAGAAGAGGGAAGGAGAGAGGGAGAGGGGAAACTAGGCAAGTCATGAGAGAAAAAGAGAGGACAAGACAGGAGAGTGTAAGAGAAAAGAGAAAATAAGAGAGGAAAGGAAAGGAGGACAGATGGGAGGAGAGGAATGAGGAGAAGAAAGGAAGGGAGAGGGAAGGGAAGGGAAGGGAAGGGGAGTGAAGGGAAGGGGAGGGAAGGGGAGGAAAGGGGAGGGAAAGGGGAGGGAAGGGGAGGGAAGGGAAGGGAAGGGAAGGGAAGGGAAGGGAAGAGAAGGGAAGGCGAAGGAAAGGGAAGGGAAAGGAAGGGAAGGGAAGGGCAGGGCAGGGAAGAGAAGGGAGGGAAAGGAAGGGAAGGGAAGGGAAGGGGAGGGGAGGGGAGGGGAGGGGAAGGGAAGGGGAGGGGAGGGGAAGGGAAAGGGAAGGGAAGGGAAGGGCAGGGAAGAGAAGAGAAGGGAAGGAAAGGAAGGGAAGGGAAGGGAAAGGGAGGGGAGGGGAGGGAATGGAAGGGAAGGAAGGGAAGGGAAGGGAAGGGAAATGAAAGGAAGGGAAGGGGAGAGAAGGAAAGGGAAAGGGAGATATAGAATGACCCAGCGAGAAGAATGGTTGGAGGAGTGGTTGCTGCCTACAGACACTACTAAATCAGGTGGCTTGGCAAGTGACGGCCGGGGTAGCTCGGGACGGGCTCTGACGTCACGATGGGCGTCACGGGGGGCGGGGGGAGGGGGGAGGGCACCCTGCGTAAGACACAAGCATCTAAGGGCACGAGATCTTAGGGGGGGGGAGGGGAAGGGCGAAGTGAGGAGATGGTATTCTGCGTATGTGTACAGGGTACGAGTGTTGCTGGGGGAATGTCCGTGGTTATAGGTGAGGGTCTATATTGAACGGGGAAAGGGGGGAGGGGGAAGGGGAGAGGGGGAAGGGGAGAGGGGGAAGGGGAGGGGGAGATGGGGAAGGGGGAGCGAGGTGGGAGGGGGAGGGGGAAGGGAGAGGGGGAGATGGGGAGAGGGGAGAGGGGGAAGAGAGGAGGAGGGGGAAAGAGGGGAGGGGGAAGGGGGAGGGTAAGAGAGGGGTAGGAGGAGAAAGGGGAGAAGGGGAAGGGGGAGAGAGGGGGAGGGGGAGAGAGGGGGAGGAGGAAGGGGAAGGGGAAGAGAAGGGGAGGGGGAAGGGGGGGAGGGGAAAAAGGAGGAAGGAGGAGGGGGGAGAGGGAAGGGGTGACATGGGCCCTGGCTGTCGCTGTGTTATGTCTTCGATCTATTGCTGCTATCATTATGATAATCTCTATTAATATATTATCGCTCTCAGTACTATCAATGTTTTCTTTAGTCGTCGTTGTCAAAGTTTTATCTACTCATCACTGTAAACATCATCATTAACATGATTCAGTTTCATTATCGTATACGAGCTTATTTTCATTATCATAATTTTTTTTGGCTATCACTGTTATCATTATCAGTGTCATGTACAACTGTGTTTCTTTTTATTGATCACGCGATCAGCACTTACTGGTATTTCCATACTACAGTGACGTAAGAACTAACAAATGGTTGGAAACAAAATCGATTTACATTAGTATCTGAGGATAATTAGTATCTGGACATGGATACAGAGCTGCCTAGTGTAGGCCTTATGGTCTCTTGCAGTCTCCTTTATTCTTATGTTCTTATGTTCATATGGAAAGAATGAGCATCAACAGATATCCAAGAAAATATTACGAGTGGAGATCTGAAGGAACAAGACCAGTAGGTGGACCCAGAGTGAGGTGGAGGTGGAGGGACAACATTAGTGGAGCAGTGAAAGCCAGGGGAAAGAATCTCGAAAACATCGAAAACCAGCATCTATATGAAGACAGAATCAGATGGAGGGGCTACATAAGGCGGAACGACTGGCAAGCTTTAATGCTTAACAGGAGACAGGTAAGAAAGGTAAGAACCTGAGAAAGACTCAGTCGAGTAATTAAAGTATTTCTCCGCCATCTTGGAGTTTCTCTATAATCCTTTCTCCTAATATAAGTTACACGAGTTAAAATGACTTTCAGTGATAAAGCCTTTTGGTTCATAACGAGGTCGGATGAAAAAAAAAAGTGAAAAATTTTATTCCGATAATTTCAAAACTCTCATTATATTGCGTTGTCAATGATAGTTCACTAATACCTTTATCCTTACGGACAACATTGCTGTCAAAGAACTCTGACATTATTTGGTGTCAGTTCGGAGCTTCTTTGGTGTCAATGACGGGTGTAGTCCTGGAGGATGTACGTCCTATAGGAGCGTATCCCCCCCAGGGGGTGTTAGCAACCCCTGGGGGGTGCTGAAATCAATTATAGGGGGTGCTGGGAAATGATGCACACAAAAATCACGTTGATATATGTATCATTGATTACCCAGTTGTGCATATTTGACTTTTTCCATGCTATTTTATTTTTCTAGGGTGCTCTTGTTTCTTCTACAAACAATATTGTCAATTTGTTTCAGTTCTAAGAAACCAAGAAAATAAATCATCAAGTAGTACACTTTACTTTCTAAGCAGTCCAACACCCCTATGTGTTGGACTGCTTAGACATGACAACAGGGGGTGCTATGATCGGAAACGGTTAGGAAACGCTCTCCTTGAGAATCATACTCCACCTCCGCCCCGATTTTTAAAGCCCATCAACACCCTCCCCCCACTGGCAATTACTCCACCTGGTACTCGGGAACCTAGAATCAGACCCACGGTACTAGAGCATAGATAATAGTCCAAATCATCTTTCTAGAGCAGTGGTTCTTAACCTGTGGGGAATTCCCCACTGGTGGGGAATGGCGGAGTTGCCAAGTGGGGAAAACAAAAATTAAGGGCCGTAAAATGGAACAAAAAAGCTAAGCGTATATTTACTTACTAAACACTGCATGGGTTAAAATCGAATTTGTCAAAGACCGATGCTGTGGTGGGAAATGGAGAGTTGGCTCACTGAAAAGTGGGGAATTGGAGAAAAAAGGTTAAGAACCCCTGTTCTAGAGACTATCGGAGAACCCGTACACCGTTGGTGGCTACTGCGGGGTCGCGGGTTTCCAGTCTGTGAGACTCAAGACAACATCTATATTCTCACTGGCACTAATGACCTCCACGCAGAGGTCACACCGATCTTGATGTCTTAGGTCACGTTGGGTCAAGCTGGAGAATATGCCAGGATCAACAGTTTCCGTCTAAATACAGAAACCCAGTAGGATGGACCGGACCCCACGAAAAGTGTGTATTAAAACGGAACAGTTAGCTTTAATTGACATAGATAATTGTGACATATACGATTACGGAAATGTATGGGGCGAGCATACGAGTATATCAAAGTTTGTTGTAACTGGGTTATACTGTATCTGTGGTGAATCTTTCCTCCTAAGTTGTGGATGTCGTTGTTATAAGAATAGTACTTGGGGGTCATGGCGGAAAATATATTTGTTGTATCTTTCGTGATTGTGGTAGGGAGCGAATTTGTGGTTGTAGTAACATTATTTGTTGTTGCGGTTGTAGCTGGAGTTACGATTGTGATATGATTGTAGCGATGTGAAGTTATGTGTGTGTGTGTGTGTGTGTGTGTGTGTGTGTGTGTGTGTGTGTGTGTGTGTGTGTGTGTGTGTGTGTGTCTATGCTCGTGTTGTCCCGCCATTGTATCTCTCAGTGTGTGTGTGTGTGTGTGTGTGTGTGTGTGTGTGTGTGTGTGTGTGTGTGTCTGTGTGTGTGTGATTTACCATTCACCATGGTCTTGGATCATGTGTTGGACTCGTGATCGACATCTATTTCCCTCCCAGAAAAGAGCTCAGAGTTCATATATGACCGATCTATGGGTAACGCTGTGACCTTACACGCACACACACCCCATACTCCCCGCCCACGAGAGTTGGAGTAACGACTCGCAGCGCAACGATACTGAAATTAATTCAGCCTTGGGCGGGATTCGAACCCGGATTTCCGAAGTGGCAGCCGGGTGTATGTATGTGTGTGTGTGTGTGTGTGTGTGTGTGTGTGTGTGTGTGTGTGTGTGTGTGTGTGTGTGTGTGTGTGTGTGTGTGTGTGTGTGTGTGTACAGAGAACAAGGATGGCCACGATCACATTCGCGAATATTTATTTATAAGAGAATATGTTGATGTCAACATAAACGGTCCGCCACAGGACTCGGCTATTCCATGAAGGACGATAAAGCCTTTGTACTTCACCAAGAGTGTATTTGAAATATACGAGTCCTAATGTGGCGACATGCGTGCACGCGTTTATGTATGTGTGTACGTGTATATGTGTATGTTGCGTGTGTATGTTGTGTGTGTGTGTGTATGTGTGTGTGTGTGTGTGTGTGTGTGTGTGTGTTTGTGTACGTGTGTGTGTGTGTTTATTTGTTTGTGTAGCTGTGTGTGTGTGTGTGTGTGTGTGTGTGTGTGTGTGTGTGTGTGTACCCGCGCAGCAAACATTTACATATTCACTTGTGTCTAACCAAGCAACTCTGGCATTACATCCAAGTAATCCAAAATCCAAAAACTCAATTATGTGACCAGAGCTTGTTATACCTGAGGAATCACCGCCCGTGGAAGTGACATTAAAAAAAAAAAAAAAAAAAAAAAAAACTACCTCCCGACGAGTCCTATCTTCGGTACAATCGGCTCCTAAAATCCCGTTCCATTCACTTCGCTCAGTACCGCTGCCACCACTGAGATTGGACTCAAGGCCGCTTCGCATTAGGCTGATTCTGGTCAACTGTTGTGAGTTCGTTTGAGGCGAGACGACTTCGTTTACAAACATTTAATTTTTCGAATCCTTAAATATAATTTTCATCTAGGTCCATATATCGAGAAGCTCAGTGACGAACTAATAAAAGTTAAACTATACGAATGTTAGACAAATTGTTGAAATATTCTTGGGGAAGGCGAGAATACTACAAACGAAGTCTTCTTCTAGCCATTCAAATTCACAGAATTTGTCGAAAATCTAACCAGTGTGAAGACGATGTCAAAAGCAATGTACACAGTTTCATCTAATCACTAATACATGTCACATCGCTTGGGTCTAACTTTATGGCATAACCCATGACTGGCCTTACCTCCTTCCCTCCTTCCCTCCTTCCCTCCTTCCCTCCTTCCCTCCTTCCCTCATCCCTTTCACTTTCTCCCACCATCCGCTCAACCACATTCACAGTAAGGAATCCTCGTATAGTCTTCCTTCCAGCGCATGCGCAGACAATACCTCCAAACTGCTGTTCTCGTCTCGCCGTTAATGTTGTAACTATTCTAATGAAAATAACGTACTTGTTGGATTTTTTTTTTTCAATACTAGACCACAAATATTTGTGGTGGGGAAGTGTCTTATTATTCATTATTTTTCTTTTACTTCCATATTTCAAAGAGGTTCGTTTCTGAAAGAAAAGAAAATGAAGAATCTTCTTTTGTTTCTTTTCCATGAGTTCAAGTCACACATAGATGGAAGAGAGCCAGGGGAACGAGAGCTCCAGAATCTACCAGGAAGTTTTATCAGGAATTAGCCCTTTGAATGACAACGTTTCTGCATGTTGAAATCATCTAGCGTTAACCAGAATAAAGCCAGAAACGCAACCTCCTCTACGAGTTTCCGAAATAGTCCCCAATACTTACAGGAGTAAAGGTTTCTCAGTTAAATAAAAATCGGCTGGGGGTTGCTGGAATAAGATGATTAACCCATAAGCTGTAGGAAATTCTTATTATATATTCTAGCTGCCGCCAGGCGATTTTAATCAGGTAGGGGAGGTAATCCCACCCTCCCCCACACCTACCCCAACCCCCCGCCGTCCAAAAGTGCCCGTCTCAATCAATCCGTAAGCAATGGGAATCCTTTTTATATTTTTTTCTGGCTACCGCCGGGCTATATTATTCAGCTAAAGCACTCTTCAAAGGGATAATTATTCAACCTAAGAAGACAAACGTAAAGAAAGACTCTAAGGACTTTAGAAAAGCAATTATGTCGCCTCTGCAGACTCGTGCTTACAGAAAAAGTTCTTAGGCGCCTTCTCTTCAAGGCGAAGAAAAAGGAGAAGTACAAAAAGCAAGAGGGTTGATAAGGAGACTTAGAAAAATGAAAACATTGATAAGAAGGCATCCAGCTGTCACTCTTGGGCGAGGGGGAGTTATCGTTATCGTCATGGTGAAGTGGCCGGGGTCACATTTGGCCGGCCCTCCGCTGAAATAATTGTGCCTCCGGCGCATTATAATCATTAACTTTTATCACGAAGTGATCTGACCTTGTATCGTGTCTGGAACCTGACCTCACCCCGCCCCCTAACCCATCTTCCCCGTGGTTTCTGTGAGGTAACAAGCCATGGACCAAAAGGTCTCCCGTGAACATGCTGTGCTTTACCAGGTTCTGTTGCTGCTGGTGCTGCATAGCTGGACGCCGCGAGACCAGACAGAAGGTGAAGAAACGAGATAGAGAAGTTTGCGGGAGTAACGTGGCAGGTGAAAAAAGTGGAGAAACGAGTTAGAGAAGTTTTCAGGAGTGACATAGCCAAGGGAGACGGATATAAGGTGGAGAGACGAGATAGAGAAATCTACAGGAGTAACGTGGCAGAGGCTGACACAGTCGCGCTGGACGTGGAAGAGGTTTGGGGGGGGAGGTCTGTGTAGAGCAGCGAACTATGAATGATAAAAAAAAAAAAAACGCGTGACTGGTGTCTTAATGATAACAGTTTCTTTCAAAATTGTCAATACTGGGTTGTATCCCCAATAAATATGTACTGCTTAATCTACAAAGGCAAAAAGACCCCGAATCAAGTATACTGCATGTCTTAAGATGATATACAATTCAACCTTGGCATACTATGTGACGCTTTCTTTGTATTTATAATAATAATAATAATAACAATAATAAGTTTATTTGGCAATGAATCAATATACTTGAAGTGCAGATAATGAAAAGAACACATAGTTCGAAATAACAATTACAATTGCCGAGGATAACACAAAAAAAGCCTGTAAGCTTATTTCCATTGTGGTCCTCAATATTTCCATTGTGCCGCCTGGCGATTTTGTTCATCTCCGTGGCACCCTGACGGCAGTGAAGGGATGCAGGCTTATCTAGAACCTCTTCCGCATCAGGTGCCACGTTTTCTTATGCTTCGACTGACGCCTGACGATGTTGATCATTGAGGTCAGCCCTTCTGACAAGGGCTCAGGATTCCTAAGGGTGGCCGCGACGCTTCCGTCGCAATAAGTAATATGGTCTTAGCTCTCTCACGCGCGGACGCACCCACGCACGTGCTCAAGCACAAGTACACACATACAGACACACACACACACGCACGCACGCACGCACACACACACACACACACACACACACACACACACACACACACACACACACGCACGCACGCACGCACACACACACACACACACACACACACACACACACACACACACACACACAGTAGACATACATATATATATATGTATATATATATATATATATATATATATATATATATATATATATATATATATATATATATATATATATATATATATATATATATATATATATATATATGCAATAAAAACACTAGGAGTGTGTGTTCACAATAATTCCTTCTTTGTATCTGCACTGAAGATGTAATTATACGAAAGCGCTCTGCTTCGTTAGTTTACTTTTCCTAGTGGTTACTTACGCATATATATATATATATATATATATATATATATATATATATATATATATATATATATATATATATATATATATAAACCAACCAATCAAATCAGCCATCCCGAGTCCACTACCGAACAAAGACCTCCTTCATAGCTTTCCATGATTCACACGACCGCGCCAACCTCTGCCACGTTACTCCTGCAAACTTCTCAATCATATATATGTATACATAATACACACACACACACACACACACACACACACACACACACACACACACACACACACACACACACACACACACACACACACACACACACGCACACACACACAAAGGCCTTTTCCTCTTGCAAGGGAAGTAGCCAAAGTCAAAAGGCATATACACACCCCAACCATTTCATCCCCACCCATTCCACTCCAATCCACCACTCTCCCATCCGCCTCATCTTACCTCCTCATGGATGAGGGGTCATCCCTGCGTTCCGCCCACTGCCTTGCGTCAGAAGCAATGGAGCAAAACACAGCACATTCACAGCAAGATCGATTCACTTAATCGGCGACCCCCCGTCCCCACCCCCTCACACAGAAAAATAGCAGACGAGAAAAATTCCCTTCCGGCTGAATCAAATTATCATTCACACATATCCACTCCCTAACCACCCCCGCCCACTCCCTTCCTTGCATCACAGTATCATCTATACACAGACATTCGCCACTTACCCCTACCACCCCCCGCCTTCTCTCTTCCCTGCTCAACAGACATCCCCCTCCCGCTCAACGCCCCTTTCACCCTATCCATTCATTTCGTCATCGGTCGCCCCTTCACATTCACTGCAACCACCTTTACCTTCCACATCTCTTTTACTAATTTTTCTTCACTCATTCTTTCCATATGTTCAAACCATCCCAATACTCCTTTATCAACCCTATCTCCTACCTCCTTTACCGCTCTCCTCCTCAACTCTTCAATTCTCATTCTATCAGACTTTGTAATCATTACCACACTTCTCAGACATTTCATTTCAAAAACATTCAAACTTTTCCTCTCTGCCTCTCTTAGATTACACGCCTCTACCCCATACAGTGCTGTCAGCACAATCACCTTTTCATATATGTAAATGTGGGTAAAAGTAAGATGACGAGATGTACAAGGAGATAGGATGGCAACAATTTGGAAGCATGTCTTAAAGGGGAGAAACTGGAGGAAATGGACAGCTTTAGGTACTTGGGGTTGCATGTAGCTGGAAAGGGAGGAGTGGAAGTGGAGGTAAATTGTAGATTGAGAAAAGCAAGTGCCTTGCAGGATTAAAAATGTAATGAGGAATAGGCATTTGGGAATGGATACTAAGAGATTATATGAAGGGGTGATTACACATACACACACACACACACACACACACACACACACACACACACACACACACACACACACACACACACACACACACACACACACACACATATATATATATATATATATATGTGTGTGTGTGTGTGTGTGTGTGCATATGTATGCATATATGTATATTTTACAATATTTCACAAATGACACGTGAATATGATATGCAGAAAAAATACACTGATAAATAAGGAACGTAGACTACGTTTCTTATTTACCAGTGTTTTTTTTGAACGCACACACACACACACACACACACACACACACACACACACACACACACACACACACACACACACACACACACACACACACACACACATATATATATATATTATATATATATATAATATATATATATATATACATTATATATATATATTTGTATATATACTGTACACACGCACACACACTATATATATATATAGATACAAATAGTTGCTGACGGACCGGCGCGGCAGTGCCCGTGCGTCGGCAGCCGGCACAGGAGGTCTCAACCTCAAGAAAAGCGGCATGACGACGACGACGACGACGACGACGACGACGCTGCTGTCGCGTCAGCCAACCGAGGCCTCGTCACGCCTCCTGCCATGTGACTTTTGGCGGGAAGACGAGAGTAGAACCTTCTCCTCCTCCCCCTCCTCCCTCTCCCCAGCATCCCCTCCCTCCTCCTCCCTCCCTCCCTACCTCCCTCCCTTCCGTCAAGTAGTGCGAGACCATCTCTTCCTTCCACCCGCATCTCCCTCTGCCTTCTTCTAAACTTTGATCGTCTGCTATTTCTTCTTTTTTCGATTCCCGTTTTTTTTTCTCTATCAAATCTTCCTCCTTATGCTTTTCGTCTTTCTCCCTCTTGCCCTTGTCTATATTTTCCTCTGTTCCTCCTCTCTTTCCTCTATTTCTTTCTCTACGTTTACATTATTAGTTATCTTCTACTGCTTCATTTCTACATGTTCCCCTTCCTTTTAATCCTTCTCTTCCCTCTGCCTTTCAACATCCCTTACCTCCGCGACCCTGTTCCCCTCTCCTGGTCAGGAAACGGGCCCAGCATGCTAACTACCGGACCACAATTCCTCTCCACTTCCGTCCTGTAGAGTTCCCTTGTCCCATATAGAGGCCCTTTAGTTTCTCTCCCGTCACTTCTTCACCACTTTCCCCTTGAACCGTCTCACCGCTTTCTGTCCCTAGACGGTAGCGTTTCTCAACCTTTCTACCCTTGCGTAACCTTTAAAATAAGTTGCAAAAAAAAAAAAAAAAAAAAAAAAAAAATTATATATATATATATATATACACCAAATCTTTCTCATTTTATTTTCATTGTAATAATAGGTTAGATAGGATGATGTCTGTTTCATTATTACAATAACCAAGAATATGTCGTGCGTGTTTAATTATATCATGTATATGAAATTAAACAAAAAATCAAAAGCGCATTAGCTTATCTCACTTGTTCTCGCGGGACCCTTAGGGACCTTTTGCGGAATTCAAGGTTTCCTGGGAACGCTGAATGAGAAACGCTGCTGGTCCTGGTAGGTCCCTCTTCTGCCCAGTTACCATCTCCCGCTTGGCCTTGAAAACTGCCCAGAACCAGTCCCCGTGCTGTTCGCCTTCAAAAGCCGGACTGAGAACGATTCCCAATACCCCTGGAGGCCCATTAAGGGAAGCTTCTTTCTCAGACCGCACTGCCACCGAATGATGACCTCCACTTCTCTATTTAAGTAATTTTTTTTTTTGTCCAATCAAGTTACCGCACCCTTCCTCCACTCCATCCGAAATAAATCCGAAAATTTATTTGTATTCGTGTACTTAAGCAACTACATATGCCAGATGATTTTATGCAGTGCCACGTTCGGCAACAAATGTGCAAGTTGTAGTGTCTATCTCGCTTATCGTAGCCCAGAAACGCTATATGACCTATAGCGCTCACCTTCCAGTGTTAACGTCATCTTCCTCCTCCTCCTCCTCCTCCTCCTCATTCTTCTCTCGTTCCTTCCCCTTCACCTCCTTTTTCCTCCTCCTCCTCCTCCTCCTCTCCTCCTCGTTCACCTCCTCTCCTTTCCTCTCGTTCACCTCCTTTTACTCCTCCTCTCCTCTTCTTCCTTATCGTTCACCTCCTTTTCCTCCTCCTCTTCCTCCTCCTCCACCTCCTCGTTCATCTCCTTTTCCTCCTCCTCCTCCTCCTTCAACCCCCCCATACGGGGTAATGACTGCATATTTTATGTCAGTTGTCCCCAAAACCTTTTTTTTTTTTTTTTTCTAAATGAGTACTACTTGGAAGCCCCTACATTGCCGCGTACCACCTGGATTCAGAGAAACATATTTCGATCATATATCAACTTATCCCTAAGTAGAACACACAAAGGAACCAACAACAGAGAAGAAATATATTCATTAACTCTTAATGCGATGGGTTTATTCTCCACCAGCGCTTCGATGTGTGGCATAATTTTGCTCACAGAACATTGGAAGTTATTCCTGGGCGCAGCAAACACGTTTCCAACGTCTAAAAATGGCACTTAACCCTGAAAGCAGTGTTGGCACTGTGATCTATCCCAGTCCCCACAAACGAGTGAGATTTGTACACAAAGATTTCAGTAAGGAAATCTGGATTTCCACATTTTTTTCCCACAAAAAGAAGGAATTATAATATACACAAATAAGTTCATTCTAACATATCATTTGCTCACAAAACATCCCATGTGAGCAAATTTCTCAGACACAAAATGGCATCGGTGCTTGAAAGTGCTTGCGTATCACGTGTAAGGCTCTCGCCTGCGACAAATGGTCCGCACACCGCAGTTTGGGGACAACTGTTTTATGCGGACAATAGTTCAAGGACATTGACTTCCTTACAGACCTTAGACGCGCAGGACGCTTTTTACAAAGGATTACAAAGGCGGAGCATGCAGACAGGAGACCTTTTGGTCCATAACTAGGTCGGATGCGGAAAAAATTACAATAATGATGAATAAATAAAAATAAATAGATAAGAATTATAATATAAACAATAATGAAATAAATAACTGCATAGGTATAGTTAAATGATAAACAAAGAGGTAAATAGTAAATAATAAAGATTGACATAACTAATAATAAGTGAAAATCAAACAAATAACAATAAACAGACAAATAATAGCAAACAAATAATATGAAAAATGGCGGTCATTATACCAACACCCAATTGGAAAAATGGTGATTATGTTTGACGTCTAATGCCCTTCAGTTCTGGTATACTCCTTAACTCCCCTGTACTACTGTTATGACTCCATCTCCTGGGTTCGATATTGTCCTAAAGGAAAGAAGCACTGGTTAATACTGGAGGAATAACAATCCTCATTCCACCTAGCCCTCTCTCAAACCATCTTCATCACTTCCCCCCACATTTTGTTTGATTTCATTTTATTTATTTTATTTTATTTTATTTTATTTTATTTTGTTTTATTTTATTTTATTCGATTTTATTTTATTTTATTTTATTTTATATTTATTTTATTTTATTTTAATTTTTATTTATTTTATATATATATATATTTCTTAATTTATTTATTGTTATATTTATTTATTTTTTATTATTTTTTTCATTTTATCTTATTTTATTTTATTTCATTTTCTCCTTTCCTATATTCCCTGTTTTTGTACATTTTTATACTCTCTTCTTTCCTTCTCCCAGCCCTGTTTTCCTCCTTTCCTTTTTCTTCTCTTTCTTCCGCCTCTCTCTCTCTCTCTCTCTCTCTCTCTCTCTCTCTCTCTCTCTCTCTCTCTCTCTCTCTCTCTATCTATCTCTATCTCTTTTCTTCTTTTTCTTTTTCTTTCACGTTATTCTACTTCCTCTCAACTCGCTACCTACACGAAATCAAACTCACACACATAAACACAAACACATACACATACACACATAGACACAAACACAAACACACACACGCACATACACACGCAAACACACACATACACACACAAACACATACGCATGCACACACACACACATACACACAGAGGCACACACACACACACACACACACACACACACACACACACACACACACACACACACACACACACACACACACACACACACACACACACGGGAACCGAAGACATCATCATTGAGTTAGCGGTCGAGATCGGTTCCATCCCATGGCTAAAAACATTACAGCACTGCTAGCCGGCACCCCAACTCTGGTGAGCAATGATTTTAATTTATTTTATCTTAATTGGTTTCATTTTATTTTGTTTAATTTTATCTTATTATATTTAATTCTGTTTTATTTTATTTCATTTTATCTTATTCTATTTTTTATAGATTCAATTTAATTTTACTTTTATTTTATTCTAATGTTTCATTTACTTATTTATTAATTCATTTATTTATCTATTTATTTATCTATTTATTATGTGTATGCGGGTGAACACCGAACCATACAAGACATACACGATGGAATTCACGCAATGAATAAATAAATAGATAAATGAATTAAAAAAAAAAAAAAAAAAAAAAGTGGCGACGCGAGTGCACAGGGAGTTCAGTGAAAGGATACGATGCCCGAAGCGAGGACTTTTATTTATTTATTTATTCATTTTTGTCGACATATACTTCCCTTTTTCCATACATAGTCCAGGATACCTTGCAACACTCGGCATTCCTGAGGAACCCCTATGGAATGCATATCGACTGACATTATTTCAAATAATGATTCAAAGAGCAACGACCTTCTTACGGATCCTGCACGACAACTACTCCTCTGTCAATTTCTGATATATAATGTCATAGTCTTTCAGATTCTACAAGAAAATGTCATATTCGAACGAACTTTGTCGAAATCCACCATTCTGCGAGAATCTGGCAAAGTCTGTAGAAGTCTCAAGGCTTCCGCTAATGTTTCGACGATTTCACATCCAAATAAGCTCTTTCTGCCTTTTAGGGAGACTTTACGAGTCTGTATGCTTATACATACACATATACATATACATATACATATACATATACATATACATATACATATACATATACATATATGCATACACATATATATACTTATAAATATACATACACATAAATACCTATACATATGCATACAAGTTTGTATTGTATGCATATACGTCCTATATATAGGCATAAGTACATATACATATATACATACATATATACATATATACATACATACATATATACACACATACATACATACGTGCATACATACTTGCATACATACATACATACGTACATACATACATACATACATATATGTATACATACATAAATACATACAAACATACATACATACATACATACATACATACATACATACATACAAACATACATATACACATACATACATACATACATACATACATACATACATACATACATACATACTGTACACTTTTACAACCAGCAGCCGTCTTGTGGGCGATACTATCTATGTTCTTCTTTTCGGTCTACGTTCTGGAATCCGCGCCTCGCTCTGCTCGCGAGGAACCTGGAGGACCCGAAGAGTTTGAACGACGGACGTCGGCTGCAGATCAAGAGGACCAGTTGGAGACCACAAGAGAAGCACTTCGCAGGGATCAAGGACAGTAAGGTAAGTGATTCCCTTGCTTAAAAGCAAGTTTATTTTCATCTAATTGTAATATACATGACGCGAGTTATACTCGTGGGGTTCTCGTATCTTTTACCGTTCGTGAGTGCGTGTAATGTGCGTGTAATGTGCAAATGTAAGTGAAAAAGAGTTATAATAGTGGTGTTTTAATGTGTTCGTGAGTGTAATGAACGAATGGAACTGTTTCCTTCTGAATGTGTCTTTTGATATCATTGTATTTGTCTTTTGATATCACTGTATTTGTCTGTATGTTAGGACGCGTCATGAATGTGAGAGTGTGTAATGAATGGCGTCCTGGACACCCCAGCGTCCCAGTAGGCAGACGACTACTGACTAGTCGTCCCAGCGTCCTGGTGGCAGGTGTCCAGGAGTTGCCCCAGCGTCCCGGTAGGCAGGTGTCCACTGTGTGGTCACCCCGGCGTCCCGGTGGCAGGCAACTGTGTGTTTGAGAGTGTGCCTTATGTTGTGCTTGTAGGTATGTTTGTGTATGTATTTGCCTGTATGTTAGGACGCGTCATGAATGTGAAAGTGTGCAATGAATGGTGTCCTGGTCACCCCAGCGTCCCAGTAGGCAGACGACTACTGACTAGTCGTCCCAGCGTCCTGGTGGCAGGTGTCCAGGAGTTGCCCCAGCGTCCCGGTAGGCAGGTGTCCACTCAGTGGTCACCCCGGCGTCCCGGTGGCAGGCAACTGTGTGTTTGAGAGTGTGCCTCTCGTTGATCTTGTAGATTTGTTTATGTATGTATTTGACTGTATGTTAGGACGCGTCATGAATGTGAGAGTGTGTAATGAATGGCGTCCTGGACACCCCAGCGTCCCAGTAGGCAGACGACTACTGACTAGTCGTCCCAGCGTCCTGGTGGCAGGTGTCCAGGAGTTGCCCCAGCGTCCCGGTAGGCAGGTGTCCACTGTGTGGTCACCCCGGCGTCCCGGTGGCAGGCAACTGTGTGTTTGAGAGTGTGCCTTTTGTTGTGCTTGGAGGTTTGTTTGTGAATGTATTTGTCTGTATGTTAAGACGCGTCATGAATGTGAGAGTCTGTAATGAATGGTGTCCTGGACACCCCAGCGTCCCAGTAGGCAGACGACTACTGACTAGTCTTCCCAGCGTCCTGGTGGCAGGTGTCCAGGAGTTGCCCCAGCGTCCCGGTTGGCAGGTGTCCATACCAGTGGTCACCCCGGCGTCCCGGTGGCAGGCAACTGTGTGTTTGAGAGTGTGCCTTTTGTTGTGCTTGTAGGTATGTTTATGTATGTATTTGCCTGTATGTTAGGACGCGTCATGAATGTGAGAGTGTGAAATGAATGGCGTCCTGGTCACCCCAGCGTCCCAGTAGGCAGACGACTACTGACTAGTCGTCCCAGCGTCCTGGTGGCAGGTGTCCAGGAGTTGCCCCAGCGTCCCGGTAGGCAGGTGTCCACTGTGTGGTCACCCCGGCGTCCCGGTGGCAGGCAACTGTGTGTTTGAGAGTGTGCCTTATGTTGTGCTTGTAGGTATGTTTGTGTATGTATTTGCCTGTATGTTAGGACGCGTCATGAATGTGAAAGTGTGCAATGAATGGTGTCCTGGTCACCCCAGCGTCCCAGTAGGCAGACGACTACTGACTAGTCGTCCCAGCGTCCTGGTGGCAGGTGTCCAGGAGTTGCCCCAGCGTCCCGGTAGGCAGGTGTCCACTCAGTGGTCACCCCGGCGTCCCGGTGGCAGGCAACTGTGTGTTTGAGAGTGTGCCTCTCGTTGATCTTGTAGATTTGTTTATGTATGTATATGACTGTATGTTAGGACGCGTCATGAATGTGAGAGTGTGTAATGAATGGCGTCCTGGACACCCCAGCGTCCCAGTAGGCAGACGACTACTGACTAGTCATCCCAGCGTCCTGGTGGCAGGTGTCCAGGAGTTGCCCCAGCGTCCCGGTAAACAGGTGTCCACTGTGTGGTCACCCCGGCGTCCCGGTGGCAGGCAACTGTGTGTTTGAGAGTGTGCCTTTTGTTGTGCTTGGAGGTTTGTTTGTGAATGTATTTGTCTGTATGTTAAGACGCGTCATGAATGTGAGAGTCTGTAATGAATGGTGTCCTGGACACCCCAGCGTCCCAGTAGGCAGACGACTACTGACTAGTCTTCCCAGCGTCCTGGTGGCAGGTGTCCAGGAGTTGCCCCAGCGTCCCGGTTGGCAGGTGTCCATACCAGTGGTCACCCCAGCGTCCCGGTGGCAGGCAACTGTGTGTTTGAGAGTGTGCCTTTTGTTGTGCTTGTAGGTTTGTTTGTGTATGTGTTTGTCTGTATGTTAGGACGCGTCATGAATTTGAGAGTCTGCAATGAATGGTGTCCTGGACACCCCAGCGTCCCAGTAGGCAGACGACTACTGACTAGTCGTCCCAGCGTCCTGGTGGCAGGTGTCCAGGAGTTGCCCCAGCGTCCCGGTAGGCAGGTGTCCACTGTGTGGTCACCCCGGCGTCCCGGTGGCAGGCAACTGTGTGTTTGAGAGTGTGCCTTTTGTTGTGCTTGTAGGTATGTTTGTGTATGTATTTGACTGTATGTTAGGACGCGTCATGAATGTGAGAGTGTGCAATGAATGGCGTCCTGGTCACCCCAGCGTCCCAGTAGGCAGACGACTACTGACTAGTCGTCCCAGCGTCCTGGTGGCAGGTGTCCAGGAGTTGCCCCAGCGTCCCGGTTGGCAGGTGTCCACTGTGTGGTCACCCCAGCGTCCCGGTGGCAGGCAACTGTGTGTTTGAGAGTGTGCCTCTCGTTGAGCTTGTAGATTTGTTTATGTATGTATTTGACTGTATGTTAGGACGCGTCATGAATGTGAGAGTGTGTAATGAATGGCGTCCTGGACACCCCAGCGTCCCAGTAGGCAGACGACTACTGACTAGTCGTCCCAGTGTCCTGGTGGCAGGTGTCCAGGTGTTGCCCCAGCGTCCCGGTAGGCAGGTGTCCACTCAGTGGTCACCCCGGCGTCCCGGTGGCAGGCAACTGTGTGTTTGAGAGTGTGCCTTTTGTTGTGCTTGTAGGTTTGTTTGTGAATGTATTTGTCTGTATGTTAAGACGCGTCATGAATGTGAGAGTCTGTAATGAATGGCGTCCTGGACACCCCAGCGTCCCAGTAGGCAGACGACTACTGACTAGTCGTCCCAGCGTCCTGGTGGCAGGTGTCCAGGAGTTGCCCCAGCGTCCCGGTTGGCAGGTGTCCATACCAGTGGTCACCCCAGCGTCCCGGTGGCAGGCAACTGTGTGTTTGAGAGTGTGCCTTTTGTTGTGCTTGTAGGTATGTTTGTGTATGTATTTGACTGTATGTTAGGACGCGTCATGAATGTGAGAGTGTGCAATGAATGGTGTCCTGGTCACCCCAGCGTCCCAGTAGGCAGACGACTACTGACTAGTCGTCCCAGCGTCCTGGTGGCAGGTGTCCAGGAGTTGCCCCAGCGTCCCGGTAGGCAGGTGTCCACTGTATGGTCACCCCGGCGTCCCGGTGGCAGGCAACTGTGTGTTTGGGAGTGTGCCTTTTGTTGTGCTTGTAGGTATGTTTGTGTATGTATTTGACTGTATGTTAGGACGCGTCATGAATGTGAGAGTGTGCAATGAATGGCGTCCTGGTCACCCCAGCGTCCCAGTAGGCAGACGACTACTGACTAGTCGTCCCAGCGTCCTGGTGGCAGGTGTCCAGGAGTTGCCCCAGCGTCCCGGTTGGCAGGTGTCCACTGTGTGGTCACCCCGGCGTCCCGGTGGCAGGCAACTGTGTGTTTGTGAGTGTGCCTCTCGTTGAGCTTGTAGGTTTGTTTATGTATGTATTTGACTGTATGTTAGGACGCGTCATGAATGTGAGAGTGTGTACTGAATGGCGTCCTGGACACCCCAGCGTCCCAGTAGGCAGACGACTACTGACTAGTCATCCCAGCGTCCTGGTGGCAGGTGTCCAGGTGTTGCCCCAGCGTCCCGGTAGGCAGGTGTCCACTGTTTGGTCACCCCGGCGTCCCGGTGGCAGGCAACTGTGTGTTTGAGAGTGTGCCTCTCGTTGTGCTTGTAGGTTTGTTTGTGAATGTATTTGTCTGTATGTTAAGACGTGTCATGAATGTGAGAGTCTGTAATGAATGGCGTCCTGGACACCCCAGCGTCCCAGTAGGCAGACGACTACTGACTAGTCGTCCCAGCGTCCTGGTGGCAGGTGTCCAGGAGTTGCCCCAGCGTCCCGGTAGGCAGGTGTCCATACCATTGGTCATCCCAGCGTCCCGGTGGCAGGCAACTGTGTGTTTGAGAGTGTGCCTTTTGTTGTGCTTGGAGGTTTGTTTGTGTATGTGTTTGTCTGTAAGTTAGGACGCGTCATGAATGTGAGAGTCTGCAATGAATGGTGTCCTGGACACCCCAGCGTCCCAGTAGGCAGACGACTACTGACTAGTCGTCCCAGCGTCCTGGTGGCAGGTGTCCAGGAGTTGCCCCAGCGTCCCGGTAGGCAGGTGTCCACTGTGTGGTCACCCCGGCGTCCCGGTGGCAGGCAACTGTGTGTTTGAGAGTGTGCCTTTTGTTGTGCTTGTAGGTAAGTTTGTGTATGTATTTGACTGTATGTTAGGACGCGTCATGAATGTGAGAGTGTGCAATGAATGGCGTCCTGGTCACCCCAGCGTCCCAGTAGGCAGACGACTACTGACTAGTCGTCCCAGCGTCCTGGTGGCAGGTGTCCAGGAGTTGCCCCAGCGTCCCGGTTGGCAGGTGTCCACTCAGTGGTCACCCCGGCGTCCCGGTGGCAGGCAACTGTGTGTTTGAGAGTGTGCCTCTCGTTGAGCTTGTAGATTTGTTTATGTATGTATTTGCCTGTATGTTAGGACGCGTCATGAATGTGAGAGTGTGTAGTGAATGGCGTCCTGGACACCCCAGCGTCCCAGTAGGCAGACGACTACTGACTAGTCGTCCCAGCGTCCTGGTGGCAGGTGTCCAGGAGTTGCCCCAGCGTCCCGGTAGGCAGGTGTCCACTGTGTGGTCACCCCGGCGTCCCGGTGGCAGGCAACTGTGTGTTTCAGAGTGTGCCTTTTGTTGTGCTTGGAGGTTTGTTTGTGTATATATTTGCCTGTATGTTAGGACGCGTCATGAATGTGAGAGTGTGCAGTGAATGGCGTCCTGGTCACCCCAGCGTCCCAGTAGGCAGACGACTACTGACTAGTCGTCCCAGCGTCCTGGTGGCAGGTGACCAGGAGTTGCCCCAGCGTCCCGGTTGGCAGGTGTCCACTGTGTGGTCACCCCGGCGTCCCGGTGGCAGGCAACTGTGTGTTTGAGAGTGTGCCTTTTGTTGTACTTGTAGGTTTGTGTATGTATTTGACTGTATGTTAGGACGCGTCATGAATGTGAGAATGTGTAATGAATGGCGTCCTGGACACCCCAGCGTCCCAGTAGGCAGACGACTACTGACTAGTCGTCCCAGCGTCCTGGTGGCAGGTGTCCAGGAGTTGCCCCATCGTCCCGGTTGGCAGGTGTCCACTCAGTGGTCACCCCGGCGTCCCGGTGGCAGGCAACTGTGTGTTTGAGAGTGTGCCTTTTGTTGTGCTTGTAGGTATGTTTATGTATGTATTTGCCTGTATGTTAGGACGCGTCATGAATGTGAGAGTGTGCAATGAATGGCGTCCTGGTCACCCCAGCGTCCCAGTAGGCAGACGACTACTGACTAGTCGTCCCAGCGTCCTGGTGGCAGGTGTCCAGGAGTTGCCCCAGCGTCCCGGTAGGCAGGTGTCCACTGTGTGGTCACCCCGGCGTCCCGGTGGCAGGCAACTGTGTGTTTGAGAGTGTGCCTTTTGTTGTGCTTGTTGGTATGCTTATGTATGTATTTGACTGTATGTTAGGACGCGTCATGAATGTGAGAGTGTGCAATGAATGGCGTCCTGGTCACCCCAGCGTCCCAGTAGGCAGACGACTACTGACTAGTCGTCCCAGCGTCCTGGTGGCAGGTGTCCAGGAGTTGCCCCAGCGTCCCGGTAGGCAGGTGTCCACTGTGTGGTCACTCCGGCGTCCCGGTGGCAGGCAACTGTGTGTTTGAGAGTGTGCCTTATGTTGTGCTTGTAGGTATGTTTGTGTATGTATTTGAGTGTATGTTAGGACGCGTCATGAATGTGAGTGTGTGTAGTGAATGGCGTCCTGGTCACCCCAGCGTCCCAGTAGGCAGACGACTACTGACTAGTCGTCCCAGCGTCCTGGTGGCAGGTGTCCAGGAGTTGCCCCAGCGTCCCGGTAGGCAGGTGTCCACTGTGTGGTCACCCCGGCGTCCCGGTGGCAGGCAACTGTGTGTATGAGAGTGTGCCTTTTGTTGTGCTTGTAGATATGTTTGTGTATGTATTTTCCTGTATGTTAGGACGCGTCATGAATGTGTGTGCAATGAATGGCGTCCTGGTCACCCCAGCGTCCCAGTAGGCAGACGACTACAGACTAGTCGTCCCAGCGTCCTGGTGGCAGGTGTCCAGGAGTTGCCCCAGCGTCCCGGTAGGCAGGTGTCCACTGTGTGGTCACCCCGGCGTCCCGGTGGCAGGCAACTGTGTGTTTGAGAGTGTGCCTTTTGTTGTGCTTGTTGGTATGCTTTTGTATGTATTTGCCTGTATGTTAGGACTTGTCATGAATGTGAGAGTGTGCAATGAATGGTGTCCTGGTCACCCCAGCGTCCCAGTAGGCAGACGACTACTGACTAGTCGTCCCAGCGTCCTGGTGGCAGGTGTCCAGGAGTTGCCCCAGCGTCCCGGTAGGCAGGTGTCCACTCAGTGGTCACCCCGGCGTCCCGGTGGCAGGCAACTGTGTGTTTCAGAGTGTGCCTTTTGTTGTGCTTGTTGGTATGCTTATGTATGTATTTGCCTGTATGTTAGGACGCGTCATGAATGTGAGAGTGTGCAATGAATGGTGTCCTGGTCACCCCAGCGTCCCAGTAGGCAGGCGACTACTGACTAGTCGTCCCAGCGTCCTGGTGGCAGGTGTCCAGGAGTTGCCCCAGCGTCCCGGTAGGCAGGTGTCCACTGTGTGGTCACCCCGGCGTCCCGGTGGCAGGCAACTGTGTGTTTGAGAGTGTGCCTTTTGTTGTGATTGTAGGTATGTTTGCGTATATATTTAACTGTATGTTAGGACGCGTCATGAATGTGAGAGTGTGCAATGAATGTTGTCCTGGTCACCCCAGCGTCCCAGTAGGCAGACGACTACTCACTAGTCGTCCCAGCGTCCTGGTGGCAGGTGTCCAGGAGTTGCCCCAGCGTCCCGGTAGGCAGGTGTCCACTGTGTGGTCACCCCGGCGTCCCGGTGGCAGGCAACTGTGTGTTTGGGAGTGTGCCTTTTGTTGTGCTTTTAGGTATGTTTGTGTATGTATTTGACTGTATGTTAGGACGCGTCATGAATGTGAGAGTGTGCAATGAATGGCGTCCTGGTCACCCCAGCGTCCCAGTAGGCAGACGACTACTGACTAGTCGTCCCAGCGTCCTGGTGGCAGGTGTCCAGGAGTTGCCCCAGCGTCCCGGTAGGCAGATGTCCACTCTGTGGTCATCCCGGTATTCCGGTGGCAGGCAAGCGTGTGTTTGTGAGTTGTTTCCCATAGTCGCGGAGGAGATTCCCCTTTTCATTTATATCTCATGTTCCTGCCATAATTTCTATGTAGTAATGTAATTTTCACGCCAGCTAACAATAATGACACATCTTATTTTGTCGAGTACATCACTTACAAGTGATTACGTTTTTTCGAGAACCTTTACAGACACACACACAAACAGATACTCCATGGTCTACTTAGTTCTCTGGATCCTTCTGTTGACGTGATAACCAGGCTTCTGGAACATCCAACAGTTCACTGATCCTATCCTTCTTTGATTTTATCCTAACCTTACTTGTTTTCATGGTATTGCGATTATAATTCATATATGAGTCTTATTTCCTCTTTTAATTTTATCAATATCTTCTTTCAGAATCAGAGTTGTGTTATTTATATATTTATTCTATTTCCATTTATTTATTTATCTATTTATTTTGTTCAAACTTTTGCTCAAGGTCATAAAGCTAACTCATGAGAGTAAAATAAATACTTCAACTATTTCAGTTAATGTGTAACTTCACATTCTTAAATAATTAAGGTTTTTTAACCGACGCGGCTTTTGCTTACACTTTTTTGTCCTCATTGTCAACCTGGTCAATTTTCCTAACAAGATTACATGTCTTCAAGGAGAAAAATCCTTGAAAATTACCCATTGGAGTTGTAAACAGGCACATATGTCACAAATTTCGTTTGTACTAGAGGACATCGAAAAATGCCTCTTCTCCCTTTAAGACATTTCTCAAAAATATTCTGTTTCAACAATGATCCTGAACTTAAGTGCCTCTCCCCCTGTGTACTCATTTGGTGAATAATTCACATCTGAGGTACTTAAAAACCCTAAAAATTCACCGTGTTGGTCATCAAGTCGATTCCATTTGGCTTCTTCAAAAGTGTGTTTGTACGTGCGCGACCCTATTCCCCACTCCTGGCTAGGAAACGGGCCTAGCATGCTAACTACCGGACCACAATTCCTCTCCACTTCCGCCCTGTAGAGTCCCTTGTTCCATATAAAGGCCCTTTAGTTTCTCTCCCGTCACTTCTTCACCACTTTCCCCTTGAACCGTCTCACCGCTTTCTGGTCCTATACAGCAGCGTTTCTCAACCTTATATATATATATATATATATATATATATATCTTTTTCATTTCATTATCATCGTAATAATAGGTTAGATAGGATAATGTCTATATTACACTATTACAATAACAAAGAATATGTCGTGTGTGTTTAGTTATATTAGGTATATGAAATCTATATACATAAAAAATATTTCTCTCTAAACCTCCCAACCTTCTACTCCGGAAATGAGTCATCACCGGAAATACTAACTCTCGGAGACACATCTGACTCAGACTCAGAGAATCTTTACGAAATAACGCTAAGAGAATCTTTACGAAGTATTGCCAAGAGAATCTATATACATAAAAACGGAATTACGGAATTCTGACAAAAGAATCTTTACGAAATATTAATGAGAAAATATTTACGAAATATTGCCAAGAGAATCTTTACCAAATGTTAACAAGAGAATCTTTACGAAATACTACCAAGAGAATCTTTACAAAATATTGCTATGAGAATATTTACGAAATATTGCCATGAGAATCTATATACATAAAAAAATAATGTTTTTCAGTTTTGAAAAATTCCTGGCGTTTTTATGACCACCTTCCGAAATTTTATTGCCTTTATGATTGACCTAACGAAAAAGAGAAGGAGAGAGAGAAAGAGAGAAAGAGAGAGAGAGAGAGAGAGAGAGAGAGAGAGAGAGAGAGAGAGAGAGAGAGAGAGAGAGAGAGAGAGAGAGAGAGAGAGAATTTGACGACAACGTCGGGAGACTTTGACGACTCCTTTTGGAGACTGAAGGCTCCTTTAGAAGATTTTGAAGACTCCTTCGTGAGCGAAGCGAGCTACGCCGTAGGCCAAGCACACCTGGCGAAGCCATGTCCGGGTGCTTGTCTAATATAGAAAAAATTTAATGGTTGCTTACGCCGTCCGGTGGTAATTCGGTCACACCTTCGCGTTTGGTGGTAAATCGGTTACACCGCCAACTACGGTGAAGAAGAACTCGAAGAAGAAGAACTCGAAGAAATCGAAGAAGAAGAAGAGGAAGAACTCGAAGAAGAAGAAGAAGAAGAAGAAGAAGAAGAAGAAGAAGAAGAAGAAGAAGAAGAAGAAGAAGAAGAAGAAGAAGAAGAAGAAGAAGAAGAACTCGAAGAACTCGAAGAAGAAGAAGAAGTAGAACTCGAAGAAGAAATCGAAAAACTCGAAGAAGAACTCGAAGAACTCGAAGAACTCGAAAAAGAAGAACTCGAAGAACTCGAAAAAGAAGAACTCGAAGAACTCGAAAAAGAAGAACTCGAAGAACTCGAAAAAGAAGAACTCGAAGAACTCGAAAGAGAAGAACTCGAAGAAGAACTCGAAGAAGAAGAACTCGAAGAAGAAGGAGAACTCGAAGAAGAAGAATTCGAAGAACTCGAAGAAGAACTCGAAGAACTCGAAGAAGAACTCGAAGAAGAACTCGAAGAAGAACTCGAAGAAGAACTCGAAGAACTCGAAGAACTCGAAGAACTCGAAGAAGAACTCGAAGAACTCGAAGAAGAACTCGAAGAACTCGAAAAAGAACTCGAAGAACTCGAAGAAGAACTCGAAGAACTCGAAGAAGAACTCGAAGAAGAACTCGAAGAAGAACTCTTTATTTTCCAAAAAAAGGGGCGTAGCCCAGGGCGCGCAGCTCCCGCGCCTAAGGCGCAGCGCCGCAGGCCAAGGCCCCCGGCGTAGCTGGGCCGGCGCAGCCGGTGGGCTTGTTAGATAAAAAAGATAAAAAATCAAAAGTGCATTAGCTTATCTCACTTGTTCTCGCGGGACCCTTAGGGACCTTTTGCAGAATCCAAGGTTTCCTGGGAACGCTGGTTGAGAAACGCTGCTGATCCTGGTAGGTCGACTCTTCTGCCCAGTTACCGTCTCCCGCTTGGCCTTGAAAACTGCCCAGAAACAGTCCCCGTGCTGTTCGCCTTCAAAAGCCGGGCTGAGGACGATTCCCAATACCTCTGGAGGCCCATTAAGGGAAGCGTCTTTCTCAGACCGCACTGCCACCGAATGATGACCTCCACTTCTCTATATAAGTTAATTTGAATTATTTTTGTACTATCAAGTTACCGCACCCTCGCTCCACTCCATCCAAAATAAATCCAAAAACTTATTTGTATTCGTGTACTTAAGCAACTACATATGCCAGATGATTTTATGCAGTGCCACGTTCGGCAACAAATGTGCAAGTTGTAGTGTCTGTCTCGCTTATCGTAGCCCAGAAACGCTATATGACCTATAGCGCTCACCTTCCAGTGTTAACGTCATCTTCCTCCTCCTCCTCCTCCTCATTCTTCTCTTCGTTCCCCTTCGCCTCCTTTTCCTCCTCCACCTCCTCCTCTTCCTTCTCGTTCACCTCCTTTTCCTCCTCCTCTTCCTTATCGTTCACCTCCTTTTCCTCCTCCTCCTCCTCCTCCTCCTCCTCCTCCTCTTCCTCCTCCTCCTCCTCCTCCTCCTCCTCTTCCTCCTCGTTCACCTCCTTTTCCTCCTCTTCCTCCTCGTTCACCTCCTTTTCCTCCTCCTCTTCCTCCTCCTCCTCCTCCTCGTTCATCTCCTTTTCCTCCTCCTCCTCCTCCTTCAACCCCCCCATACGGGGTAATGACTGCATATTTTATGTCAGTTGTCCCCAAAACCTTTTTTTTTTTTTTCTAAGTGAGTACTACTTGGAAGCCCCTACATTGCCGCGTACCACCTGGATTCAGAGACACATATTTCGATCATATATCAACTTATCCCTAAGTAGAACACACAAAGGAACCAACAACAGAGAAGAAATATATTCATTAACTCTTAATGCGATGGGTTTATTCTCCACCAGCGCTTCGATGTGTGGCATAATTTTGCTCACAGAACATTGGAAGTTATTCCTGGGCGCAGCAAACACGTTTCCAACGTCTAAAAATGGCACTTAACCCTGAAAGCAGTGTTGGCACTGTGATCTATCCCAGTCCCCACAAACGAGTGAGATTTGTACACAAAGATTTCAGTAAGGAAATCTGGATTTCCACATTTTTCCCACAAAAAGAAGGAATTATCATCATAGACACAAATAAGTTCATTCCAACAAATAATTTGCTCACAAAACATCCCATGTGAGCAAATTTCTCAGACACAAAATGGCATCGGTGCTTGAAAGTGCTTGCGTATCACGTGTAAGGCTCTCGCCTGCGACAAATGGTCCGCACACCGCAGTTTGGGGACAACTGTTTTATGCGGACAATAGTTCAAGGACATTAAGTGACTTCCTTACAGACCTGAGACACGCAGCACGCTTTTTACAAAGGATTACAAAGGCGGAGCATGCCGACAGGTGACCTTTTGGTCCATAACTAGGTCGGATGCGGAAAAAATTACAATAATGATCAATAAATAAAAATAAATAGATAGAAATTATAATATGAACAATACTGAAATAAATAACTGCATAGGTATAGTTAGATAATAAACAAAGAGGTAAATAGTAAATAATAAAGATTGACAGATAACTAATAATAAGTGAAAATCAAGCAAATGATAATAAACAGACAAATAATAGCAAACAAATAAACAAATAACATACAAAATGGCGGTCATTACACCAATACCCAATTGGAAAAATGGCGATTATGTTTGACGTCTAATCCCCTTCAGTTCTTCTACACTCTTTAACTCCCCTATGCTACTTCTATGACTCTATCTCCTTGGTTCGATATTGTCCTAAAGTAAAGAAGCGCTGGTTAATACTGGAGGAATAACAATCCTCATTCCA
>NC_134818.1:2625412-2632912 GCF_046742065.1 Oratosquilla oratoria
GTACATATACATACATACATACATACATACATACATACATACATACATACATACATACATACATACATACATACATAAATACGTACATACATGCATGCATGCATACATACATACATACATACATACATACATACATACATACATACATACATACATACATGCATATATGAATACATACATAAATACGTATACACATGCATACATACATACATACATACATACATACATACATACATACATACATACATACATACATACATACATACATGCATGCATACATACATACATACATAAATACATACATATATACATACATGCATACATACATACATACATACATACATACATACATACATACATAAATACATACATAAATACATACATAAATACATACATACATACACACTGTACGCGTTAACAACCAGCAGTCGTCTTGTGGGCGATACTATCTGTGTTCTTCTTTTCGGTCTACGTTCTGGGATCCGCGCCTCGCTCTGCTCGCGAGGAACCTGGAGGACCCGAAGAGTTTGAACGACGGACGACGGCTGCAGATCAAGAGGAACAGTTGGAGACCACAAGCGAAGCACTTCGCAGGGATCAAGGACAGTAAGGTAAGTGATTCCCTTGCTTAAAAGCAAGTTTATTTTCATCTAATTGTAATATACATGACGCGAGTTATACTCGTGGGGTTTTCGTATCTTTAAGCGTTCGTGAGTGCGTGTATTGTGCATGTAAGGTGCAAATGTAAGTGGAAAAGAGTTATAATAGTGGTGTTTTAATGTGTTCGTGAGTGTAATGAACGAATGGAACTGTTTGCTTCTGAATGTGTCTTTTCATATAATTGTATTTGTCTTTTGATATCACTGTATTTGTATGTATGTTAAGACGCGTCATGAATGTGAGAGTGTGTAATGAATGGCGTCCTGGACACCCCAGCGTCCCAGTAGGCAGACGACTACTGACTAGTCGTCCCAGCGTCCTGGTGGCAGGTGTCCAGGAGTTGCCCCAGCGTCCCGGTTGGCAGGTGTCCATACCAGTGGTCACCCCAGCGTCCCGGTGGCAGGCAACTGTGTGTTTGAGAGTGTGCCTTTTGTTGTGCTTGTAGGTTTGTTTGTGTATGTGTTTGTCTGTATGTTAGGACGCGTCATGAATGTGAGAGTCTGCAATGAATGGTGTCCTGGACACCCCAGCGTCCCAGTAGGCAGACGACTACTGACTAGTCGTCCCAGCGTCCTGGTGGCAGGTGTCCAGGAGTTGCCCCAGCGTCCCGGTAGGCAGGTGTCCACTGTGTGGTCACCCCGGCGTCCCGGTGGCAGGCAACTGTGTGTTTGAGAGTGTGCCTTTTGTTGTGCTTGTAGGTATGTTTGTGAGAGTGTGCCTTTTGTTGTGCTTGTAGGTATGTTTGTGTATGTATTTGACTGTATATTAGGACGCGTCATGAATGTGAATGTGTGCAGTGAATGGTGTCCTGGACACCCCAGCGTCCCAGTAGGCAGACGACTACTCACTAGTCGTCCCAGCGTCCTGGTGGCAGGTGTCCAGGAGTTGCCCCAGCGTCCCGGTTGGCAGGTGTCCACTCAGTGGTCACCCCAGCGTCCCGGTGGCAGGCAACTGTGTGTTTGAGAGTGTGCCTCTCGTTGAGCTTGTAGATTTGTTTATGTATGTATTTGCCTGTATGTTAGGACGCGTCATGAATGTGAGAGTGTGCAATGAATGGCGTCCTGGACACCCCAGCGTCCCAGTAGGCAGACGACTACTGACTAGTCGTCCCAGCGTCCTGGTGGCAGGTGTCCAGGAGTTGCCCCAGCGTCCCGGTAGGCAGGTGTTCACTCTGTGGTCACCCCGGCGTCCCGGTGGCAGGCAACTGTGTGTTTGAGAGTGTGCCTTTTGTTGTGCTTGTAGGTTTGTTTGTGTATGTATTTGCCTGTATGTTAGGACGCGTCATGAATGTAGGAGTGTGCAGTGAATGGCGTCCTGGTCACCCCAGCGTCCCAGTAGGCAGACGACTACTGACTAGTCGTCCCAGCGTCCTGGTGGCAGGTGTCCAGGAGTTGCCCCAGCGTCCCGGTTGGCAGGTGTCCACTCTGTGGTCACCCCAGCGTCCCGGTGGCAGGCAACTGTGTGTTTGAGAGTGTGCCTTTTGTTGTGCTTGTAGGTTTGTTTGTGTATGTATTTGCCTGTATGTTAGGACGCGTCATGAATGTGAGAGTATGCAATGAATGGTGTCCTGGACACCCCAGCGTCCCAGTAGGCAGACGACTACTCACTAGTCGTCCCAGCGTCCTGGTGGCAGGTGTCCAGGAGTTGCCCCAGCGTCCCGGTAGGCAGGTGTCCACTCAGTGGTCACCCCAGCGTCCCGGTGGCAGGCAACTGTGTGTTTGAGAGTGTGCCTCTCGTTGAGCTTGTAGATATGTTTATGTATGTATTAGACTGTATGTTAGGACGCGTCATGAATGTGAGAGTGTGTAATGAATGGCGTCCTGGACACCCCAGCGTCCCAGTAGGCAGACGACTACTGACTAGTCGTCCCAGCGTCCTGGTGGCAGGTGTCCAGGAGTTGCCCCAGCGTCCCGGTAGGCAGGTGTCCACTCTGTGGTCACCCCGGCGTCCCGGTGGCAGGCAACTGTGTGTTTGAGAGTGTGCCTTTTCTTGTGCTTGGAGGTTTGTTTGTGTATGTATTTGCATGTATGTTAGGACGCGTCATGAATGTAGGAGTGTGCAGTGAATGGCGTCCTGGTCACCCCAGCGTCCCAGTAGGCAGACGACTACTGACTAGTCGTCCCAGCGTCCTGGTGGCAGGTGTCCAGGAGTTGCCCCAGCGTCCCGGTAGGCAGGTGTCCACTGTGTGGTCACCCCGGCGTCCCGGTGGCAGGCAACTGTGTGTTTGAGAGTGTGCCTTTTGTTGTGCTTGTAGGTTTGTTTGTGTATGTATTTGCCTGTATGTTAGGACGCGTCCTGATTGTGAGTGTGGCAATGAATGGCGTCCTCGACACCCCAGCGTCCCAGTAGGCAGACGACTACTGACTAGTCGTCCCAGCGTCCTGGTGGCAGGTGTCCAGGAGTTGCCCCAGCGTCCCGGTTGGCAGGTGTCCACTGTGTGGTCACCCCAGCGTCCCGGTGGCAGGCAACTGTGTGTTTGAGAGTGTGCCTCTCGTTGAGCTTGTAGATTTGTTTATGTATATATTTGACTGTATGTTAGGACGCGTCATGAATGGTAAGAGTGTGTAATGAATGGCGTCCTGGACACCCCAGCGTCCCAGTAGGCAGACGACTACTGACTAGTCGTCCCAGCGTCCTGGTGGCAGGTGTCCAGGAGTTGCCCCAGCGTCCCGGTAGGCAGGTGTCCACTCTGTGGTCACCCCGGCGTCCCGGTGGCAGGCAACTGTGTGTTTGAGAGTGTGCCTTTTGTTGTGCTTGTGGGTTTGTTTGTGTATGTATTTGCCTGTATGTTAGGACGCGTCATGAATGTAGGAGTGTGCAGTGAATGGCGTCCTGGTCACCCCAGCGTCCCAGTAGGCAGACGACTACTGACTAGTCGTCCCAGCGTCCTGGTGGCAGGTGTCCAGGAGTTGCCCCAGCGTCCCGGTAGGCAGGTGTCCACTGTGTGGTCACCCCGGCGTCCCGGTGGCAGGCAACAGTTTGATTGATAGTGTGCCTTTTGTTGTGCTTGGAGGTTTGTTTGTGTATGTATTTGCATGTATGTTAGGACGCGTCATGAATGTGAGAGCTTGCAATGAATGGTGTCCTGGACACCCCAGCGTCCCAGTAGGCAGACGACTACTCACTAGTCGTCCCAGCGTCCTGGTGGCAGGTGTCCAGGAGTTGCCCCAGCGTCCCGGTAGGCAGGTGTCCACTGTGTGGTCACCCCGGCGTCCCGGTGGCAGGCAACTGTGTGTTTGAGAGTGTGCCTCTCGTTGAGCTTGTAGATTTGTTTATGTATGTATTTGACTGTATGTTAGGACGCGTCATGAATGTGAGAGTGTGTAATGAATGGCGTCCTGGACACCCCAGCGTCCCAGTAGGCAGACGACTACTGACTAGTCGTCCCAGCGTCCTGGTGGCAGGTGTCCAGGAGTTGCCCCAGCGTCCCGGTAGGCAGGTGTCCACTCTGTGGTCACCCCGGCGTCCCGGTGGCAGGCAACTGTGTCTTTGTGAGAGTGCCTTATGTTGTGGTTGTAGGTATGTTTGTGTATGTATTTGCCTGTATGTTAGGACGCGTTATGAATGTAGGAGTGTGCAATGAATGGTGTCCTGGACACCCCAGCGTCCCAGTAGGCAGACGACTACTGACTAGTCGTCCCAGCGTCCTGGTGGCAGGTGTCCAGGAGTTGCCCCAGCGTCCCGGTAGGCAGGTGTCCACTCAGTGGTCACCCCGGCGTCCCGGTGGCAGGCAACTGTGTGTTTGAGAGTGTGCCTTTTGTTGTGCTTGTAGGTTTGTTTGTGTATGTATTTGCCTGTATGTTAGGACGCGTCATGAATGTGAGAGTGTGCAATGAATGGTGTCCTGGTCACCCCAGCGTCCCAGTAGGCAGACGACTACTGACTAGTCGTCCCAGCGTCCTGGTGGCAGGTGTCCAGGAGTTGCCCCAGCGTCCCGGTAGGCAGGTGTCCACTGTGTGGTCACCCCGGCGTCCCGGTGGCAGGCAACTGTGTGTTTGAGAGTGTGCCTCTCGTTGTGCTTGTAGGTATGTTTGTGTATGTATTTGTGTGCATGTTAGGATGGGTTATGAATGTGAGAGTTTGCAATGAATGGCGTCCTGGTCACCCCAGCGTCCCAGTAGGCAGACGACTACTGACTAGTCGTCCCAGCGTCCTGGTGGCAGGTGTCCAGGAGTTGCCCCAGCGTCCCGGTAGGCAGGTGTCCACTCTGTGGTCACCCCGGCGTCCCGGTGGCAGGCAACTGTGTGTTTGAGAGTGTGCCTTTTGTTGTGCTTGTGGGTTTGTTTGTGTATGTATTTGCCTGTATGTTAGGACGCGTCATGAATGTAGGAGTGTGCAGTGAATGGCATCCTGGTCACCCCAGCGTCCCAGTAGGCAGACGACTACTGACTAGTCGTCCCAGCGTCCTGGTGGCAGGTGTCCAGGAGTTGCCCCAGCGTCCCGGTTGGCAGGTGTCCACTCTGTGGTCACCCCGGCGTCCCGGTGGCAGGCAACTGTGTGTTTGAGAGTGTGCCTTTTGTTGTGCTTGGAGGTTTGTTTGTGTATGTATTTGCATGTATGTTAGGACGCGTCATGAATGTGAGAGCTTGCAATGAATGGTGTCCTGGACACCCCAGCGTCCCAGTAGGCAGACGACTACTCACTAGTCGTCCCAGCGTCCTGGTGGCAGGTGTCCAGGAGTTGCCCCAGCGTCCCGGTAGGCAGGTGTCCACTGTGTGGTCACCCCGGCGTCCCGGTGGCAGGCAACTGTGTGTTTGAGAGTGTGCCTCTCGTTGAGCTTGTAGATTTGTTTATGTATGTATTTGCCTGTATGTTAGGACGCGTCATGAATGTGAGAGTGTGTACTGAATGGCGTCCTGGACACCCCAGCGTCCCAGTAGGCAGACGACTACTGACTAGTCGTCCCAGCGTCCTGGTGGCAGGTGTCCAGGAGTTGCCCCAGCGTCCCGGTTGGCAGGTGTCCACTCTGTGGTCACCCCGGCGTCCCGGTGGCAGGCAACTGTGTGTTTGAGAGTGTGCCCTTTGTTGTGCTTGGAGGTTAGTTTGTGTATGTATTTGCCTGTATGTTAGGACGCGTCATGAATGTAGGAGTGTGCAGTGAATGGCGTCCTGGACACCCCAGCGTCCCAGTAGGCAGACGACTACTGACTAGTCGTCCCAGCGTCCTGGTGGCAGGTGTCCAGGAGTTGCCCCAGCGTCCCGGTAGGCAGGTGTCCACTGTGTGGTCACCCCGGCGTCCCGGTGGCAGGCAACTGTGTGTTTGAGAGTGTGCCTTGTGTTGTGCTTGTAGGTATGTTTGTGCATGCATTTGCCTGTATGTTAGGACGCGTCATGAATGTGAGAGTGTGCAATGAATGGCGTCCTGGTCACCCCAGCGTCCCAGTAGGCAGACGACTACTGACTAGTCGTCCCAGCGTCCTGGTGGCAGGTGTCCAGGAGTTGCCCCAGCGTCCCGGTAGGCAGGTGTCCACTGTGTGGTCACCCCGGCGTCCCGGTGGCAGGCAACTGTGTGTTTGAGAGTGTGCCTTTCGTTGAGCTTGTAGGTTTGTTTGTGTATGTATTTGATTGTATGTTAGGACGCGTCATGAATGTGAGAGTGTGCAATGAATGGCGTCCTGGTCACCCCAGCGTCCCAGTAGGCAGTCGACTACTGACTAGTCGTCCCAGCGTCCTGGTGGCAGGTGTCCAGGAGTTGCCCCAGCGTCCCGGTTGGCAGGTGTCCACTCAGTGGTCACCCCGGCGTCCCGGTGGCAGGCAACTGTGTGTTTGAGAGTGTGCCTCTCGTTGAGCTTGTAGATTTGTTTATGTATGTATTTGACTGTATGTTAGGACGCGTCATGAATGTGAGAGTGTGTAATGAATGGCGTCCTGGACACCCCAGCGTCCCAGTAGGCAGACGACTACTGACTAGTCGTCCCAGCGTCCTGGTGGCAGGTGTCCAGGAGTTGCCCCAGCGCCCCGGTTGGCAGTTGTCCACTCTGTGGTCACCCCGGCGTCCCGGTGGCAGGCAACTGTGTGTTTGAGAGTGTGCCTTTTGTTGTGCTTGTAGGTTTGTTTGTGTATGTATTTGCCTGTATGTTAGGACGCGTCATGAATGTAGGAGTGTGCAGTGAATGGCGTCCTGGTCACCCCAGCGTCCCAGTAGGCAGACGACTACTGACTAGTCGTCCCAGCGTCCTGGTGGCAGGTGTCCAGGAGTTGCCCCAGCGTCCCGGTTGGCAGGTGTCCACTCTGTGGTCACCCCAGCGTCCCGGTGGCAGGCAACTGTGTGTTTGAGAGTGTGCCTTTTGTTGTGCTTGTAGGTTTGTTTGTGTATGTATTTGCCTGTATGTTAGGACGCGTCATGAATGTGAGAGTATGCAATGAATGGTGTCCTGGACACCCCAGCGTCCCAGTAGGCAGACGACTACTCACTAGTCGTCCCAGCGTCCTGGTGGCAGGTGTCCAGGAGTTGCCCCAGCGTCCCGGTAGGCAGGTGTCCACTGTGTGGTCACCCCGGCGTCCCGGTGGCAGGCAACTGTATGTTTGAAAAAGTGGCTTTCGTTGTGCTTGTTGGTATGTTTGTGTATGTGTTTGACTGTATGTTAGGACGCGTCATGAATGTGAGAGTGTGCAATGAATGGTGTCCTGGTCACCCCAGCGTCCCAGTAGGCAGACGACTACTCACTAGTCGTCCCAGCGTCCCGGTTGGCAGGTGTCCACTCTGTGGTCATCCCGGCGTCCCGGTGGCAGGCAAGCGTGTGTTTGTGAGTTGTTTCCCATAGTCGAGGAGGAGATTCCCCTTGCCATTTATATATCATGTTTCTTCCATAATTCCTATGTAATGTAATTTTCACGCCA
>NC_134818.1:2642912-2652912 GCF_046742065.1 Oratosquilla oratoria
CCCAGCGTCCTGGTGGCAGGTGTCCAGGAGTTGCCCCAGCGTCCCGGTAGGCAGGTGTCCACTGTGTGGTCACCCCGGCGTCCCGGTGGCAGGCAACTGTGTGTTTGAGAGTGTGCCTTTTGTTGTGCTTGGAGGTTTGTTTGTGAATGTTTTTGTCTGTATGTTAAGACGCGTCATGAATGTGAGAGTGTGTAATGAATGGCGTCCTGGACACCCCAGCGTCCTAGTAGGCAGACGACTACTGACTAGTCGTCCCAGCGTCCTGGTGGCAGGTGTCCATGAGTTGCCCCAGCGTCCCGGTTGGCAGGTGTCCATACCAGTGGTCACCCCAGCGTCCCGGTGGCAGGCAACTGTGTGTTTGAGAGTGTGCCTTTTGTTGTGCTTGTATGTTTGTTTGTGTATGTGTTTGTCTGTATGTTAGGACGCGTCATGAATGTGAGAGTCTGCAATGAATGGTGTCCTGGACACCCCAGCGTCCCAGTAGGCAGACGACTACTGACTAGTCGTCCCAGCGTCCTGGTGGCAGGTGTCCAGGAGTTGCCCCAGCGTCCCGGTAGGCAGGTGTCCACTGTGTGGTCACCCCGGCGTCCCGGTGGCAGGCAACTGTGCGTTTGGGAGTGTGCCTTTTGTTGTGCTTGTAGGTATGTTTGTGTATGTATTTGCCTGTATGTTAGGACGCGTCATGAATGTGAGTGTGCAATGAATGATGTCCTGGTCACCCCAGCGTCCCAGTAGGCAGACGACTACTGACTAGTCGTCCCAGCGTCCTGGTGGCAGGTGTCCAGGTGTTGCCCCAGCGTCCCGGTTGGCAGGTGTCCACTCAGTGGTCACCCCGGCGTCCCGGTGGCAGGCAACTGTGTGTTTGAGAGTGTGCCTCTCGTTGAGCTTGTAGATTTGTTTATGTATGTATTTGACTGTATGTTAGGACGCGTCATGAATGTGAGAGTGTGCAATGAATGGCGTCCTGGACACCCCAGCGTCCCAGTAGGCAGACGACTACTCACTAGTCGTCCCAGCGTCCTGGTGGCAGGTGTCCAGGTGTTGCCCCAGCGTCCCGGTAGGCAGGTGTCCACTGTGTGGTCACCCCGGCGTCCCGGTGGCAGGCAACTGTGTGTTTGAGAAAGTGCCTTTTGTTGTGCTTGGAGGTTTATTTGTGAATGTATTTGTCTGTATGTTAAGACGTGTCATGAATGTGAGAGTGTGTAATGAATGGCGTCCTGGACACCCCAGCGTCCCAGTAGGCAGACGACTACTGACTAGTCGTCCCAGCGTCCTGGTGGCAGGTGTCCAGGAGTTGCCCCAGCGTCCCGGTTGGCAGGTGTCCATACCAGTGGTCACCCCGGCGTCCCGGTGGCAGGCAACTGTGTGTTTGAGAGTGTGCCTTTTGTTGTGCTTGTAGGTATGTTTGTGTATGTGTTTGTCTGTATGTTAGGACGCGTCATGAATGTGAGAGTGTGCAATGAATGGTGTCCTGGACACCCCAGCGTCCCAGTAGGCAGACGACTACTGACTAGTCGTCCCAGCGTCCTGGTGGCAGGTGTCCAGGAGTTGCCCTAGCATCCCGGTTGGCAGGTGTCCACTCAGTGGTCACCCCGGCGTCCCGGTGGCAGGCAACTGTGTGTTTGAGAGTGTGCCTCTCGTTGAGCTTGTAGATTTGTTTATGTATGTATTTGACTGTATGTTAGGACGCGTCATGAATGTGAGAGTGTGTAGTGAATGGCGTCCTGGACACCCCAGCGTCCCAGTAGGCAGACGACTACTGACTAGTCGTCCCAGCGTCCTGGTGGCAGGTGTCCAGGAGTTGCCCCAGCGTCCCGGTAGGCAGGTGTCCACTGTGTGGTCACCCCGGCGTCCCGGTGGCAGGCAACTGTGTGTTTGAGAGTGTGCCTAATGTTGTGCTTGTAGGTTTGTTTGTGTATGTATTTGCCTGTATGTTAGGACGCGTCATGAATGTGAGAGTGTGCAATGAATGGCGTCCTGGACACCCCAGCGTCCCAGTAGGCAGACGACTACTGACTAGTCGTCCCAGCGTCCTGGTGGCAGGTGTCCAGGAGTTGCCCCAGCGTCCCGGTAGGCAGGTGTCCACTCTGTGGTCACCCCGGCGTCCCGGTGGCAGGCAACTGTGTGTTTGAGAATATGCCTTTTGTTGTGCTTGTAGGTATGTTTGTGTATGTATTTGCCTGTATGTTAGGACGCGTCATGAATGTGAGAGTGTGCAATGAATGGCGTCCTGGTCACCCCAGCGTCCCAGTAGGCAGACGACTACTCACTAGTCGTCCCAGCGTCCTGGTGGCAGGTGTCCAGGAGTTGCCCCAGCGTCCCGGTAGGCAGGTGTCCACTGTGTGGTCACCCCAGCGTCCCGGTGGCAGGCAACTGTGTGTTTGAGAGTGTGCCTTTTGTTTTGCTTGTAGGTATGTTTGTGTATGTATTTGCCTGTATGTTAGGACGCGTCATGAATGTGAGAGTGTGCAATGAATGGCGTCCTGGACACCCCAGCGTCCCAGTAGGCAGACGACTACTGACTAGTCGTCCCAGCGTCCTGGTGGCAGGTGTCCAGGAGTTGCCCCAGCGTCCCGGTAGGCAGGTGTCCACTGTGTGGTCACCCCGGCGTCCCGGTGGCAGGCAACTGTGTGTTTGAGAGTGTGCCTTTTGTTGTGCTTGGAGGTTTGTTTGTGAATGTTTTTGTCTGTATGTTAAGACGCGTCATGAATGTGAGAGTGTGTAATGAATGGCGTCCTGGACACCCCAGCGTCCTAGTAGGCAGACGACTACTGACTAGTCGTCCCAGCGTCCTAGTGGCAGGTGTCCAGGAGTTGCCCCAGCGTCCCGGTTGGCAGGTGTCCATACCAGTGGTCACCCCAGCGTCCCGGTGGCAGGCAACTGTGTGTTTGAGAGTGTGCCTTTTGTTGTGCTTGTATGTTTGTTTGTGTATGTGTTTGTCTGTATGTTAGGACGCGTCATGAATGTGAGAGTCTGCAATGAATGGTGTCCTGGACACCCCAGCGTCCCAGTAGGCAGACGACTACTGACTAGTCGTCCCAGCGTCCTGGTGGCAGGTGTCCAGGAGTTGCCCCAGCGTCCCGGTAGGCAGGTGTCCACTGTGTGGTCACCCCGGCGTCCCGGTGGCAGGCAACTGTGTGTTTGGGAGTGTGCCTTTTGTTGTGCTTGTAGGTATGTTTGTGTATGTATTTGCCTGTATGTTAGGACGCGTCATGAATGTGAGTGTGCAATGAATGATGTCCTGGTCACCCCAGCGTCCCAGTAGGCAGACGACTACTGACTAGTCGTCCCAGCGTCCTGGTGGCAGGTGTCCAGGAGTTGCCCCAGCGTCCCGGTTGGCAGGTGTCCACTCAGTGGTCACCCTGGCGTCCCGGTGGCAGGCAACTGTGTGTTTGAGAGTGTGCCTCTCGTTGAGCTTGTAGATTTGTTTATGTATGTATTTGACTGTATGTTAGGACGCGTCATGAATGTGAGAGTGTGCAATGAATGGCGTCCTGGACACCCCAGCGTCCCAGTAGGCAGACGACTACTGACTAGTCGTCCCAGCGTCGTGGTGGCAGGTGTCCAGGAGTTGCCCCAGCGTCCCGGTAGGCAGGTGTCCACTGTGTGGTCACCCCGGCGTCCCGGTGGCAGGCAACTGTGTGTTTGAGAGTATGCCTTTTGTTGTGCTTGGAGGTTTATTTGTGAATGTATTTGTCTGTATGTTAAGACGTGTCATGAATGTGAGAGTGTGTAATGAATGGCGTCCTCGACACCCCAGCGTCCCTTTAGTGTGATGACTACTGTGTAGTCGTCCCAGCGTCCTGGTGGCAGGTGTCCAGGAGTTGCCCCAGCGTCCCGGTTGGCAGGTGTCCATACCAGTGGTCACCCCGGCGTCCCGGTGGCAGGCAACTGTGTGTTTGAGAGTGTGCCTTTTGTTGTGCTTGTAGGTATGTTTGTGTATGTGTTTGTCTGTATGTTAGGACGCGTCATGAATGTGAGTGTGTGCAATGAATGGTGTCCTGGACACCCCAGCGTCCCAGTAGGCAGACGACTACTGACTAGTCGTCCCAGCGTCCTGGTGGCAGGTGTCCAGGAGTTGCCCCAGCGTCCCGGTAGGCAGGTGTCCACTGTGTGGTCACCCCAGCGTCCCGGTGGCAGGCAACTGTGTGTTTGAGAGTGTGCCTTTTGTTGTGCTTGTAGGTATGTTTGTGTATGTATTTGCCTGTATGTTAGGACGCGTCATGCATGTGAGAGTGTGCTATGAATGGCGTCCTGGTCACCCCAGCGTCCCAGTAGGCAGACGACTACTGACTAGTCGTCTCAGCGTCCTGGTGGCAGGTGTCCAGGAGTTGCCCTAGCGTCCCGGTTGGCAGGTGTCCACTGTGTCGTCACCCCGGCGTCCCGGTGGCAGGCAATTGTGTGTTTGAGAGTGTGCCTTTTGTTGTGCTTGTAGGTTTGTTTGTGTATGTATTTGCCTGTATGTTAGGATGCGTCATGAATGTAGGAGTGTGCAGTGAATGGCGTCCTGGACACCCCAGCGTCCCAGTAGGCAGACGACTACTGACTAGTCGTCCCAGCGTCCTGGTGGCAGGTGTCCAGGAGTTGCCCCAGCGTCCCGGTAGGCAGGTGTCCACTGTGTGGTCACCCCGGCGTCCCGGTGGCAGGCAACTGTGTGTTTGAGAGTGTGCCTTTTGTTGTGCTTGGAGGTATGTTTGTGTATGTATTTGCCTGTATGTTAGGACGCGTCATGAATGTGAGAGTGTGCAATGAATGGCGTCCTGGTCACCCCAGCGTCCCAGTAGGCAGACGACTACTGACTAGTCGTCCCAGCGTCCTGGTGGCAGGTGTCCAGGAGTTGCCCCAGCGTTCCGGTAGGCAGGTGTCCACTGTGTGGTCACCCCAGCGTCCCGGTGGCAGGCAACTGTGTGTTTGAGAGTGTGCCTCTCGTTGTGCTTGTAGGTATGTTTGTGTATGTATTTGTGTGCATGTTAGGATGGGTTATGAATGTGAGAGTGTGCAATGAATTGCGTTCTGGTCACCCCAGCGTCCCAGTAGGCAGACGACTACTGACTAGTCATCCCAGCGTCCTGGTGACAGGTGTCTAGGAGTTGCACCAGCGTCCCGGTAGGTAGGTGTCCACTGTTTGGTCACCCCGGTGTCCCGGTGGCAGGCAAGCGTGTGTTTGAGAGTGTGCCTCTCGTTGAGCTTGTAGGTTTGTTTGTGTATGTATTTGTCTGTATGTTAGGACGCGTCATGAATGGTGAGAGTGTGTAATGAATGGCGTCCTGGTCACCCCAGCGTCCCAGTAGGCAGACGACTACTGACTAGTCATCCCAGCGTCCTGGTGGCAGGTGTCCAGGAGTTGCCCCAGCGTCCCGGTAGGCAGGTGTCCACTCAGTGGTCACCCCGGCGTCCCGGTGGCAGGCAACTGTGTGTTTGAGAGTGTGCCTCTCGTTGAGCTTGTAGATTTGTTTATGTATATATTTGACTGTATGTTAGGACGCGTCATGAATGGTAAGAGTGTGTAATGAATGGCGTCCTGGACACCCCAGCGTCCCAGTAGGCAGACGACTACTGACTAGTCGTCCCAGCGTCCTGGTGGCAGGTGTCCAGGAGTTGCCCCAGCGTCCCGGTTGGCAGGTGTCCACTGTGTGGTCACCCCGGCGTCCCGGTGGCAGGCAACTGTGTGTTTGAGAGTGTGCCTTTTGTTGTGCTTGTAGGTTTGTTTGTGTATGTATTTGCCTGTATGTTAGGACGCGTCATGAATGTAGGAGTGTGCAGTGAATGGCATCCTGGTCACCCCAGCGTCCCAGTAGGCAGACGACTACTGACTAGTCGTCCCAGCGTCCTGGTGGCAGGTGTCCAGGAGTTGCACCAGCGTCCCGGTAGGTAGGTGTCCACTGATTGGTCACCCCGGTGTCCCGGTGGCAGGCAACTGTGTGTTTGAGAGTGTGCCTTTTGTTGTGCTTGTAGGTTTGTTTGTATATGTATTTATCTGTGTGTTAGGACGCGTCATGAATGTGAGAGTGTGCAATGAATGGCGTCCTGGTCACCCCAGCGTTCCAGTAGGAAGACGACTACTGACTAGTCGTCCCAGCGTCCTGGTGGCAGGTGTCCAGGAGTTGCCCCAGCGTCCCGGTTGGCAGGTGTCCACTCAGTGGTCACCCTGGCGTCCCGGTGGCAGGCAACTGTATGTTTGAGAGTGTGCCTTTAGTTGTGCTTGGAGGTTTATTTGTGTTTGCATTTGCCTGTATGTTAGGACGCGTCATGAATGTGAGTGTGTGCATTGAATGGCGTCCTGGTCACCCCAGCGTCCCAGTAGGTAGACGACTACTGACTAGTCGTCCCAGCGTCCCGGTGGCAGGTGACCAGGAGTTGCCCCAGGGTCCCGGTGGGCAGGTGTTCTCTCTATGGTCACCCCGGCGTCCCGGTGGCAGGCAACTGTGTGTTTGAAAATGTGCCTTTTGTTGTGAGTGTTGGTATGTTTGTGTATGTATTTGCCTGTATGTTAGGACGCGTCATGAATGTGAGAGTGTGCAATTAATGGCGTCCTGGTCCCCCCAGCGGCCCAGTAGGCAGACGTCTTCTGACTAGTCGTCCGAGCGTCCTGGTGGCAGGTGTCCAGGAGTTGCCCCAGCGTCCCGGTAGGCAGGTGTCCACTGTGTGGTCACCCCAGCGTCCCGGTGGCAGGCAACTATGTGTTTGAGAGTGTGCCTTATGTTGTGCTTGTAGGTATGTTTGTGTATGTGTTTGCCTGTTTGTTAGGACGCGTCATGAATGTGAGTGTGCAATGAACGTAGTCCTAGTCACCCCAGCGTCCCAGTAGGCAGACGACTACTGACTAGTCATCCCAGCGTCCTGGTGACAGGTGTCTAGGAGTTGCACCAGCGTCCCGGTAGGTAGGTGTCCACTGTTTGGTCACCCCGGTGTCCCGGTGGCAGGCAAGCGTGTGTTTTGGAGTTGTTTCCCATAGTCCCGGAGGAGATTCCCCCTTGTCATTTATATCTCATGTTCCTGCCATAACTTCTATGTAGTAGTGTAATTTTCACGCCTGCTAACAATCATGACATATCTTGTGTTATCGAATGCATCACTTACAAGTGATTACGTTTTTTTGATAACCTTTACAGACACATGCACACAAACAGGTACTCCATGGTCTACTTAGTTTTCTGCATCCTTCTATTGAGTAGATAACCAGGCTTCTGGAACACCCAACAGTTTACTGATCCTATTCTGATTTGACTTTATCCTAACCTTACTTGTTTGCATGGTATTGCGATTATATTTTTCATATATGAGTCTTGTTTCCTCTTTTATTTTATCAATATCTTCTTTCAGAATCAGAGTTGTGTTATATATATATATATATGTATATATATATATATATATTTTATTTTTCATTTATTTATTTATCTATTTATTTTGCTCAAACTTTTGCTCTAGTTTATAAAGTTAATTCATGAGAGTAAAATAAATACTTCAACAATTTCAGTTTAGGTGTAAGTTCACATACTTCAGTAATTAAGGTTTTTAACCAACGCGGCTTTTCTTTACACTTTTTTTGTCCTCGTTGTCAACCTGGTCAATATTCCTAACAAGATTACATGTCTTCAAGGAGAAAAATCCTTGAAAATTACCCATTGGAATTGTAAACAAACACATATATTACAAATTTCGTTTATACCAGAGGACATCGAAAAATGTCTCTTCTTCCTTTAAGACATTTCTCACAAATTTTCTGTTTCAACAATGATCCTGAACTTAAGTGCCTCTTCCCCTGTGTACTCATTTGGTGAATAATTCACATCTGAGTTACTTAAAACCCCTAAAAATTCACCGTGTTGGTCATCAAGTCGATTCCATTTGGCTTCTTCAAAAGTGTGTTTGTACGTGCGCGACCCTGTTCCCCTCTCCTGGCTAGGAAACGGGCCTAGCATGCTAACTACCGGACCACAATTCCTCTCCACTTCCGCCCTGTAGAGTCCCTTGTTCCATATAAAGGCCCTTTAGTTTCTCTCCCGTCACTTCTTCACCACTTTCCCCTTGAACCGTCTCACCGCTTTCTGGTCCTATACAGCAGCGTTTCTCAACCTTATATATATATATATATATATATATATATATATATATATATATATATATATATATATATATATATATATATAATATCTTTTTCATTTTATTATCATCGTAATAATAGGTTAGATAGGATAATGTCTATATTACATTATTACAATAACCAAGAATATGTCGTGTGTGTTTAGTTATATTACATATATGAAATCTATATACATAAAGAAATATTTCTCTCTAAACCTTCCAACCTCCTACGCCGGAAAAGAGTCATCACCGGAAATACTAACTCTCGGGGACACATCTGACTCAGACTCAGAGAATCGTTACGAAATAACGCTAAGAGAATCTTTACGAAATATTGCCAAGAGAATCTATATATATATAAAAACGGAATTACGTAATTCTGACAAAAGAATCTCTACGAAATATTAATGAGAACATATTTACGAAATATTGCCAAGAGAATCTTTACCAAATGTTAACAAGAGAATCTTTACGAAATATTACCAAGAGAATCTTTACGAAATATTGCTAAGAGAATCTTTACGAAATATTGCCAAGAGAATCTATATACATAAAAAAATGATATTTATCAGTTTTGAAAATTTCCTGGCGTTTTTATGACCACCTTCCGAAATTTTATTGCCTTTATGATTGACCTAACGAAAAAGAGAAGGAGAGAGAGAGAGAAAGAGAGAGAGAGAGAGAGAGAGAGAGAGAGAGAGAGAGAGAGAGAGAGAGAGAGAGAGAGAGAGAGAGAGAGAGAGAGAGAGAGAGGGAGAGAGAGAGAGAATTTGACGACAACGTCGGGAGACTTTGACGACTCCTTTTGGAGACTGAAGGCTCCTTTAGGAGCTTTTGAAGACTCCTTCGCGAGCGAAACGAGCTACGCCGTAGGCCAAGCACACCTGGCGAAGCCATGTCCGGGTGCTTGTGAAATAAAAAAGATAAAAAATCAAAAGTGCATTAGCTTATCTCACTTGTTGTCGCGGAACCCTTAGGGATCTTTTGCGGAATCCAAGGTTTCCTGGGAACGCTGGTTGAGGAACGCTGCTGATCCTGGTAGGTCCCTCTTCTGCCCAGTTACCGTCTCCCGCTTGGCCTTGAAAACTGCCCAGAACCAGTCCCCGTGCTGTTCGCCTTCAAAAGCCAGACTGAGGACGATTCCCAATACCCCTGGAGGCCCATTAAGGGAAGCTTCTTTCTCAGACCGCACTGCCACCGAATGATGACCTCCACTTCTCTATATAAGTAATTTTTTTTTGTACCATCAAGTTACCGCACCCTCCCTCCACTCCATCCGAAATAAATCCGAAAATTTATTTGTATTCGTGTACTTAAGCAACTACATATGCCAGATGATTTTATGCAGTGCCACGTTCGGCAACAAATGTGCAAGTTGTAATGTCTATCTCGCTTGTCATAGCCCAGAAACGCTGTATGACTTATAGCGCTCACCTTTCAGTGTTAACGTCATCTTCCTCCTCCTCCTCCTCCTCCTCCTCCTCTTACTCATTCTTCTCTTCCTTCCCCTTCACCTCCTTTTCCTCCTCCTCCTCCTCCTCCTCTTCCTTTTCGTTCATCTCCTTTTCCTCCTCCTCTTCTTCCTTCTCGTACACCTCCTTTTCCTCCTCTTCCTTCTCGTTCACCTCCTTTTCCTCCTCTTCCTCCTCGTTCACCTCCTTTTCCTCCTCCTCTTCCTCCTCCTCCTCCTCGTTCATCTCCTTTTCCTCCTCCTCCTCCTCCTCCTCCTCCTCGTTCATCTCCTTTTCCTCCTCCTCCTCCTTCAACCCTCCCATACGGGGTAATGACTGCATATTTTATTTCAGTTGTTCCCAATTTTTTTTTCTAAATGAGTACTACTTGGAAGCCCCTACATTGCCGCGTACCACCTGGATTCAGAGAAACATATTTCGATCATATATCTACTTATCCCTAA
>NC_134818.1:2657912-2680412 GCF_046742065.1 Oratosquilla oratoria
CAGGTGTCCAGGAGTTGCCCCAGCGTCCCGGTTGGCAGGTGTCCACTGTGTGGTCACCCCGGCGTCCCGGTGGCAGGCAACTGTGTGTTTGAGAGTGTGCCTTTTGTTGTGCTTGTAGGTATGTTTGTGTATGTATTTGCCTGTATGTTAGGACGCGTCATGAATGTGAGAGTATGCAATGAATGGTGTCCTGGACACCCCAGCGTCCCAGTAGGCAGACGACTACTGACTAGTCGTCCCAGCGTCCTGGTGGCAGGTGTCCAGGAGTTGCCCCAGCGTCCCGGTAGGCAGGTGTCCACTGTGTGGTCACCCCGGCGTCCCGGTGGCAGGCAACTGTGTGTTTGAGAGTGTGCCTCTCGTTGAGCTTGTAGATTTGTTTATGTATGTATTTGACTGTATGTTAGGACGCGTCATGAATGTGAGAGTGTGCAATGAATGGTGTCCTGGACACCCCAGCGTCCCAGTAGGCAGACGACTACTGACTAGTCGTCCCAGCGTCCTGGTGGCAGGTGTCCAGGAGTTGCCCCAGCGTCCCGGTAGGCAGGTGTCCACTGTGTGGTCACCCCGGCGTCCCGGTGGCAGGCAACTGTGTGTTTGAGAGTGTGCCTTTTGTTGTGCTTGTAGGTATGTTTGTGTATGTATTTGCCTGTATGTTAGGACGCGTCATGAATGTGAGAGTGTGCAGTGAATGGCGTCCTGGTCACCCCAGCGTCCCAGTAGGCAGACGACTACTGACTAGTCGTCCCAGCGTCCTGGTGGCAGGTGTCCAGGAGTTGCCCCAGCGTCCCGGTTGGCAGGTGTCCACTGTGTGGTCACCCCGGCGTCCCGGTGGCAGGCAACTGTGTGTTTGAGAGTGTGCCTTTTGTTGTGCTTGTAGGTTTGTTTGTGTATGTATTTGCCTGTATGTTAGGACGCGTCATGAATGTGAGAGTATGCAATGAATGGTGTCCTGGACACCCCAGCGTCCCAGTAGGCAGACGACTACTGACTAGTCGTCCCAGCGTCCTGGTGGCAGGTGTCCAGGAGTTGCCCCAGCGTCCCGGTAGGCAGGTGTCCACTGTGTGGTCACCCCGGCGTCCCGGTGGCAGGCAACTGTGTGTTTGAGAGTGTGCCTCTCGTTGAGCTTGTAGATTTGTTTATGTATGTATTTGACTATATGTTAGGACGCGTCATGAATGTGAGAGTGTGCAATGAATGGTGTCCTGGTCACCCCAGCGTCCCAGTAGGCAGACGACTACTGACTAGTCGTCCCAGCGTCCTGGTGGCAGGTGTCCAGGAGTTGCCCCAGCGTTCCGGTAGGCAGGTGTCCACTCAGTGGTCACCCCGGCGTCCCGGTGGTAGGCAACTGTGTGTTTGAGAGTGTGCCTCTCGTTGAGCTTGTAGGTTTGTTTGTGTATGTATTTGCCTGTATGTTAGGACGCGTCATGAATGGTGAGAGTGTGTAATGAATGGCGTCCTGGTCACCCCAGCGTCCCAGTAGGCAGACGACTACTGACTAGTCGTCCCAGCGTCCTGGTGGCAGGTGTCCAGGAGTTGCCCCAGCGTCCCGGTTGGCAGGTGTCCACTGTGTGGTCACCCCGGCGTCCCGGTGGCAGGCAACTGTGTGTTTGAGAGTGTGCCTTTTCTTGTGCTTGGAGGTTTGTTTGTGTATGTATTTGCATGTATGTTAGGACGCGTCATGAATGTAGGAGTGTGCAGTGAATGGCGTCCTGGTCACCCCAGCGTCCCAGTAGGCAGACGACTACTGACTAGTCGTCCCAGCGTCCTGGTGGCAGGTGTCCAGGAGTTGCCCCAGCGTCCCGGTTGGCAGGTGTCCACTGTGTGGTCACCCCGGCGTCCCGGTGGCAGGCAACTGTGTGTTTGAGAGTGTGCCTTTTGTTGTGCTTGTAGGTATGTTTGTGTATGTATTTGAGTGTATGTTAGGACGCGTCATGAATGTGAGAGTGTGCAATGAATGGCGTCCTGGACACCCCAGCGTCCCAGTAGGCAGACGACTACTGACTAGTCGTCCCAGCGTCCTGGTGGCAGGTGTCCAGGAGTTGCCCCAGCGTCCCGGTAGGCAGGTGTCCACTGTGTGGTCACCCCGGCGTCCCGGTGGCAGGCAACTGTGTGTTTGAGAGTGTGCCTCTCGTTGAGCTTGTAGATTTGTTTATGTATGTATTTGACTGTATGTTAGGACGCGTCATGAATGTGAGAGTGTGCAATGAATGGCGTCCTGGACACCCCAGCGTCCCAGTAGGCAGACGACTACTGACTAGTCGTCCCAGCGTCCTGGTGGCAGGTGTCCAGGAGTTGCCCTAGCGTCCCGGTAGGCAGGTGTCCACTGTGTGGTCACCCCGGCGTCCCGGTGGCAGGCAACTGTGTGTTTGAGGTGTGCCTTTTGTTGTGCTTGGAGGTTTGTTTGTGTATGTATTTGCCTGTATGTTAGGACGCGTCATGAATGTAGGAGTGTGCAGTGAATGGCGTCCTGGACACCCCAGCGTCCCAGTAGGCAGACGACTACTGACTAGTCGTCCCAGCGTCCTGGTGGCAGGTGTCCAGGAGTTGCCCCAGCGTCCCGGTAGGCAGGTGTCCACTGTGTGGTCACCCCGGCGTCCCGGTGGCAGGCAACTGTGTGTTTGAGAGTGTGCCTTTTGTTGTGCTTGTAGGTTTGTTTGTGTATGTATGTCATGAATGTGAGAGTGTGCAATGAATGGCGTCCTGGTCACCCCAGCGTCCCAGTAGGCAGACGACTAATCACTAGTCGTCCCAGCGTCCTGGTGGCAGGTGTCCAGGAGTTGCCCCAGCGTCCCGGTTGGCAGGTGTCCACTCTGTGGTCACCCCGGCGTCCCGGTGGCAGGCAACTGTGTGTTTGAGAGTGTGCCTTTTGTTGTGCTTGTAGGTTTGTTTGTGTATGTATTTGCCTGTATGTTAGGACGCGTCATGAATGTGAGAGTGTGCAATGAATGGCGTCCTGGTCACCCCAGCGTCCCAGTAGGCAGACGACTACTGACTAGTCGTCCCAGCGTCCTGGTGGCAGGTGTCCAGGAGTTGCCCCAGCGTCCCGGTAGGCAGGTGTCCACTGTGTGGTCACCCCGGCGTCCCGGTGGCAGGCAACTGTGTGTTTGAGAGTGTGCCTTTTGTTGTGCTTGTAGGTTTGTTTGTGTATGTATTTGCCTGTATGTTAGGACGCGTCATGAATGTAGGAGTGTGCAGTGAATGGCATTCTGGTCACCCCAGCGTCCCAGTAGGCAGACGACTATTGACTAGTCGTCCCAGCGTCCTGGTGGCAGGTGTCCAGGAGTTGCCCCAGCGTCCCGGTTGGCAGGTGTCCACTGTGTGGTCACCCCGGCGTCCCGGTGGCAGGCAACTGTGTGTTTGAGAGTGTGCCTTTTGTTGTGCTTGTAGGTTTGTTTGTGTATGTATTTGACTGTATGTTAGGACGCGTCATGAATGTGAGAGTGGGCAATGAATGGCGTCCTGGTCACCCCAGCGTCCCAGTAGGCAGACGACTACTGACTAGTCGTCCCAGCGTCCTGGTGGCAGGTGTCCAGGAGTTGCCCCAGCGTCCCGGTAGGCAGGTGTCCACTGTGTGGTCACCCCGGCGTCCCGGTGGCAGGCAACTGTGTGTTTGAGAGTGTGCCTCTCATTGTGCTTGTAGGTATGTTTGTGTATGTGTTTGTCTGTATGTTAGGACGCGTCATGAATGTGAGAGTGTGCAATGAATGGTGTCCTGGTCACCCCAGCGTCCCAGTAGGCAGACGACTACTGACTAGTCGTCCCAGCGTCCTGGTGGCAGGTGTCCAGGAGTTGCCCCAGCGTCCCGGTAGGCAGGTGTCCACTGTGTGGTCACCCCGGCGTCCCGGTGGCAGGCAACTGTGTGTTTGAGAGTGTGCCTTTTGTTGTGCTTGTAGGTATGTTTGTGTATGTATTTGCCTGTATGTTAGGACGCGTCATGAATGTGAGAGTGTGCAGTGAATGGCGTCCTGGTCACCCCAGCGTCCCAGTAGGCAGACGACTACTGACTAGTCGTCCCAGCGTCCTGGTGGCAGGTGTCCAGGAGTTGCCCCAGCGTCCCGGTAGGCAGGTGTCCACTGTGTGGTCACCCCGGCGTCCCGGTGGCAGGCAACTGTGTGTTTGAGAGTGTGCCTTTTGTTGTGCTTGTAGGTTTGTTTGTGTATGTATTTGCCTGTATGTTAGGACGCGTCATGAATGTGAGAGTGTGCAATGAATGGCGTCCTGGTCACCCCAGCGTCCCAGTAGGCAGACGACTACTGACTAGTCGTCCCAGCGTCCTGGTGGCAGGTGTCCAGGAGTTGCCCCAGCGTCCCGGTTGGCAGGTGTCCACTGTGTGGTCACCCCGGCGTCCCGGTGGCAGGCAACTGTGTGTTTGAGAGTGTGCCTTTTGTTGTGCTTGGAGGTTTGTTTGTGTATGTATTTGCCTGTATGTTAGGACGCGTCATGAATGTGAGAGTGTGCAATGAATGGCGTCCTGGTCACCCCAGCGTCCCAGTAGGCAGACGACTACTGACTAGTCGTCCCAGCGTCCTGGTGGCAGGTGTCCAGGAGTTGCCCCAGCGTCCCGGTTGGCAGGTGTCCACTGTGTGGTCACCCCGGCGTCCCGGTGGCAGGCAACTGTGTGTTTGAGAGTGTGCCTTTTGTTGTGCTTGTAGGTATGTTTGTGTATGTATTTGACTGTATGTTAGGACGCGTCATGAATGTGAGAGTGTGCAATGAATGGCGTCCTGGTCACCCCAGCGTCCCAGTAGGCAGACGACTACTGACTAGTCGTCCCAGCGTCCTGGTGGCAGGTGTCCAGGAGTTGCACCAGCGTCCCGGTAGGTAGATGTCCCCTTTGTGGTCATCCCGGTGTCCCGGTGGCAGGCAACTGTGTGTTTGAGAGTGTGCCTCTCGTTGTGCTTGTAGGTATGTTTGTGTATGTATTTGTGTGCATGTTAGGACGCGTCATGAATGTGAGAGTGTGCAATGAATGGCGTCCTGGTCACCCCAGCGTCCCAGTAGGCAGTCGACTACTGACTAGTCGTCCCAGCGTCCTGGTGGCAGGTGTCCAGGAGTTGCCCCAGTGTCCCGGTAGGGAGGTGTCCATACCAGTGGTCACCCCAGCGTCCCGGTGGCAGGCAACTGTGTGTTTGAGAGTGTGCCTTGTGTTGTGCTTGTAGGTATGTTTGTGTATGTATTTGCCTGTATGTTAGGACGGGTTATGAATGTGCGAATCTGCGATGAATGGTGTACTGGTCACCCCAGCGTCCCAGTAGGCAGACGACTAATGACTAGTCGTCCCAGCGTCCTGGTGGTAGGTGTCCAGGAGTTGTCCCAGCGTCCCGGTAGGCAGGTGTCCACTGTGTGGTCACCCCGGCGTCCCGGTGGCAGGGGTCCGGGAGTTGCCCCAGCGTCCCGGTTGGCAGGTGTCCACTGTGTGGTCACCCCGGCGTCCCGGTGGCAGGCAAGTATGTGTTTGAGTGTGCCTTTTGTTGTGCTTGGAGGTTTGTTTGTGTATGTATTTGCCTGTAAGTTAGGACGCGTCATGAATGTAGGAGTGTGCAGTGAATGGCGTCCTGGACACCCAGCGTCCCAGTAGGCAGACGACTACTGACTAGTCGTCCCAGCGTCCTGGTGGCAGGTGTCCAGGAGTTGCCCCAGCGTCCCGGTAGGCAGGTGTCCACTGTGTGGTCACCCCGGCGTCCCGGTGGCAGGCAACTGTGTGTTTCAGAGTGTGCCTTTTGTTGTGCTTGTAGGTTTGTTTGTGTATGTATTTACCTGTATGTTAGGACGCGTCATAAATCTGAGAGTGTGCAATGAATGGCGTCCTGGTCACCCCAGCGTCCCAGTAGGCAGACGACTACTGACTAGTCGTCCCAGCGTCCTGGTGGCAGGTGTCCAGGAGTTGCCCCAGCGTCCCGGTTGGCAGGTGTCCACTCTGTGGTCACCCCGGCGTCCCGGTGGCAGGCAACTGTGTGTTTGAGAGTGTGCCTTTTGTTGTGCTTGGAGGTTTGTTTGTGTATGTATTTGCATGTATGTTAGGACGCGTCATGAATGTGAGAGCTTGCAATGAATGGCGTCCTGGTCACCCCAGCGTCCCAGTAGGCAGACGACTACTGACTAGTCGTCCCAGCGTCCTGGTGGCAGGAGTACAGTAGATGCCCCAGTGTCCCGGTAGGGAGGTGTCCACTGTGTGGTCACCCCGGCGTCCCGGTGGCAGGCAACGGTGTGTTTGAGAGTGTGCCTTTTGTTGTGCTTGTAGGTTTGTTTGTGTATGTATTTGCCTGTATGTTAGGACGCGTCATGAATGTAGGATTGTGCAGTGAATGATGTCCTGGTCACCCCAGCGTCCCAGTAGGCAGACGACTACTGACTAGTCGTCCCAGCGTCCGGTGGCAGGTGGCGTGGAGTTGCCCCAGCGTCCCGGTTGGCAGGTGTCCACTCAGTGGTCACCCTGGCGTCCCGGTGGCAGGCAACTGTATGTTTGAGAGTGTGCCTCTCGTTGAGCTTGTAGATTTGTTTATGTATGTATTTGACTGTATGTTAGGACGCGTCATGAATGTGAGAGTGTGCAATGAATGGCGTCCTGGACACCCCAGCGTCCCAGTAGGCAGACGACTACTGACTAGTCGTCCCAGCGTCCTGGTGGCAGGTGTCCAGGTGTTGCCCCAGCGTCCCGGTAGGCAGGTGTCCACTGTGTGGTCACCCCGGCGTCCCGGTGGCAGGCAACTGTGTGTTTGAGAGTGTGCCTTTTGTTGTGCTTGGAGGTTTATTTGTGAATGTATTTGTCTGTATGTTAAGACGTGTCATGAATGTGAGAGTGTGTAATGAATGGCGTCCTGGACACCCCAGCGTCCCAGTAGGCAGACGACTACTGACTAGTCGTCCCAGCGTCCTGGTGGCAGGTGTCCAGGAGTTGCCCCAGCGTCCCGGTTGGCAGGTGTCCATACCAGTGGTCACCCCGGCGTCCCGGTGGCAGGCAACTGTGTGTTTGAGAGTGTGCCTTTTGTTGTGCTTGTAGGTATGTTTGTGTATGTGTTTGTCTGTATGTTAGGACGCGTCATGAATGTGAGTGTGTGCAATGAATGGTGTCCTGGACACCCCAGCGTCCCAGTAGGCAGACGACTACTGACTAGTCGTCCCAGCGTCCTGGTGGCAGGTGTCCAGGAGTTGCCCCAGCGTCCCGGTAGGCAGGTGTCCACTGTGTGGTCACCCCAGCGTCCCGGTGGCAGGCAACTGTGTGTTTGAGAGTGTGCCTTTTGTTGTGCTTGTAGGTATGTTTGTGTATGTATTTGCCTGTATGTTAGGACGCGTCATGCATGTGAGAGTGTGCTATGAATGGCGTCCTGGTCACCCCAGCGTCCCAGTAGGCAGACGACTACTGACTAGTCGTCTCAGCGTCCTGGTGGCAGGTGTCCAGGAGTTGCCCTAGCGTCCCGGTTGGCAGGTGTCCACTGTGTGGTCACCCCGGCGTCCCGGTGGCAGGCAATTGTGTGTTTGAGAGTGTGCCTTTTGTTGTGCTTGTAGGTTTGTTTGTGTATGTATTTGCCTGTATGTTAGGATGCGTCATGAATGTAGGAGTGTGCAGTGAATGGCGTCCTGGACACCCCAGCGTCCCAGTAGGCAGACGACTACTAACTAGTCGTCTCAGCGTCCCGGTAGGCAGGTGTTCACTCTGTGGTCACCCCGGCGTCCCGGTGGCAGGCAACTGCGTATTTGAGAGTGTGCCTTTTGTTGTGTTTGTAGGTATGTTTTGTATGTATATGTCTGTATGTTAGGACGCGTCATGAATGTGAGAGTGTGCTATGAATGGCGTCCTGGTCACCCCAGCGTCCCAGTAGGCAGACGACTACTCACTAGTCGTCCCAGCGTCCTGGTGGTAGGTGTCCAGGAGTTGCCCCAGCGTCCCGGTAGGCAGGTGTTCACTCTGTGGTCACCCCGGCGTCCCGGTGGCAAGAAACTGTGTGTTTGAGAGTGTGCCATTTGTTGTGCTTGTAGGTATGTTTTTGTATGTATTTGCCTGTATGTTAGGACGCGTCATGAATGTGATAGTGTGTAATGAATGGCGTCCTGGTCACCCCAGCGGCCCAGTAGGCAGACGACTACTGACTAGTCGTCCCAGCGTCCTGGTGGCAGGTCTCCAGGAGTTGCCCCAAGCGTCCCGGTAGGCAGGTGTCCACTGTGTGGTCACCCCGGCGTCCCGGTGGCAGGCAACTGTGTGTTTGAGAGTGCGTCTTTTGTTTTGCTTGTAGGTATGTTTGTGTAAGTATTTGACTGTATGTTAGGACGCGTCATGAATGTTAGAGTGTGCAATGAATGGCGTCCTGGTCACCACAGCGTCCCAGTAGGCAGACGACCAGTGACTAGTCGTCCCAGCGTCCTGGTGGCAGGTGTCCAGGTATTGCCCCAGCGTCCCGGTAGGCAGGTGTCCACTGTGTGGTCATCCCGGCGTCCCGGTGGCAGGCAACTGTGTGTTTGAGAGTGTGCCTTTTGTTGTGCTTGTAGGTTTGTTTGTGTATGTATTTGCCTGTATGTTAGGACGCGTCATGAATGTGAGAGTGTGCAATGAATGGCGTCCTGGTCACCCCAGCGTCCCAGTAGGCAGACGACTACTCACTAGTCGTCCCAGCGTCCTGGTGGCAGGTGTCCAGGAGTTGCCCCAGCGTCCCGGTAGGCAGGTGTCCATTGTGTGGTCACCCCGGCGTCCCGGTGGCAGGCAACTGTGTGTTTGAGAGTGTGCCTTTTGTTGTGCTTGTAGGTTTGTTTGTGTATGTATTTGCCTGTATGTTAGGACGCGTCATGAATGTGAGAGTGTGCAATGAATGGCGTCCTTGTCACCCCAGCGTCCCAGTAGGCAGACAACTACTCACTACTCGTCCCAGCGTCCTGGTGTCAGGTGTCCAGGCGTTGCCCCAGCGTCCCGGTAGGCAGGTGTCCACTGTGTGGTCACCCCGGTGGCAGGCAAATGTGTGTTTGTGAATTGTTTCCCATAGTCACGGAGGAGATTTCCCTTGTCATTTATTTTTCATGTTCTTGCCTTACCTTCCATTTAGTTATGTAATCTTCACGCCAGTCAATAATCATTACACATCTTGTCTTATCGAGTACATCACCTACAACAAGTGATTACGTTCTTTCAATAACCTTCACAGACATACACACACACACACACACACAGACACACATGCACACACACACACACATGCACACACACACACACACGCACACACACATATACACACACACAAACACACACACACACACACACACACACACACACACACACACACACACACACACACACACACACACACACACACACACACACACGCACAGTGGTGCTCCATGGTCTCCTTAGTTCTCTGCATCCTTCTGTTGACTTGATAACCAGGCTTCTGGAACATCCAACAGTTCACTGATCCTATCCTTCTTTGATTTTATCCTAACCTCACTTGTTTTTATGGTATTGCGATTATAATTTTTCATATAGCAGAGTCTCATTTTCTCTTGTAATTCTTATAAATATCTGCTTTCAGAATCATGGTTGTGTTTATTTATTTGATGTTTTTATTTATTTATCTATTTATTCATTTGTTCAAGCTTTTGCTCTTGGTCATAAAACTAACTAAATTTAACTATTTCAGTTTGTTGTAATTTCATATACTTCCATAATTGAGGTTTTGTAACCAACACGGCTTTTCCTTCCATTTCTTTTGTCTTCGTTGTCAACCTGGTCAATTTTCCTAGCGAGAGTTGTTTTAAATGGAAAAACTTCTGGATGGAAAAGTGTTGCAAGTGGAGTTCCTCAGGGTTCCGTTCTTGGGCCACTTCTATTCATAGTATATATAAATGATATAGACCATGGACTAAAATCTACTGTTTCCAAATTTGCTGATGATACAAAACTGTGCGGAGTGGCAAATGATCACTCAAACCAATTAGATATTCAAGAAGATTTAGATCAATTACAGCAATGGTCTGAAAAGTGGCTAATGAAATTTAACACAAGTAAATGCAAGGTAATGCACATAGGTAAAAATAACAGTAAGTACGATTACAAGTTATTTGGAAATTCGTTAACAAAAGTGGATAGTGAAAAAGATCTCGGCGTAATTATCAGTAACGACCTCAAATCATCCAAGCAGTGTATTTCAGCCTCTGAGAAAGCAAATAAGATTCTGGGATTGATTGCGCGATCTTTTGATTTCAAAAGTCCATCACTCATTAACAAGCTATATAAATCGTTAGTTCGTCCACATTTGGAATATGCTGTTTCCGTATGGTCACCGAATCTCATTAAAGACATTGACAGACTGGAAAAAGTACAACGGCGAGCCACAAAACTGATTCCAAATATCAAAAATAAATCATACGAAAATCGACTTAAGCACATGAATCTGTTTTCCCTAAAAAAGCGTAGACTCAGAGGTGACTTGATACAGGTCTTTAAGATTTTAAAGGGAATTGACAACATCAAAAGTGACCAAATTTTCACATTGAATGAGAATCAGACAAGAAACAATGGTCTCAAACTGTCCGGAAATAGATTCAATTTGGAAGTAGGTAGAAACAACTTTGCCAACCGTGTAGTTAATGAATGGAATAAACTTCCTGCACAGGTAGTGCAATGTAGTTCAGTTCGAAGCTTTAAGAATCATTTAGATAAATACCTAAGTAAGATGCTGTAATGATTATAATTTATGTTATATTATTTGTTTTTATTTTGTTATCATTTGTCTGTCTGATTTTCATTTATTATTAGTTATATGTCAATTTATAATCATTTACTATTTACCTTTTTGTTTGTTATTCAACTATACCTATGCATTTATTTATGTATTTTATTTGTTATTTTTACATTATTATAGTTTTAATTTATTATTAATATGATTTTTTTTTTTTTTTTTTTTTTTTTTTGCATCCGACCTAGATATGGATCAAAAGGTCTCCTGTCGGCATGCTCCGCCTTTGTAATCCTTTGTTGATTACATATCTTTCCAGAAGAAAATCCTTCAAAATTACCCATTGGTGTTGTAAACAAAGACATATGTCACAACGTTCTTCTATACTAAAGGACGTCATTTTTTCTCCAATTTTCTGTGTTCCAACAATGACCCTGAACTTGAGTGCTCCCCTCCCCTTTGTACTTATTTGGTAAATAATCCACATCTGAGGCACTTCAAAACGCTAAAAAATCACCATGTCGGTCGTCACGCCGACTCCATTTGGCTTCTTCAAATGTGTGTTCGTGTGTGTGTATATATATATATATTATATATATATATATATATTTATATATATATATATGAATATATATATATATACATATATATATATACATATATATGTATATATACATATATATATATATATATATATATATAAATGAATGTATGTGTGTGTGTATGTATTTACCTACCTAGTTGTTTTATACGGGAAGGGAGCTATGCTCGTAGTGACCCGTCTTTGTATCTTTCAGCACCTAGTTTGTTCTTAAATTCTTTTATGGTATGTGTATATGTGTGTGTGTGTGTGTGCGTGTGTGTTTGTTTGTGTGTGTGTGTGTGTGTGTGTGTGCGCGTGCGCGCATCGTCAGGTTTCTTTTTCTACCCTATCGTCGTTATAATTACACGTACCCCATGACGCATATGGATAAACCTCCCACCTACTCACCTCTCCTCCTCCACACTCGACTGATAACACCTCCATGTCCTCCACAATAACCTCCATATTATGGCGAACGCACCTGCGCAGTTCTCTTCACTCCATCTCCTCCATACGAGGCTCAGTCTGAAATCATACTTGAAGTCGGTCCTTCAGGATTCTCTCTTGAAGGACTTTGCCCTCCGAAGAGACGCCCATGCACCTGTGTATACGTACGCACGCACACACAAACACGCGTGTACCCGCGCACACACACAAACGCACGTGCGCGCGCGCACACACACACACACACACACACACACACACACACACACACACACACACACACACACACACACACACACACACACACACACACACACACACACACACGAATAAATAAATAAAAGCTCTCGCGCGCGCACACACACACACACACACACACACACACACACACACACACACACACACACACACACACACACACACACACACACACAAATAAATAAATAAATAAAATAAAAGCGCTCGCGCGCACATACACACACACACAGACACACACACACACACACACACACACACACACACACACACACACACACACACACACACACACACACACACACACACACACACACACACACACACACACACACACACACACACACACACACAAACAAATAAACACATACACAAACATCTCCCATACACAAACGCACGCACGCACACATTCACATACAGGTATACACATTAACCGGTCTATAGAACAGGGAGAAGTAGTGTTTTGTAATAATATCGTTACTACGCACATTTCTATTTCCATTAGTATCTCATTGCCATTACCAGTGACCATGTCTATATAGTAAAAGTCTCCTTCGGGGTGGCACTTGTAAGGCTCATTTTCGCCTGTCGTATCAGTTTGCCAAAGTCTCAAAATAATTAAGTTTGACAAAAATTAAAGGTATACTGACTGTGGAAGCGTAGCCTGAAGGCATGTCATGCACACACACGTATATTGTACATATATACATACATATGTGCGTATATGCATATATACACGAGCGCGAGTGTACGTGTGTGTGTGTGTGTGTGTGTGTGTGTGTGTGTGTGTGTGTGTGTGTGTGTGTGTGTGTGTCTATGTGTGTGTCCGTACGCGCGCGTGTGTGTATGAACATACACCTACACACACAAACACACAAATAAACCTACCTAAAAACGTGTGTGCACACGTGTCGAAAAGTAGAAGGGGGGCACATACCCTCTCGCCAGATGAACAATGTTACAGTCCGCTTTTTCTACGGAGCGGCACTAGGAAGGCACTGTGCCATTGCAGGTTGAGTGCCACGAGTAATGAAGAAGGAATGCATAGTTTGCCCGGGTAGTAAACAGAACCACGGGAAAAAAAGTCCCAGTGTTTATCCTTGATGTGAACAGGGATAGGGGGCAGGAGGGGGGGAGTGAACTGCCTATGGAGACCAAAACCTGTCTCCTTATATACACACCCTGCGTACCGAAAGGTAGCGAAGTACCCAGCCTCGCGGGAACATGGCTCGGCAGGGCCAAGGTTGTGCTTTCATGATGATACAAATGTCTATAGTACAGGCGTAATATAAACTTAACCTACACAATAGTAAAACAAGGCCAAAGGCCAGCTGTTTCTACACAACATAAAAATTCCTTGTCCATCCTATTTCTGCAGCGACGATACTATAAGCCAAAATGTCGCGTAGACGCACATGTGGGGGGACTCTATTCACCACAGGGGTAGTTGATGGAGGCGTGCTACTGTCGTCTTCAGCTCGTTAGTCTACTCAATCTAGTTGAGAAAGAAAGGGGATCTCTAGTTTTTGGACATTCAAATTAGGGATTCAGGGGAAAAGAAGAGACCGAAGGAAAAAAATTCTAACCTTACCTGACGTGACTTGATGTAATCTAAACTACCTAGAATGAATACATTTTTTTTATTCTGAAGCTTCTCATGTCCATTGCAGGACCGGGTTATCCCTTCATGGACGATGCGTCCCTTGCTGGGTGGTAGGATCAATTCGGAGGTCCTAAGTTTTTTTTGTTGTTTTTTTTTTCTTTTTTAAGAAGAAGAAGAAGAAGAAGAAGAAGAAGAAGAAGAAGAAGAAAATTTAAACAGCTGCCCGTGTTGTGTGAGTGTTGGGGAGTCTCTTATGTTACCGGTAAGGAGTTAGTGTAAAAGGTGCAGTCTTTGGTTTTCTGTGTTTCTCATGTGGATCATGGTCGACGTCCAGCGTGAAAAATCGCGATATGCTATTCCTATGTGAAAACAGTGAGAAAATAGCCGATGTTATATTTAATCAAGAGTCATCTCAGGCTTAATCTAGTGACCGAGTTCCAGACCCTCAGGGCTGCATCTCAAGGAGATGAGGGTGTTGATGGGCTTTAGAGTCATGTTACAAGGAGAGGATCCTCTCTGACGTCTGTCACGTAGGAATCAAAATTCCTCATCTTGTCACCCTGACTTAACAATTTAACTAACGACGTTCGTTGAAATCATTACGATCGCGTTGGTAAGTAGCAAAGGATTATGAGCTTTAAGTCTCAGTACCAGAAGGGTCTGAATCCTCAGCCACGAAGAGTCTGCAAGTGACTCCGAAGGGCAATGGTCCCGGATGAGCAGCAAAAAGACGAATTTGCAACTGAAGCCTACGTCTCTCTCTCCCTCTCTCTCTCTCTCTCTCTCTCTCTCTCTCTCTCTCTCTCTCTCTCTCTTTGCATCATATGCGGGTTGCCAGGCTCGAGATGCAACAGGAAACCTTAAAGACCTAAGACCTATTGGCCCATGGCGAGGCCAAACGGACACACACACACGCACACACACACGCGCGCGCGCGCGCACACACACACCCGAGCACGCACACGCCCACGCACACACACACACATACACACACACACACAGACACACACATACACACGCGCGCACACACACTCACACACACAATCGTGCACACACACACAAGCGCGCGCGCAGATACACGTACACACATACACACGCACACACACGCACACACACACACACACACACACACACACACACACACACACACAGAAAAGAGAGAGATAGACAGAGAGAGAGAGACAGAGTGAGAGAAAGAGAGAGAGAGAGAGAGAGAGAGAGAGAGAGAGAGAGAGAGAGAGAGAGAGAGAGAGAGAGAGAGATAGAGATAGAGAGAGAAAGAGATTCACCATGATCTTGGACCTCGCGTCGGGGTCGTGAATGGCAGCTAATTCCCTCCCGGTTGAGAATTCAGAGCATTCATGTGGCCCGATTAATGGGTAATAATGTGAACTTAAACACACACACACACACACACACACACACACACACACACACACACACACACACACACACACGGACAGAGATTTTTTTTCGACGTCCTCTAGTATAAACGAACGTTGTGACATATGTGTTTGTTTACAACACCAATGGGTAATTTTGAAGGATTTTCCTCCGCAAAGACATGTAATCTCGTTAGGAAAATTGACCAGGTTGACAACGAGGACAAAAGATATGTAAGAAAAAGCCGCGTTGGTTACAATACCTTTATTATGGAAGTAAGTTACAACAAACTGAAATAGTTAAAGTGTTTATTTTCCTCTCATGAGTTACTTTCATGACCAAGAACAAAAGCTTGAACAAATAAATAAATAAATAAATAAATTAACAAAACAAATATATAAACACAACCCTGATTATGAAAGCATATATTTATAAAAATTAAAAGAGAAAATGAGACTGCTATATGAAAAATTATAATCGCAATACTATAAAAACAAGTGAGGTTAGGATAAAATCAAAGAAGGATAGGATCAGTGAACTGTTGAATGTTCCAGAAGCCTAGTTATCAAGTCAACAGAAGGATGCAGAGAACTAAGGAGACCATGGAGCACCAGTGTGTGTGTGTGTGTGTGTGTGTGTGTGTGTGTGTGTGTGTGTGTGGTTATTAAAAAAACGTAATCACTTGCAAGTGATGTACTCGATAAGACAAGATCATGATTGTTGGCTGGCGTGAAGATTACATTACTACATAAAAATTATGACAGGAACATGAGATATAAACGATAAAGAAAATTCCTCCATGACTATGGGAAACAACTCACAAACACACGGTTGCCTGCCACCGGGACGCCGGGGTGACCACACAGTGGACACCTGCCTACCGAGACACTGGGGCAACACCTGGACACCTGCCACCAGGACGCTGGGACGACTAGTGAGTAGTCGTCTGCCTACTGGGACGCTGGAGTGACCAGGACGCCATTCATTGCAGACTCCCACATTCATGACGCGTCCAAACATACAGGCAAACACATACACAAACCTACAAGCACAACTAAAGGCACACTCTCAATCACACAGTTGCCTGCCACCGGGACGCCGGGGTGACCACACAGTGGACACCTGCCTACCGGGACGCTGGGGCAACTCCTGGACACCTACCACCAGGACGCTGGGACGACTAGTGAGTAGTCGTCTGCCTACTGGGACGCTGGGGTGACCAGGACACCATTCATTGCACACTCTCACATTCATGACGCGTCCTAACATACAGGCAAACACATAAACAAACCTACAAGCACAACAAAAGGCACACTCTCAAACACACAGTTGCCTGCCACCGGGACGCCGGGGTGACCACACAGTGGACACCTGCCAACCGGGACGCTGGGGCAACACCTGGACACCTGCCACCAGGACGCTGGGACGACTAGTCAGTAGTCGTCTGCCTACTGGGACGCTGGGGTGACCAGGACACCATTCATTGCAGACTCTCACATTCATGACGCGTCCAAACATACAGGCAAACACATACACAAACCTACAAGCACAACAAAAGGCACACTCTCAAACACACAGTTGCCTGCCACCGGGACGCCGGGGTGACCACACAGTGGACACCTGCCAACCGGGACGCTGGGGCAACACCTGGACACCTGCCACCAGGACGCTGGGACGACTAGTCAGTAGTCGTCTGCCTACTGGGACGCTGGGGTGACCAGGACACCATTCATTGCAGACTCTCACATTCATGACGCGTCCAAACATACAGGCAAACACATACACAAACCTACAATCACAACAAAAGGCACACTCTCAAACACACAGTTGCCTGCCACCGGGACGCCGGGGTGACCACACAGTGGACACCTGCCTACCGGGACGCTGGGGCAACTCCTGGACACCTGCCACCAGGACGCTGGGACGACTAGTGAGTAGTCGTCTGCCTACTGGGACGCTGGGGTGACCAGGACGCCATTCATTGCACACTCTCACATTCATGACGCGTCAAAACATACAGTCAAATACATACACAAACATACCTACAAGCACAACAAAAAGGCACATTCTCAAACACACAGTTGCCTGCCACCGGGACGCCGGGGTGACCACACAGTGGACACCTGCCTACCGGGACGCTGGGGCAACACCTCGACACCTGCCACCAGGACGCTGGGACGACTAGTGAGTAGTCGTCTGCCTACTGGGACGCTGGGGTGACCAGTACGTCATTCATTCCACACTCTCACATTCATGACGCGTCCTAACATACAGTCATATACATACACAAACATACCTACAAGCACAACAAAAGGCGCAATCTCAAACACATAGTTGCCTGCCACCGGGACGCCGGGGTGACCACACAGTGGACACCTGCCTACCGGGACGCTGGGGCAACACCTCGACACCTGCCACCAGGACGCTGGGACGACTAGTGAGTAGTCGTCTGCCTACTGGGACGCTGGGGTGACCAGGACACCATTCATTGCACACTCTCACATTCATGACGCGTCCTAACATACAGTCAAATACATACACAAACATAACTACATGCAAAACAAAAGGCACACTCTCAAACACACAGTTGCCTGCCACCGGGACGCCGGGGTGACCACACAGTGGACACCTGCCTACCGGGACGCTGGGGCAACTCCTGGACACCTGCCACCAGGACGCTGGGACGACTAGTGAGTAGTCGTCTGCCTACTGGGACGCTGGGGTGACCAGGACACCATTCATTGCAGACTCTCACATTCATGACGCGTCCAAACATACAGGCAAACACATAAACAAACCTACAAGCACAACTAAAGGCACACTCTCAAACACACAGTTGCCTGCCACCGGGACGCCGGGGTGACCACACAGTGGACACCTGCCTACCGGGACGCTGGGGCAACACCTGGACACCTGCCACCAGGACGCTGGGACGACTAGTGAGTAGTCGTCTGCCTACTGGGACGCTGGGGTGACCAGGACGCCATTCATTGCACACTCTCACATTCATGACGCGTCCAAACATACAGGCAAACACATACACAAACCTACAATCACAACAAAAGGCACACTCTCAAACACACAGTTGCCTGCCACCGGGACGCCGGGGTGACCACACAGTGGACACCTGCCAACCGGGACGCTGGGGCAACACCTGGACACCTGCCACCAGGACGCTGGGACGACTAGTCAGTAGTCGTCTGCCTACTGGGACGCTGGGGTGACCAGGACACCATTCATTGCAGACTCTCACATTCATGACGCGTCCAAACATACAGGCAAACACATACACAGACCTACAAGCACAACAAAAGGCACACTCTCAAACACACAGTTGCCTGCCACCGGGACGCCGGGGTGACCACACAGTGGACACCTGCCAACCGGGACGCTGGGGCAACACCTGGACACCTGCCACCAGGACGCTGGGACGACTAGTCAGTAGTCGTCTGCCTACTGGGACGCTGGGGTGACCAGGACGCCATTCATTGCACACTCTCACATTCATGACGCGTCCAAACATACAGGCAAATACATACACAAACCTACAAGCACAACTAAAGGCACACTCTCAAACCCACAGTTGCCTGCCACCGGGACGCCGGGGTGACCACACAGTGGACACCTGCCAACCGGGACGCTGGGGCAACACCTGGACACCTGCCACCAGGACGCTGGAACGACTAGTGAGTAGTCGTCTGCCTACTGGGACGCTGGGGTGACCAGGACACCATTCAATGCAGACTCTCACATTCATGACGCGTCCAAACATACAGGCAAACACATACACAAACCTACAAGCACAACTAAAGGCACACTCTCAAACACACAGTTGCCTGCCACCGGGACGCCGGGGTGACCACACAGTGGACACCTGCCAACCGGGACGCTGGGGCAACACCTGGACACCTGCCACCAGGACGCTGGGACGACTAGTCAGTAGTCGTCTGCCTACTGGGACGCTGGGGTGACCAGGACACCATTCATTGCAGACTCTCACATTCATGACGCGTCCAAACATACAGGCAAACACATACACAAACCTACAATCACAACAAAAGGCACACTCTCAAACACACAGTTGCCTGCCACCGGGACGCCGGGGTGACCACACAGTGGACACCTGCCTACCGGGACGCTGGGGCAACACCTGGACACCTGCCACCAGGACGCTGGGACGACTAGTCAATAGTCGTCTGCCTACTGGGACGCTGGGGTGACCAGGACACCATTCATTGCAGACTCTCACATTCATGACGCGTCCAAACATACAGGCAAACACATACATAGACCTACAAGCACAACAAAAGGCACACTCTCAAACACACAGTTGCCTGCCACCGGGACGCCGGGGTGACCACACAGTGGACACCTGCCAACCGGGACGCTGGGGCAACACCTGGACACCTGCCACCAGGACGCTGGGACGACTAGTGAGTAGTCGTCTGCCTACTGGGACGCTGGGGTGACCAGGACGCCATTCATTGCATACTCTCACATTCATGACGCGTCCAAACATACAGGCAAATACATACACAAACCTACAATCACAACTAAAGGCACACTCTCAAACACACAGTTGCCTGCCACCGGGACGCCGGGGTGACCACACAGTGGACACCTGCCAACCGGGACGCTGGGACGACTAGTGAGTAGTCGTCTGCCTACTGGGACGCTGGGGTGACCAGGACACCATTCATTGCAGACTCTCACATTCATGACGCGTCCAAACATACAGGCAAACACATACACAAACCTACAAGCACAACTAAAGGCACACTCTCAAACACACAGTTGCCTGCCACCGGGACGCCGGGGTGACCACACAGTGGACACCTGCCAACCGGGACGCTGGGGCAACACCTGGACACCTGCCACCAGGACGCTGGGACGACTAGTGAGTAGTCGTCTGCCTACTGGGACGCTGGGGTGACCAGGACACCATTCATTGCAGACTCTCACATTCATGACGCATCCAAACATACAGGCAAACACATACACAAACCTACAATCACAACTAAAGGCACACTCTCAAACACACAGTTGCCTGCCACCGGGACGCCGGGGTGACCACACAGTGGACACCTGCCAACCGGGACGCTGGGGCAACACCTGGACACCTGCCACCAGGACGCTGGGACGACTAGTGAGTAGTCGTCTGCCTACTGGGACGCTGGGGTGACCAGGACACCATTCATTATAGACTCCCACATTCATGACGCGTCCAAACATACAGGCAAACACATACACAAACCTACAAGCACAACAAAAGGCACACTCTCAAACACACAGTTGCCTGCCACCGGGACGCCGGGGTGACCACACAGTGGACACCTGCCAACCGGGACGCTGGGGCAACACCTGGACACCTGCCACCAGGACGCTGGGACGACTAGTCAGTAGTCGTCTGCCTACTGGGACGCTGGGGTGACCAGGACGCCATTCATTGCACACTCTCACATTCATGACGCGTCCAAACATACAGGCAAACACATACACAAACCTACAAGCACAACAAAAGGCACACTCTCAAACACACAGTTGCCTGCCACCGGGACGCCGGGGTGACCACACAGTGGACACCTGCCAACCGGGACGCTGGGGCAACACCTGGACACCTGCCACCAGGACGCTGGGACGACTAGTGAGTAGTCGTCTGCCTACTGGGACGCTGGGGTGACCAGGACACCATTCATTGCAGACTCTCACATTCATGACGCGTCCAAACATACAGGCAAACACATACACAAGCCTACAAGCACAACAAAAGGCACACTCTCAAACACACAGTTGCCTGCCACCGGGACGCCGGGGTGACCACACAGTGGACACCTGCCAACCGGGACGCTGGGGCAACACCTGGACACCTGCCACCAGGACGCTGGGACGACTAGTGAGTAGTCGTCTGCCTACTGGGACGCTGGGGTGACCAGGACACCATTCATTGCAGACTCTCACATTCATGACGCGTCCAAACATACAGGCAAACACATACACAAACCTACAATCACAACAAAAGGCACACTCTCAAACACACAGTTGCCTGCCACCGGGACGCCGGGGTGACCACACAGTGGACACCTGCCAACCGGGACGCTGGGGCAACACCTGGACACCTGCCACCAGGACGCTGGGACGACTAGTGAGTAGTCGTCTGCCTACTGGGACGCTGGGGTGACCAGGACACCATTCATTGCAGACTCTCACATTCATGACGCGTCCAAACATACAGGCAAACACATACACAAACCTACAAGCACAACAAAAGGCACACTCTCAAACACACAGTTGCCTGCCACCGGGACGCCGGGGTGACCACACAGTGGACACCTGCCAACCGGGACGCTGGGGCAACACCTGGACACCTGCCACCAGGACGCTGGGACGACTAGTGAGTAGTCGTCTGCCTACTGGGACGCTGGGGTGACCAGGACGCCATTCATTGCAGACTCTCACATTCATGACGCGTCCTAACATGCAGGCAAATACACACACAAACAAACCTGCTAACACAACAATGGCATTCATTTTCGGATACTCCAACACTCAGTAAGCATATACACAAATGTAATACACAGACATGCACACATATAGACAAACGTGCATAAATATCAAGAAGCACACTCAAACACACGGTTGGATACGTGTGTGTGTGTGTGTGTGTGTGTGTGTGTGTGTGTGTGTGTGATTCAGTACTGTATTGGATCAGGTGCTGTACTGGTGATCAAGAACTTTTGCCCTCCAGGACGAGAGCTCAAAGTTCCGATCTATGTTTAATGTTGTGATCTTACATACACACACACCCGAATTCATTGCCCACCAGAGTCTGACTACTGGATCGCATTTCAACAGTCAGTGCTGAAATTTTGGCCTCATGTGGGACTCGAATTCGGCTTTTGTGTGTGTGTGTGTGTGTGTGTGTGTGTGTGTGTGTGCAAGAATACTATATTACAAATATGCAAACATTCAGAAGCCACATTCAGAAGCAAAAAGTTCCCTACGTTCATTACACTCACGAACGTATTAAAAGACAGAATCCCACTACTATAACTCTTTTTCACTTACATTTGCACATTACACGCACTCACGAACACTTAAAGATACGAAAACCCCACGAGTATAACTCGCGTCATGTATATTACAATTAGATGAAAATAAACTTGCTTATAAGCAAGGGAAACACTTACCTTACTGTCCTTGATCCCTGCGAAGTGCTTCTCTTGTGGTCTCCAACTGGTCCTCTTGATCTGCAGCCATCGTCCGTCGTTCAAACTCTTCGGGTCCTCCAGGTTCCTCGCGAGCAGAGCGAGGCGCGGATCCCAGAACGTAGACCGAAAAGGAGAACACAGATAGTATCGCCCACAAAACGACTTGCTGGTTGTAAAAGGGTGCAGTATGTATGTATGTATGTATGTATGTATGTATGTATGTATGTATGTATGTATGTATGTATGTATGTATGTATGTATGTATGTATGTATGTATGTATGTATGTATGTATATTTACTTATGCCTATATATAGGACGTATATGCATACAATACAAACCTTTATGCATATGTATCCGCATAC
>NC_134818.1:2685412-2702912 GCF_046742065.1 Oratosquilla oratoria
AGTCTGAAAATTCCACCAGATGGTTTTATTCAGTCGAGCGAACGTCTTGCAGTGACAGCCACAACCCAGAGCGAGAATGGACGATGACGGACTTATACGAAAAACGCGCACATACACACATATACTGAGACTCGTGGCGCAGTAGTAGCGCTCCCGCCTGCTACTACGGCGGTCTGGGTTCGAATCCTGCCCAGGGATGAAATAGTTTCAGTATCGCTGTGGTGTGAGTCGTTACTGCAACTCTCGTGGGCGGGGAGTTGTGTGTGTGTGTGTGTGTGTGTGTGTGTGTGTGTGTGTGTGTGTGTGTGTGTGTGTGTGTGTGTGTGTGTGTGTGTGTGTGTGTGTGAGGTCGCAGCATTACGCATAGATCGGTCACATATAAGCTCTGAGCTCTCTTCCGGGAGGGAAATAGCTGTCGATCACGAGTCCAACACGTGATCCAAGACCATGGTGAACCACACACACACACACACACACACACACACACACACACACATATATATATTATATATATATGTATATATATATATATATATATATATGTGTGTGTGTGTGTGTGTGTGTGTGTGTGTGTGTGTGTGTATATGTATATATATTATATATATATATATATATATATATATATATATATATATATATATATATATATATATATATATATATATATATATCACACTAAAGAAATAGACTCCTTTTCCTTTGTATGGGTATGATGCAAGCACCTTCCACCAAGTACGATTACAACGCTGACCTCTCAACAAAAAAATTTAGAATTAAGAAATAAACGTCTTACGAAATTGATGTGGGTTTCAATCCTCAGACCTAGATCAACTTCACACAAACTTGTCTGGCTAACACAATTTTTTTCCAATTCATAGGAATAATGTTGTTTAAGTGGATAATAAATTGTACGATTCATTTCAACTTAGTAGCTCAGTCATGTTACTATACAGGATGATCAGGGGTTGAAATATAGACTGTTCTTGTACCTAAAAGTAAATATGTTCATACACACACACACACACACACACACACATACACACACACACACACACACACACACACACACACACACACACACACATTATATATATATATATATATATATATATATATGTGTGTGTGTGTGTGTGTGTGTGTGTGTGTGTGTGTGTGTGTGTGTGTGTGTGTGTGTGTGTGTGTGATGAAATTGGAAAAAGAAGTCACGGGTCTAGTTCCGAGTTTCTGAGTTTATTTCTGACCGGTGACTTCTTTTTCCACCTTCATCAACTTGTCACAATGTACCAGCATATATATATATATATATATATATATATATATATATAATATATATATACTGTATATATATATATATATATATATATATATATATATATATATATATATATATATATATGTACTGCATGTATGCACCCTTGTGGAGCAGAAGGTAGTGTTTCTATCTCGAACATGGAAGAAAAAGGTGCTGACATATTCATGTAACTCTCCCGTGCGATAGGCCAAGCCTTCTGTATGGCCCATTGCCTCTCACGCCCCGCGGCTCTCGTCATTGTTCCAGCTATGAAAGGAAAGAACCGCTGAAACTTACCAAAATATAAACTTTCATATCACAAGTGTTACACGGTACATTTCGCTTTACGGTAATTGGGTCATACTCTGACCAATGGCCGGAAGGTTTCGTTGGTGATGAAATTTTCTGCGAGGAGGAAGAGAAGATGAGGAAGAGTTGATGGTGGTGGTGAGTGAAGGAGAGGAGGAAAAGGAAGAAAAGAAGAGGGCGAGGAGTTGGGGCAAAAGGGGGAGGAGAAGGAGAAGGAAGCAGAGGAAAAGGAAGAGGCGGAGGAAGAGGATTAGACGGAGGAAAAAGCGGAGGAGGAGGAAGAGGAGGAGGAGGAAGAGGAGGAGAAGGAGGAACTTGCAAGGGAAGAGGAAGAAGAGAAGGAGGAAATTGCGGAGGAGGAGGGGGAGGAGGAGGAGGGGGAAGATTGGGAGGAGGAGGAGGAGGAAGAGGAGGAGGGGAGGTAGGCATAGGGGGAGTGGGGGGAGGGGTGGGGGCGTAGAATAGAAACGAGGGACATGAGGAAGAGTATTTTTGGGGGAAAGAGAAGGGAATTGGATGGAACCTGTGGTCAAAAGGGAGTCTAGATCCATCAGGTTACCCTAGTCTGGAAAAGTTTGGGGAAAAAGTAGAGAAAAACGTAAAAAAAAAAAAAAAAAAAACTGATCTAACCTTTATAACTTTTTCATTTTCCTTTGGATTTTTCGGACCATGATCTGGAGACTGGGTTTTGTTATTTTCATGTTACTACATACATACATACATATACCAAGGCTTTTTCCCCCTTACAAGGGAGGTAGCCAAAAAGAAAAAGGCATAAAATCATTCCCACCCATTCCATCCCTAAATACACTCCACTCCCCTCCACCCTCTCTCCCATCTTAGCACCTCCTGGATGACGGGTCATACCTGCACCTTGTCCACTGCCCTGGGTCAGAGGCAGTGTCGCAAGGCACAGCATATCCACAGCAAGGCCGCTTCATTAAATCGGCGACCCCCCTCTCCGTCTCCCCATGCATAAAAGGAGAAGACGGGGAGAAATCCCTTCGGGCTGCGTCAAATTTTGCTCACACATACTACCTCACCCCCCACCCAATTCCACCTCATGCATCACAACATCATCCATATACAACCATTCTCTTCATATTATTAAGAAATGAAAAAGAAAAAGTAAAGAAAATATAAGTATAGCAAGTGCTATTTCGTTGAAGGAAGTGAAATGATTGTCACTTTCTAAAGCTTAAGTTACCAAGTGAAAAAAGTAACGTATAATCAAACAATCAAATTATTCTTTCTATAGGTTAATGTTTTGGAGGATCAACAACCATTAGTAGGTCATGAGGGTAACAGCTCACTACTACAGAGAATGGAATAACGTTGTTAGAAAAAGGACTGTTGAGAAGCTTGCTTCTTTCTAAGCCCATGAACTGAGTATTTCATTGGATGTACTCAGAGTCTAAGTACAAGTACAACCAGTACTTCAAGATTAAAGTACAAGTACATATAAAACTGCACGAAGAAGTCAACTTAAGTCCAGTACTAAGGTCAAGTATTGTACTTGAATCCAACCCTGGAGGGGAGGCACACACTAAATTCAGAGGAATTGTGACCATGAATATAAAAAAGAGAAAGAGAGAGAGAGAGGGAGGGCAGGGGGAGAGGGGTGAGGAGAGAGAGAGAGAGAGGGAGGGCAGGGGGAGAGGGATGAGGAGAGAGAGAGAGAGAGGGAGGGCAGAGGGAGAGGGGTGAGGAGAGAGAGAGAGAGAGAGAGAGAGAGAGAGAGAGAGAGAGAGAGAGAGAGAGAGAGAGAGAGAGAGAGAGAGAGAGAGAGAGAGAGAGAGAGAGAGAGAGAGAGAGAGAGAGAGAGAATGAGAGAGAGAGAGAGAGAGAGAGAGAGAGAGAAGAGAGAGCGAGAGAAGAGAGAGCGAGAGAAGAGAGAGAGAGAGAAGAGAGAGAGAGAGAAGAGAGAGAGAGAGAGAGAGAGAGAGAGAGAGAGAGAGAACATGGCGACAGAGAGGAAGATGCTGAAGTGTGTCGGTAAGAAAAGAGGCGTTGATGATAAGACGGAAATCTTTGGGATCGTCCTCCTCCCTTCCTCAGAAGCTACCGAGGGAGAAGACTCAACTGAGACGCGGAGCTTATGCAACAGCCTCTTGTCTTCCTCCTCCCCCTCTTCCCCTCCCTTCGCTACACTGGGCGCTTGAGTGGGCGGTTCTTTTGGTAGGCGGCCGTCGGGGAACCGCGGGCGCGTTGGGCGTGATGTTATCGAGTTGAACTATTTGCGTTAAGTGTTTCTGTATTAGTCTTAGAGTATGTTCCTTTGCACCCTGCATGCGTTCGTCATCGCCGTTTATGATACCGCGTCAAAGGTGTTTGGGTTAATCTACAGAATCTACAGCATAAAGGCTAATTTTATGTGACTTTTTGATTGGTTTATAGATGTTATTGTAGACCAACTGCATATCAACTCTACCCGTTCGTTTGGCTAATTTTCATCATGTTATTTTCTGTCACACATACACACACACACACACACACACACACACACACACACACACACACACACACACACACACACATATATATATATATATATATATATATTGGTGTGTGTGTGTGTGTGTGTGTGTGTGTGTGTGTGTGTGTGTGTGTGTGTGTGTGTGTGTGTGTGTGTAGTGTAAACAAGGTTCTCTTTGTTCAAAATTTCATGGTACAGGTCTGCCATACATCAGAAGATGTTTGTCAGGTTTCGTATATGCGATCCTTCTTCAAGCTGAGCGAAGGTGACAAGACATTCACAACCGCAAAGAAGTCGTAACTCGCTGGGCAAAGGTTAAAAGCTGCCAGTGGGTGGCATAAAAAAAAAATCACGAAACTGATTTGAGCTCGAAGAGAGTTCGTCTTTGGCGGTGAGGGAGAGTCTGGGTGCAGAGGCGACATCAAGTCCTCTTGAAGGCGAGATCCTTCGTATAGGACAGTTTTCCAACCCTGGGGTCGCCAACATATTTACAGGGAGTTCGTATAGGACAGTTTCCCAACCCTAGGATCGTCAAGATTTTTACGGGGAGTTCTAATATGACAGTTTCCGAACCCCAAATGGATCGCCAAGATCTTTATGGGGAGTTCGTGTAGGACAGTTTCCCAACCCTTGGGTCGCCCAAACATCTTGTATGTTAAATTAACATCAATCTTCCAAATTCATATTGCTATAATAAAATTCAATAATGTTAACTATGTCTTTTATATCCTTACATTACCTTTCTCACACATATATTTGTTATACATTCCCCTATTTTACAATAAACGATTAGTCATATATATTAACACATATAGAAATAGATTAGTGGGTCACGAATAAGGATCATTGGGGTCGCCTGAAAAAAAGTTAGGAAATACTGATATAGCATTTTCTTGTTGCCGCCAGACGATTTTAATCAGCTGAGGAGACTCACCCCGCACCGATTAAGGGTAACCAACCCTCAAGTAACCCTCGGATGACGGGGGTCATTCTTCTATTTGTTCTGGCTGCCGTCAGGCGATTTTATTCAGGCGACGGAAAGTTAGTTTGCGTTGACCACTTCCACTACGGTTTTTTTTTTTTTTTTTTTTTTTTTTTTTTCCTGGTGCCAAGCGACTCTCTTCATCCCCGTGGCACCACCTTCCTCGGTGCCATATCTGTCTCTATGGCATCTCCTGAGTTGATCCACGGTTGTGCAGAAACGTCAACACAATACGAAGTGTCTGTACTTGGGGAAAGAGGGATTGGGTCCCACTGGGGTGTTATTATCGGCTTTGTGTACTTCGTCAGCAGTTGTCAGGTCATCGTGGGACACCTCACGGTGACCTGGTGACCTCCTGTAGAAGGGTTGCAGTGGGAAGTGGTCATGAGAGATGGGTGGGTTCGGGATTGCGAGGAGGAGGAGGAGGAGGAAGAGGAGGGGAGAAAGGGTAAGAGGGAGAATGAGGAGGAGGAGGAGGAGAAAAGAAGGGGGTGGAGGAAGAGGAGGGGTGAGGAGGAGGAGGAGGAGGAGGAGGAGGAGGAGGAGGAGGAGGGAGAAGGAGGAGGGGAGGAGGAGGAGGAGGGGAGGAGGAGGAGAAGGAGGAGGAGGGGAGAAGGGGTAGGATATAGGATGAGGAAGAGGGAGGAGGAGGAGTGACTCATGGGGTTACATGGAGGACAAACGAACAGCAAAAGTCCTATTGGTCCTTACATGACTGCTCTGGTACTTAACCTATTATCAATATTATCATTATTACTACCATCATTATCATTTTCATTGTCATTCATTTCTCTCTCAACCTATCTAGAAGTAAGAGGAAGAGGAGAAGGAGGAGGAGGAGGAGGAGGAGGAGGAGGAGGAGGAGGAGGAGGAGGAGGAGGAGGAGGAGGAAGAGGAGGAGAAGGAGGAGAAGAAGGAGGAGGAGGAGAAGGAGAAGGAAGAGAAGGAGGAGATGGAGGAGTTATAGTCATCTCCCTATCAATCCTTGCTGCCTGTGACTTAATTATTTTCTAAAACAACTTACGCCAGGAGACATTTCGCTTTCGCACGGGGGTCATCATTCTCGTTCTATGCCCTGGGATATGCTACCGATAGTCGTTGGGAATCGAGCCGGCCTCGCTTAATCTCTTCTCTACCAAAGAACGCTTATCAATGTTACTCTGGCAGCTGACAGGTTCTTGGAATCAGCCCCGTGGTATTCCTTCGACAGTGATGATGTTTTTAGGCAACTTGATGGATGGAGATGACAGGTGGTAATGGACATGGAACTGCCTAGTGTAGGCCTGATGGTCTCTTGTAGTCTCCTTCATTCTTATGTTCTTATGTAGTATATACACTGAGAGTTTCGGAGACTATTTTTCTTCTTTGTCAGGTAATATTCGGAGATCTACAAATATCTACTTGGAGAGCCCCTCTATGATGGTCTTCATGAGTGTGTGTTTCATTTCTCATCAGGTTACTTAACCATGTTTGACCCATCATAAACAAGGTTAGCTTCATCAATCTTATTTCCTTTGCCGTCAGACGATTTTCATTCATTCATCGATGAGAAACCATCGGCTTCTAGATGGGGCGATTCTTATGTAAGGAGTCTCGCTACGCCTTCTCTGGAAACTTTAATCAATTGGTGTATAGTGAATTTATTCAATTATGGAACGACCTTACAACCACCAAACACGTGTGTGTGCATGACGCGTCGATTTGTAACCGTTTCGTTACTATGGTGAAGGAGAATGTAACTCAGTTGGGTTCCTTGTTTTTATTATGGAGAGAAGTCGGCCAAGGAGGGTCGGGCGAAGGACCGCAAACCGCAGACCCAACCTATGGACGCGTTACAAGCGAGGACAGATGCCGTTTGTCTGAACGAATGTAGGACAAAACGTCCCCGGACAAAAGGTCCCCGGACAAAAGGTCCCGAAATCTGCACCCCTAGGACAAAATGTCCCCGATATTTAGGACAAAAGGTCCCCATTTTTTTCAACAAATATTGATTTTTATCAACTGTTTATACATTTTGGGACAGTTAATTGTGGTTTTATAACCCTTAAATTCAGGAGAATCTCTATATATAAACACAAAGTACAATAATATTTGATATTTTATTAAATATCTTATACGCCGAGATCTTTTTCAATACTCACTTTTGTTCGAATTTCCAAAATAACTTGTAATCGTACTTACTGTTATTTTTACTTATGTGCATTACCTTGTATTTACTTGTTAAATTTCATTAGCCACTTTTCAGACCATTGCTGTAATTTATTTAAATCTTCATTCCGCAAATTATGAGTACAATTACAGCACACAATTATGCTTTATTGAACTTATATTGTATGCCTATAAAAAAATTAAAAAATCAAGTTAAAAACCAAAAATTCACCACTCACTTTTGTTAACGAATTTCCAAAATAACTTGTAATCGTACTTATTGTTATTTTTACCTATGTGCATTACCTTGCATTTACTTGTTAAATTTCATTAGCCACTTTTCAGACCATTTTTTTAAATGTTCATTCCGCAAATTATGAGTACAATTACAGCACACAATAATATTATGCTTTATTGAACTTATATTGTATGCCTATAGTTAAAAACCAAATATTCACCAAAAAACATATAAAGGAATAAAGTAAAACACATCTGACAAATTTTTAGAAAAAAAAAAATTGGGGACATTTTGACCACCCACCTAGGCCGTTGGGGACATTTTGTCCCAGGGGTGCAGATTTCAGGACCTTTTGTCCGGGGACCTTTTGTCCGAGCACCGTGACCGTCTGAACGAGGTAGTTTGAATTAATGGCGGACGTTTGGGTCTCGGGCGTTTCGCCCACGGACGTTTTGGTCCCGGACGTTATGGTCCTGGACGATTCGGTCCCGGAAGTTTTGGTCCTGGACGTTTTTGTCCCGGACGTTTTGGTCCTGAACGTTTCGCCCCCAGACGTTTTGGTCCCGGACGTTTCGCCCACGAACGTTTTGGTCCCGGACGTTTCGGTCCCGGAAGTTTTGGTCCTGAACGTTTCACCCCCAGACGTTTTGGTCCCGGACGTTTCGCCCCCAGACGTTTCGCCCACGGACGTTTTGGTCCTGGACGTTTCGGTCCCGGACGTTTTGGTCCTGAACGTTTCGCCCTCGGACATTTCAGCTTCATTTTTATACACCCTTTTAAACACTTGTAAAATCAGTCATCTTGCAACATGATATCAAATAACATTTGGTATATTGTTTTCATTATTAATTAAGAGAACATATAAACTTGTTTCAAACCAATACCACAGTTCATCATAGATAAATGAAGAAGATTACAATAGGAATATAATATCTTACAGTTATTTTGAACAAACATTCTAAATCAAAACACATTTCAACACAAAATTATTCTACATAAGATTTTATAATCAATAGCAAAATTAGATAGAAATTCATATATATCAAGGTCAGGTCCCACCCATTGGGGTGGCATTCCAAGTACAAAGATAAGCGGTTGACATAACCTCTGAAATGACATAACTCATTCACCCCTTAATAAAGATTATTTTCTAACTCATTATGTATTTGACTGACTGAAATTTTCTTGAGAAGCCAATTTTTTCTTTGGAAATGAAAATATGCCTTGATTCCAATAAGGTGTTATGCATTCATACCATATTTTTTGTAAGATACTTTTCAAATTCCCTCGTTAAGTTACAATATCTTTATCTATGATAAATAAAATAAATATTTATTTTTGAAGACAAATAAGTTGAAATAAGACATCACTTAAGAGCGGTGTCTATGAATGGGGCCGAAAAGTCCGGGATCGACAATTTCATGAGGCCGAAACATCCGGGATCGACAGTTTCATGGGGCCGAAACGTCCGGGATCGACAGTTTCATGAGGCCGAAACGTCCGAGGTTGACAATTTCATGAGGCCGAAACGTCCGGGGTGGACAATATAATATGGCCGAAACGTCCGAGGTTGACAATTTCATAAGGTCGAAACGTCCGAGGTTGACAATTTCATAAGGCCGAAACGTCCGGGGTTGACAATTTCATGAGGCCGAAACGTCCGGGATGGACAATTTCATGAGGCCGAAACGTCTGGGGTGGACAATATCATGAGGCCGAAACGTCCGAAGTTGACAATTTCATGAGGCCGAAACGTCCGAGGTCGACAATTTCATGAGGCCGAAAAGTCCGGGATCGACAATTTCATGAGGCCGAAACGTCCGAGGTTGACAATTTCATGAGGCCGAAACGTCCGAAGTTGACAATTTCATGAAGCCGAAACGTCCGGGTTTATAATTTCCTGAGGACGAAACATCCGGGATCAACAATTTCATGAGGCCGAAACGTCCGGGGTAGACAATCTCATGAGGCCAGAACGTCCGGGGCCGAAACGCCAGAGGCCGAAACGTCCGAGCACTGAATAACCTTGCTCGACCGGAGCAAGCCAATATAAACACCTTTGATGACTGAAAAAGAGAGAAGGGAAGGGTCGAATAGAGAGTTGTACTTCCGCACTAGTACAGATAGCCTTACTACAAGTAAACTATGGCCGTAACCTTAACATAAGGCCGAAGACCAGCGACTCTTACATACTTAACTAACTGTCCACCCATACACAGTAACGACGATACAATAAACATAAGTAATTGTAACCGATTCGTTACTATGGTGTAGGAAAATGTAACTCACCTGTGTTTCTTGTCTTTATTCTGGCGAGAAAGCAGCCTAGGAGGATCGGGCTAGGGACGTCCCGGAAAGGCCGACCGCAAACCGCAAACCCGACCTAAGGACGCGGGACAAACGGGACAGTAAGGCTACGGACGCACGAGAGGCTGTTTAGCCGTTTTTATAGAACACACTACTTTTAATGGAATTGCGCGCATTAGTTACTTAACCGCTAATGCGCGCAATTCCATTAAAAGTAGCGTGCTCTATAAAAACTGCTAAACAGCCGCAGCGGTTGAGCGGCTAAACAGCCTCTCGTGCGTTTCATCCTTAAGGCATCGGAGAGAATTTTGGGGGACTACATACACAACACAGTTGTACTACAACCAACATGACATAAACTTGTGTCGGGTGTCAGATCCGTGTCACAGGGATCTTTCAAAACAAGTACGCACTGAACTGCGCAATGTCTTAATACGCGGTACTCTACCAGCACACCTACCCATCCCTCCATCTACAGCCCTGACCTAGCCCAAGGGTAAGATGACCCACTCCCTCATCTGGCGTCGTGGGGTCCCGTTCCCGGGACAGTGAATCATTGGCACGGGGTCTGCTACAGTGCCAGAGGTGTCGGTGTCGTAAGAGTGAGCGGCCCTCAAGGAACGTGACTTTCGGACCGGAAATGAGGGTCGCCGGGACGGGGTGCCGACTTTCACGGCGAGGGACAAGAGTTACAGACCAACAGCAACATCTTCGAGGAGATGTTTGTTTATTATTTAACTATACCTGTGCATTTATTTATGTATTTTATTTGTTATTTACATTATTATAGTTTTTATTTATTGTTTTATTATTAATATGATTTTTTTCGCATCCGACCCAGATATGGATCAAAAGGTCTCCTGTCGGCATGCTCCGCCTTTGTAATCCTTTGAATCTCGTTCAAGTCAGAGGAAAAAGGGATGCAGACGTCTTTCCCATAACCCACGGAATAAAAGTCACAAGGAAAAGTCCCAAGAGAATATGCATAGTCAAGCACAACCTAAACTTTCCTGTGATATTTGCTTATTGCTCTTTGCGTTCCATTGGGTTTAGTAGGCAACCAGTTCGCAGAGGCGACGTAGATCCAGAACCTAGTAGAGTACAATCACACACAAAAGTCACTTCAACTCAAATCATGCAGTCATACCTGAAGATATTGTTGCATAACAATATTTTCCTTCATTATATTAATGTAGACATATGATCACTAGATAGATAAATAAATAATAAATGAAATGATAAAATTAATGGATAAATAAAATAGGGTGAACAAATTCATTACTAGATAGAAAAACATGTGTACAAACGATATGTATAAATTCTAAATAAAAGCACATTTCGCAATCTTTCGGCCAAATTCCTATTCCATATGTGTTAACAATACTCTAAATTGGTAAAGGAAATCAATAATATACATTTATGGAAACCACGTAATTATTCGCTTATTTTATACTTCCACGGTGACAAAATAGTGTGCATAATGCATTATACATTGCGCACCATATATCATGCATTATGTATTACATATTATGCAATATGTATTTTATATTATGTATTACGTATAATGTTTTATGTGTTACGTATCATATACTATATATTATGCATTATGTATTACGTATCACGTTTTATGTGTTATGTATCATGTAGTATGTTTCGCTAACACGAGAGAGAGAGAGAGAGAGAGAGAGAGAGAGGGAAGAATCGTTCAAGACTTTAGCCTGTGAATGTACACAGTATCTTTCATTCATTGCAATAAATAGCGAGCGTGGGTAGACGGGGGTGTCTGTTGTCTTTTCCTCCCCGATTTAGCTGCGGCTATTGGGGGATATTGGGCGTAGGATGGACGAGGGGGGGTGAGGTTTGGGGGGGAGGGGGGGAGAGTGCTATTTCCGTCCCCTCCCACACTAATTGCGCATGCGTGCGCGCAACCGCGCAGCCCTCTGTCGGAAGGAGACTGAGCTTGGCAAGGGCTCAGAGGTCTGGCCTGACAACGCTGCCAACGATGGCATTACTTGTGGGCACCTGACCCTTTGCTGTCAACGCAGACAATGTCATCAGGGCTGCCAACGTCGCCAGAGTGTGGTCTCTGTAAACACTGGGATTGGTGCCGGGGAAAGAACGGCTTGGTGGTTGCCAACATCAATAGCTCCTGGCGCCAGGATCGTTTCTGACAACATTGTTGGCATAATAGAATACATAACGTGTCTTACGAGTATATCTTCCTCGGGTGTCACTGTAATTGTTGTCTGTGTTGTCAAGAGAGCCAAGAGCTGGCCTGCCCACACTGCCACCACTTGAATGTTGTCACTAAGTTCGCCATCACACGTTGAGATATTTAACACTTTCGTCGCTGTCAAAGGTACGGAAATGTCGCGTTTTGTTGCTGCCACCCTTACCAACAATGCGAAACGACCTCTCTCTCTCTCTCTCTCTCTCTCTCTCTCTCTCTCTGTCTCTCACTCACTCTCAATGCCTTTCGCTCTCTCTTTCTCACTCACTCATTCTCTCTGTCTTTCGCTCTCACTCATTCTGTCTTTCGCTCTCATTCTCTCTGCCTTTCACTCTCTCTCTTTGCCTTTCGCTCTCACTCTCTGCCTTTCACTCTCACTCACTCTCTCTGCATTTCGCTCTCACTTTCTCTCTCTCTGCCTTCCGCCTTCACTCTCTCTCTCTGCCTTTCGCTCTCGCTCGCTCTATATCTTTCTCTTTCACTCGCTCTATATATTTCTCTTTCACTCTCTCTCTCTCTCTCTCTCTCGCTCCCTCCCTCCCTCTCTCTCTCGCTCCCCCCCTCTCTCTCTCTCTCGCTCCCCCCCCCTCTCTCTCTCTCTATCCCTTTCTTTCTCTCTCTCTCTCTCTCTGCCTTTCGCTCTCTCTCTCGCTCTTTTTCTCACTCTTTTACTCTCTCTCTCTCTCTTTTCAGGTACCTGCAAACTTCTACAAATCGGCCCCATTAATAAATTTCCTTACAATTTCATCTGCATCATATTTTACGCGTGCGAGCTAAAGTACGTGTGTGTGTGTGTGTGTGTGTGTGTGTGTGTCTGTGTGTGTCTGTCTCACCATGGTCTTTGGATCACGTTTTGGACTGGTGATCGACAGCTATTTCCCTCCCGTAAGAGAGCTCATAGCTCATATATGACCTATCTATGTGTAATGCTATGACCTTACACGCACATAAACACACACCAACCCCCGCCAACGAGAGTTGGAGTAACGACTCGAAGCTCAGCGATACTGAAATTATTTCAGCCCTGGGCGGGATTCGAACCCGGACCGTCGTAGTGGTGGCCAGGAACACCTAACCACTGTGTGTGTGTGTGTGTGTGTGTGTGTGTGTGTGTGTGTGTGTGTGTGTGTGTGTGTGTGTGTGTGTGTGTGTGTGTGTGTGTGTGTGTGTGTGTGTGTGTGTGTGTGTGTGAGGATGTGTGTGTTTGTGTGTAAGCGCGCGTTCCCGGTACATGTTTACCATAATCACGGGATTAACGGGCACGCAAACTCCCGTGCGTCTATGTCCACATCCGGTGTCTGGTGATTGTTCGGCCGTTTCCGGATTACATTCTGTCGTGCCCGGAACCCTCCGGACCAGACTGGAACATCTGGTCCGGGAACATCTCTTTGATAGCTTTATAACTTTTCCTCCCGTGGGAGTGACATTTCACTCCCAGATAAAAAAAAAGAAAAGAAAAAAAAAGAGGCTTTCCCTCCAAAGTTAAAAAAAAAAAAAAATCTCTCCAAAGTTCCATGTTCTGGAACTCTCCCGTGGAAAGAAAAACAGTTCCGCAGATTCCTGGAAGCTTTCCGGTCTGGAAAATGGAACGGTTGCTTGTCTCCGAAGTTCCGATAAATCGGTGGTTCTAAGCCTTTGGGTCACGACCCAAAGTTGGGTCGTCAAGCCATTTGAATGGGTCACCAAGGTTTTGTGGACTTATTATTTGACTATTCACGACTTACGCATTATACATACATATATACATACTACTACTACTAATACTACCACTAGTACTACTACCGGTACTACTACTACTACTACTATTTACTACTACAACTACTACTACTACTACTACTACACACTCGTAGACGGGGTGTTGTGTGTGTGTGTGTGTGTGTGTGTGTGTGTGTGTGTGTGTGTAACATCACAGCAATACTCATAGATCGGTCATACATATGAACTCTGAGCTCCCATTCGGAAGAGTAATAGCTGTCGATCACGAGCCCCATGCGAGATTCAAGACCATGGTGAATCACACACACACACACACACGCGCGCGCGCGCGCACGCACACACGCAGACTATCATTATCATATCTAAGGCTACCGTTATTAGCATTGCAATCACCATCAATATGACATATTTCGTCATCACCATCACCAAATGATCATGACCGTCATTGAAATATCCATTACCATTATGGTGATTATCATAATCACCATCATTATTGTCGCCGTCATAACCATTGTTGTCACCATTGCTATTGGCATAGTTATTACCATCGCTGGCTGAGGGGGTTAGGGCGTTGTTACTTATGGCGAAGGTCGAAGGGATGGCAGTTCGAACCCCGCCACCGGCGAAATTGAACCAAGGGCTTGGTTCATTAAATTCCATGCTATAAAATCCTCTGTGAGGGGCACCGTCCCAGCCCTCTGATAGGGGGAGTTTGTGACGTTAAACAATAACATTACCATCAGCGTCACTATCATCATCATCATGGTGACCCCCTGGCCGAAACGATGGGACCGACTACCGCTCACCTCGACTTTCCTCCTTGATGCGACTGAAACCCAAGCTCCTGCGGCTATTTTCCCGCTGAGGGAGCCGAAGAAGAAGAAGATCGACATGGACAGGAGGACCAGCCGGCCGGGGGCACAAGTAGGACAAGAAGAAGACCCACAGGGGCGTGCACAGGGAGATGCCGGCCGGACGGGAGCGTGCCCAACAAAAGGAGGACCGGCAGGCAGGGAGCGGTTATGGAAAAAAAAGTAGGACCGGCTGGCCGGGAGACCAGATACAGGAAAAGAACCGATAAGCCGGGGTGTGCACAGGGATATACCTATCGAATGGGAACGTGGACAGCAATAGGAGGGCCGGCCGGTAGGAAGCGGCCACGCGAAAAAGGAGTAGAAAAAAGAAAAACCGGCCGGCCAGGGTGTATGTACATGATAAGGCCGACCGGATGGGAACATGCACAGGAAAAGGCAACGCGAAAAGGGAGTAGAAGCCGGAAAAGAAGAACCGGCCGGCCAGGGTGTGTGTACATGATAAGGCCAACCGGATGGGAACGTGCATAGGCAGCGGCAACGCGAAAAAGGAGTAGAAGCCGGAAAAGAAGCACCGGCCGGCCAGTGTGTGTGTGTACAGGATAAGGCTGGCCGGATGGGAACGTGCACAGGAAATATATATATATATATATATATATATATATATATATATATATATATATATATATATATACATGATAAAATGAATAATAATAGATAAAATAAATGCATACGTATAGTTAAATACTAAACAAAAAGTAAATAGTAAACAATAATAAATTTACAGATAACTAACAATAAATGAAAATCAAGCAAATAATGTTATCAATAGCAAGACACACTGTGAGTGAAAACGTAAAAACGAAATTACGCGATTCCGTACGTGAGAGTAATGTCGGTTGGTTAAGGATCCACTAATGATGAACGCGCGCGCACACACACACACACACACACACACACACACACACACACACACACACACACACACACACACACACACACACACACACACACACACACACACACACATCAAGTATGACATGCCAACAGACTTTCAGAAATCCAATGATCACGATCGGCCTTCAAAGAGGGCCCCGTTAATTAAGCTCGTAGATCGTCGGGGCAGCTGTATGTATCAAGATGAAACCTTTCAGCGAGATTTGGCTCAGGAACACATATCACTCTGAGAGCCCCCAAGGGGATTTATCTGCAGGAAGCAGCAGCAGCAGCAGCAGAAGAAATAGTCGAAGGTAAAAGTGATCGCCATTATTTTATTTTTATTTTTATTTATTATTTTGTTTATTTTATCTTAATTTAATCCAATTTAATCTAATATACTTTAATTTTATTTTATTTCATTTCTTATTTTATTTTATTCTAATTCAATTTAACTTGATTTGATTTAATTTAATCTAATCTAATTTCATTTCATTTCATTTAATTTTATATTGGAAGGGAGTGGGTGAGGAGGGGCGGGTAAGGGAGTATGTGTGAATGATATTTTGACGCAGCCCAAAGGAATTTCTCCCCGTCTTCTATCTTTTTTTCTGCATGAGGGGACTGAGATGTGGGGGTCGCCAATTAAATGAAGCGGCTTTTCTGTGGATGTGCTGTGTCTTGCTACATTGCGAGATGCAGGGATGACCCGTCATCCAGGAGGAGCCAAGATAAGAGGGAGGGAGGAGGGGGTGGATGGGAGTGGAGTATGTGGAGATGGAATGGGTGGGAGTGGATTTTATGCCTTTGTTTTTTGGCTACCTCACTTGTAAAGGGGAAATGGCCATATGTATGCGTGTATGTATGTATGTATGTATGTATGTATGTATGTATGTATGTATGTATGTATGTATGTATGTATGTATGTATGTATGTGTGTATGTTTGTATGTATGTATGTATGTATGTATGTATGTATGTGTATGTATGTATGTATGTATGTATGTATGTATATATGTATGTATACAGGAGATTGGCCTGCTTTCATAATATAATTCTGCGTGTCTCTGGTCCGTAGGGGTATCACTAGGGTCCCTAAAATATTGACTGTATAAAACTCATGGGGTATCATGGTGGAAGTCCAGCTCTGTTTACTGACGCACTCAATGTAACTGATCATTATTCTGGATCTCCTCAGTATAGTGGCCCCTGTTTTTTTTTTTTTTTTTTTTTTCAATTAAAAGTGATAAGCCTACGCTAGGAGGTCCGTGGCTGAGAATGGACCCATCAGCTTTATGGATGGGGATGATAGATGGTAATGGACATGGAACTGCCTAGTGTAGGCCTTATGGTCTCTTCCAGTCTCCTTCATTCTTATGTTCTTATCACCTTTGCCCAATGTTGGGGCAGGTAACAGTCAATGTTGGGAATCAGACGGACGTGCGAGATTCGAAGGCTACACGGCGTTTGTGATTGGTCAGAGGCGTGGCCTCCTGTGTTGCCCAAAACCACACTTTGGTCCGAAGTGACATGCAAACACAGAGAAAGGTTCTGCAGAATATATACAATCAAATAACAACACGAGAGAGAATGAGATATAAGAGAATTGTCTTCGCTTTGAATTTGGCAACAGTGGTTTCCGTCAGAATTTTGACTTATGGAAAAGTAAAAAGTGGTTTCTGTTAGAGCTTCAGCGGTCGGGTAGTGCATGCGAGGAGGAAAATAGATTCTTCATGTACAAATTCGTCCGCCAAAGAAATCGAGCTGGGTCGAACACCAACCTTGAAGCCCAAGTTAGATTATCCTTGATTTTTTTTTTTTTTTTTTTTTTTTTTTTTTTTTTTTACAATGACGCACTTTACATATTTTGTCCTGGCTGACGACTGGCGATTTCATTCATATTCATTAGTGCACTTAATAGAATACGTCTAGGTAACGACAGGAAATTTCATTCAGGAGGGGTTGGAAACATGTTGAAATGGTTCAAGATCTTGTAGCCGTACCAAAAGCTCGTCTTATGATCAATATATATTAGCGATCACTGGTGAGAAATGTA
>NC_134818.1:2707912-2717912 GCF_046742065.1 Oratosquilla oratoria
ACACACACACACACACACACACACACACGTGACACGAGTGCCCGGCACAATTATCTTGTACGGCCAAATGACTCAGATGTCTTGTGGCGCAGTCATTTGACACAGTCCTGTGACACAGGAAGAGACGGAGGGAGGGAGGGAGGGAGGGAGGGAGAGAGAGAGAGAGAGAGAGAGAGAGAGAGAGAGAGAGAGAGAGAGAGAGAGAGAGAGAGAGAGAGAGAGAGAGAGAGAGAGAGAGGAGAGAGAGAGAGAGGGAGAGGGAGAGGGAGGGAGAGAGAGAGAGAGAGAGAGAGAGAGAGAGAGAGAGAGAGAGAGAGAGAGAGAGAGAGAGAGAGAGAGAGAGAGAGAGAGAGAGAGAGAGAGAGAGAGAGGAAGAGAGGGAGAAGAGGAAGAGAGGGAGAGAGAGGAAGAGAAGAGGGAAAGAGAGGAAGAGGGAAAGAGAGGAGGAGACAGAAGAGACAGAAAGAGGAAGACAGAAAGAGGAAAAGAGAGAGAGGAAGAGAGAGAGAGGAAGAGAGAGAGAGAGAGAGAGAGAGGGGGGAATCTTTAAATTTCGGAACTCCCAATACTCGAAAAGAGTGTTTTTCTCAATATAAAAAATGACAGACACAAGAAGCACTTTTCTGGCTATTTTTTTCTGAGATTTTTTTTTCTTCTCCAAATATTGAAGGTTTAGAGGATTTTGAGATTTCCAATGGAAAGAACTATACGCTTTACCACCCTCAACCCTTTGACAAACCTGCGACAGACGAATGTATTCTGTTAAGGAGCAGCTATCCATGGCCCAAACGGTCTCCTGTGATAGTGAACATAGACAAGAATTGCCACGCTCTCTGAAGAAGAAGTAAGAACAAGTGTGGGAAGAACAGGAGAGGAACAAGGCTGAAGAACATCGGGATTGAACTGGGACATGTTCTGCAGCTTCTGCAGGACAGCTCGACCAGGAAGAACGTTGGTTGCAAATTGGTTCTTGCAGAGTCAGGCGGCTGGAGGGTCGATCCTTAGTCGAGGTCGGATACTCAGTATTACGGGGACGTTGTTAGATATGCCAAAGAAAGAAAGAGGAAGAAAGAAAGAAAGGAAGAGAGAAAGAAAGAAAGAGAAAAAGAGGAAGAAAGAAAGAAAGAGGAAGAAAGAAAAAAGAAAAGAAAGAAAGAGGATGAAAGAAAGAAAGAGAGAGAGAGAGAGAGAGAGAGAGAGAGAGAGAGAGAGAGAGAGAGAGAGAGAGAGAGAGAGAGAGAGAGAGAGAGAGAGAGAGAGAGAGAGAGAGAGAGGTGGGAGAGAGAGAGAGAGAGAGAGAGAGAGAGAGAGAGAGAGAGAGAGAGAGAGAGAGAGAGAGAGAGAGAGAGAGAGAGAGAGAGAGAGAGAGAGAGAGAGAGAGAGAGAGAGAGAGAGAGAGAGAGAGAGAGAGAGAGAGAGAGAGAGAGAGAGAGAGAGAGAGAGAGAGAGAGAGAGAGAGGGAGAGGGAGAGAGAGAGAGAGAATTATAAAGAAAATAGACAAACAAACAAACTGTAATGAAAACAATCTTCGGTGTGATAGAGGTTATCTGTGTCACCAACAATTATTTTTTGGTGTGTGTGTGTGTGTGTGTGTGTGTGTGTGTGTGTGTGTGTGTGTGTGTGTGTGTGTGTGTGTGTGTGTGTGTGTGTGTGTGTGTGTGTGTGTGTGTGTGTGTGCGTGCGTGTTGGGAGTGAGATAAGTCTATTCTAGCAGCACAATGCAATTCCTCCTTATTATTCTTTTTCTTTGGCTATTATCAAACCATGTTTTCACCTGTGGTTGAGGTGAGGAAAGAGCTGTTAAGTCTGGATAGCCCTCTAAACTGAGATCGTATGACACCACTCAGAACAAAATCTACACAGTACGCCACTGTTTTGGAGGGTTTTGACCTCCTGATTGGCTTAGAGCAGGGGTTCTCAACCCTCATATCCATATACACCATATTTATGTATTGCTGTTCATTAGACTACTGGAGATCACCTGAGCACTGAATAGAATCAGTAGGCATTCCACTAAATACCACTAGTTTATTTGATTGTGGTCCCGATTGTAAAACTGCGCTCCCATAGGGGTCCATAGACCTCAAGTTAAGAATCACTGGCTTAGAGTTTGTGCGAGGCACCAAAGAGCAGTGATTCCCAAGATTTCTCGATGCTCACAGACCCCCAACTTATGGAGTACTGTTGGATCGCCCTCTGGAGTCCGGTGTCATTCTGTCTGTTGCGGTGTTTTGTTGTTTACAGTGGTAAGTCTCCTTTCTGAGTCAATAGATCAGAAAGGTTATGAGAATGTTTTAACCAGGTGGTCGTTATATAAAGTTCTGGCTGTCGCCAGGTGATTTTATTAAGTTAATTGAACTTGCCCATCACCTGGTCGTATCCGGCGGTGCCGCGTAATGTGACATCGGTATTAAACTTCGATGGACTCCTCCTGCCCGTCTGTGGACCCTTAGGGCCATACTTTTAAAACTTTAACGGTTTTAACGGTCACTTTCTTCCATTAGAAAATACAATTCCACTTGGTTTTCTGGTTAAGTTTATCTGGCTTACTGGTTTATTTATAGAACCTACCGATAATCTACATAATGATAGGGATGTTAAGTTATTCAAATTCTTCTTCCTAATGGTAGAAAGCGTTAGCCAGGGATGAGAAAAGGTTCAGAAGTCGGTCCTCAGAGTCTGAAGCTGGCGTGGGTTCCAAGAAACCCATAGAGCAGAGTTTCTCAACCTTTTTACCCTTGCGTAACCTCTAAATTAATTGCATGTCTCAAGGAACCCCTGCCCCCCCAAAAAAAAACCCACCCACATATACCATATCTTTCTCATTTTATTTTTATCGTAATAATAGATTAGATAGGATGATGTCTATATTACATTATTACAATAACCAAGAATATGCTGTGCGTGTTTAATTATACTGCGTATATGAAATTAAATAAAAAATCAAATGTGTATTAGCTTATCTCACTTGTTCTTGCGGAACCATTAGGGACCTTTTGCGGAACCTTAGGGTTCCGGAGAACCCTGGTTAAGTAACGCTGTCATAGAACCTCTGAGGGACAGAGTGTCTAATGGCCGTACCTTCCGTCAGCAATGGCGAATGCTATCTACCATTGGAAGGTAGAGTTTTACCTGATGCTCTAGTTAAGTGTATTTGGCTTATCAGCTTATCTACAAAACCCACCAATATTTTTCGTAACTACAATTAACAAAGTTAATGGAATTCTTCTTTCTAATGGTAGAAAATGATCGACAGGGCTGGCAAAAGGGTTTAAAAGTTTAGCCCTAAGACTGAATAAAGTCGCCTGTCGACTGGCAGGATAAATCATCACCAAAACGACCTTGATCGACACAAGAAGTCTACATCGAGACAAGTCACCTACAACGATCGGCACAACCAGCTCACAAAACAAACAAAAAAATCTTGAAATAAGTGGGAGGAACACATTGGAAATTTTTCGTCACTTTGTGTATTTTTCGTCGTTACGTCAACATAGCAACTGCTTATGACATACGACTGTCACTTGACTGTCACGCATCTGTCACTTGTTGCCGGGAATTCTCTCGACCTCGCTGGCTGATGGCAAGCAAGCAGACGGTCATGGTGAGGTATTGCGGGGAATGTGCAAGAAAGAGTCAAGCACAGAAGCGACCTGAAAGGGACAAAATCACCTTAACCATCTTCTCCCATTTCTTTCTTAGGGTTCGCCAGACGGTTCTGATCGTTCGTGAGTATAGAATTTTCGTTGTTTTTTTCTCTCGGTTCGAGCCAAACCAGAACCGAATTGAACCGAATTGAGTTGAACCTAGCTGGGTCTGGGTGGGCTGGATGAGGTGGAGGCAAAAAGGGGCTGCTTGCTTGCTTGCTTGTGAGGTGCCGAGACAGCAGCAATAAAATGCTTGCCTTGGCGTCTCAACACGGGAAGTGGGGTAGAAGGGGGGAGGGAGGGAGGGAGAGGGAAGAAGGGAGGGAGGAAAGGGAGGAGAGGGAAGGAGGGAGAGGGGGAGAGAGGGAAGGAGAGTAAAGAGGAGTGGGAAGGGGAAAGAGAGGGGGAGAAAGGGGAAGGGAGGGAGGGAGGGAGGGAGAGGGATAGGTAGAGGGAACGAGGGAGGGAGGAAAGGGAGGGAGAGGGGAGGGAGGGAGAGAAGGGAGGTAGGAGAGAGAGAGAGCGGAAGGAAGGGGGAATAAGAGGGAGGGGAGGGAGGTAGGGGGAACAAGGAAGTTGGGGAAGGGAGGGAGGGAGAGGGTGCGGGAGGGAGGGAGGAATGAAAGGAGAAAGAGGAAGGAGAAGGGAGGGAGGGAGAGGGAGGGAGGGAGGGAGGGAGGGAGAGGGAGGGAGGGAGGGAGGGTGGTCAGAAAATTGATAAGACGTTTCTCCGAGAAAGAGGAAAGAAAGAGAAGGGGGAGTAAAGAAAGAAGGAGGGGAAGAAGAAAGGAGAGAGACGAAGCGGGGGCAAGGGGAAGGAGGGAAGGATGAAAAATGAAAATAGGGGAAAGAAAGGAGAGAAGATCGAAGAGGAGGTGGATAGAGGAAGTCTAGGGGAAAGAGGAAAAGGGCAGAAGAGGTTTGAAAAGGAGGAGGAGACATTTTCTTGTTATTAAAGAGCACTCCTGTTTTTGAAGACAAAAGCGTACCAAAGAGAGGGAATCATCTAGGTGGCAAAGGAGATATTTGAGGAGGTTTACAGGACGGAAGTTAATAGAATTTATCTTTTTTTTTCTGAGTGAAGACAGGACGGAAGTTAAAAGAATTTATGATTTTTTTGAGTGAAGACAGGGCGGAAGTTAATAGAATTAACACTTTTTTGAGTGAAGACAGGGCGGAAGTTAATAGAATTTATCATTTTTTTTGAGTGAAGACAGGGCGGAAGTTAATAGAATTTACCATTCTTTTTTGAGTGAAGACAGAGCGGAAGTTAATAGAATTTATCATTCTTTTTTGAGTGAAGACAGGACGGAAGTTAATAGAATTTATCATTCTTCTTTGAGTAAAGACAGAACGGAAGTTAATAGAATTTATCACTTTTTTGAGTGAAGACAGGGCGGAAGTTAATAGAATTTATCATTCTTTTTTGAGTGAAGACAGAGCGGAAGTTAATAGAATTTATCATTCTTTTTTGAGTGAAGACAGGACGGAAGTTAATAGAATTTATAGTTGTTGTTTTTTTAGTAAAGACTGCTCTCCAACCAGAAAAGAATGTCACTAGAATCCCTAAAATATTGACTGCACAACATATGCAGTCATTACCCCAAACAGAAGGAGGAGACAGAGAAGTAGATAGAAAAATGGAGAAAACAGGATAAGGAAGAGACGAGAGTACACGAGAAGAAGAAGGAAGGGAAGGGGGAAGGTAAAGGAGGAGGTGAAGTGGGGGAAATCAAATGGGATTGGGAAAATATAGATATAGAGTAGAGAATTGGAAATAAACTCATCTGCTGGGATTCGAACCCCCGCCAGAGCGGAATGCTTCATATAAAGCGAGGACTGCACCGCCTGTACTACACTGACCCTTCAAAACAGAACGAATTAGTCGTTCTGTTTTGAAGGGAGAGTGTAGTACAGGCGGTACAGTCCTCGCTTTATATGAAGCATTCCGCTCTGGCGGGGGTTCGAATCCCAGCAAATGAGTTTATTTCCAATTGTCAAAATGACACAAACAAGAGTAGAGAATGTTGGTGCAAAGAAGGTGTAGGGAGAGAGGGAGGGGGAAGGAGAAGGTGCAAAGAAGGAAGAAAGAAAGAAGGAGTGGGTTGCGGTAAGAGATCTGCGCAAAAATAGAAATTAACATAAGAACATAAGAGTGAAGGAGGCTGCAAGAGACCATAAGGCCTACACTAGGCAGTTCCAGGTCCATGACCACCGTCCATCCCCATCCATAAAGTAGTCTAACCCTTTCTTAAAACAACCGATAGTTTCAGCGCTCACTATTACATGGTTACTAAGTCTATTCCATTCGTTGGCCATTCTATTAGTAAACCAGTTTTTACCAATTTCTTGCCTATTTCTTGACAGACAAGTTGAAAAGAAGGGAGGATGAAAGAGAAAGGAAGGGGTAGGGAAGAAAAAGCAAAAGGAGAGAAAGGTAGAAAGGGAGAAAGAGGGAAAAAGGAAGAAGAGGAAATTGGAAGATCAAGGTAAGGAAAGACGAAGGGATAGGAATAAAAGGAAAAAAAAAGAAGAAGAAGAAAGGTTCTATGAACAACTGGAGGAATAAAACAAAGACAGGAAAAGGGGAGGGAAGAGAAGGGATGGAGGAAAAGAGAGGAAAGGAGGAGGGAGGGTTGGAAGAGAGGAAGAGGAAGGTGGAGGAGAGGAGAAGGAAGGGAGGAAAAGGAAAGGAGGAAGGAGGGTTGGAAGGGAGGAGGAGGAGAAGGAGGAAGAGGAGGAGGAGGAGAAGGAGGAGGAAGAGGAGGAGGAGGAGGAGGAGGAGGAGGAGGAGAAGGAGAAGGAGGAGGAGGAGGAGGAGGAGGAGGAGGAGGAGGAGGAGAAGGAGAAGGAAGAGGAGGAGGAGGAGGAGGAGGAGGAGGAGGAGGTGGAGGAGGAAGAGGATGGTGGAGATGAAGAGTTCTGGGAAGCCAGACCAGTGTTGACTAAAATGACTCATGTCTTCAACGTGGGGGGGAGGGAGGTGGGAGGGGGGTGACCGGGAGAGGAGGAGGAGGAGAAGGAGTGTGTTGTTGATAGTATTTGGGAACACAAAAGAAAAACAGGAAGAAGGTCCGAAGGGTGACGAACCGGGGAAGGAAGAAGGGTCCCGAGATGAAATATTTGCAGTAGGTGAAAAAAGAGGCTAAGAGAAGGAAGAGGAGGTGGAAGAGGAAGAGGAAGAGGAGGAGGAAGAGGGAGATGAGGAATAGGAGGGGAGAGAGAGATGAGGAATAGGAGGGGAGGAAAAGGAGGAAGGGAGGAGGAGGAAGGTGGTAGGAGGAAGGGGTAGGAGAAGGGGAGAAGGAGGGGAGGAATAGGAAGAGAGGGAGGAGGGGGAGGAGGAGGAGGTTAGGAATGGGATGAGAAGGAGGAGGGGAGGAGGGGAGGAGGAGGAGGATGAGGAGGTTAGGAATGGTAAGAGAGGGAGGAGGGGAGGAGGGGAGGAGGATGAGGATGAGGAGGATGAGGAGGTTAGGAATGGTAAGAGAGGGAGGAGGGGAGGAGGGGAGGAGGATGAGGATGAGGAGGCTAGGAATGGTAAGAGAGGGAGGAGGGGAGGGAGGAGGGAAGGAGGAGGGGAGGAGGAGGTTAGGAATAGGAAGAGAGGGAGGAGGGGCAGAAGGAGGTAGAGGAAGAGGGAGGAGGGGGAAGGAAAGAGAGGGAGGAGGAGGAGAAGGAGAAAAAGAAGATGAGAGGGAAGAGGAACAACAAGACCATTAAGACCCCCATACTAGTGCAAGAAAGGGCAACGGCTTCACTAAGGTTCATTTTAACTAAGGCCAGTCGGTGTAGCGGGGCGATGAGGGGAGGCGAGTTAAAGCTACCTCGATTAAGACAGTCTCGGTTAAACCCCTCGTTAAGGAGACGTAGTTTAGAAAACAGGGTAAGGTTTTTGTATTTTGTGCGCTGAGGCAACTCACCTACGAGTCTGTTATTATAGTCACTACAGCGCCAATGGGCTTCGGTTATAAAAGGAGAAGTGCAAGTGTACTCGTAGGTAAGAGAGGTTCACCATGGTCTTGGATCACGTGTTGGACTCGTGATCGACAGCTATTTCCCTCCCGGAAGAGAGAGCTCAGAGCTCATATGTGACCGATCTATGGGTGATGCTGTGACCTTACACGCATACACACACCCAACTCCCCGCCCACGAGAGTTGGTGTAGCAACTCGCAGCGGAGCGATACTGAAATTATTTCAGCCCTGGGCAGTGTGTGTGTGTGTGTGTGTGTGTGTGTGTGTGTGTGTGTGTGTGTGTGTGTGTGTGTGTGTGTGTGTGTGTGCGTGTGTGTGCGTGTGTGTGTGCGCGCACGCTTGTGTGTGTGTTTCATACGTGATGGGAAGATGTGAGAGTGAATAGATTAAATAAGGAGGACGAGCCGAAACCCTGTAACGAAAAGAGAAATGTTGGGTTAATTAGTAGAAAGTGGAGAGGAGTCTGTGTAGGAGAGAGTGAGGAAGAGTAAGACACAGTGATACTTTAGGTCGCTTTGTTCAACACCCCCCCCCCCCTCATCCCCAACTTCCTTCTTCGCGTCTTCCCTCTTTCATCTTCTAGTGGGCCCCGACTCTGCGATGTTCTTTTACTTTTTCTCCGTTTCCTTCTCCTTCATCTCCTTCTCTGCTATGACAAAAGACAAGTGAGCCTATTAGTCTCACCAAGGTTCTTCAATGGCCCAGTTCTCTGGAGACCTACTGAGACCTACAAAGACTCATGGAGACCTACAGAAACCTACAGAAACCAACGGAAACCCACGGAAACCAACGGAAACCCACGGAGACCCACGAAAGTCCACGGGAATCCACGGAAACCGACAGAAACCCACGGAGACCCATGAAAACCCACAGAAACCAACGGAAACAAACGGAAACCCACGGAAACTTACGGAAACCCATGGAAACCAACGGAAACTCACGGAAACCCATGGAAACCCACGGAAGCTCACGGAAACCCATGGAAACCCACGGAAGCTCACGGAAACCAACGGAAACCCACTAAAACCCACGGAAGCTCACGGAAACCAACGGAAACCCACTAAAACACACGGAGACCCACAGAAACCCACGGAAACCAACGGAAACACACGGAGACCCACGAAAACCCACGGAAACCAACGGGAACTCACAGAAACCCACGGACACTTGTATCGTATTTTTTCTCATTCGCTCTGGCTACCGTCTGACAATTTTATTCAACCGAAGGAATCCTCCCCCATGCGCAGTGAAATGGTTAAAGTAATTATATAATTAATTGTTCATTACCAGAGCTGGGCGCGTTACCATCGGACAGGTTGTGCGTTACCGAAAAATCTGGGGGTGCATTTCCGTCAATGCGTTACGGATTCTAATCTCCTTACAGCAGTCCGCGTTACTGTGTATGTGTTGTATATACACATACGCGATATGTATACGCAGATTTTGCGGTAACGCACTACCTGTCTGACGGTAACGCACTGCCTATCCGGTGGTAACGCGCCCAGCTCTGTTCATTACTAACGTACCTGTTACTCTCTTCAATCCCTTGCTCCGGTAACATACGTTGTAGTGTCTTTCTGGCTCAGTAATGGCGACCTTATGCTTCAGTATGCGGACAGGATCTACCGACTGATTAACTCTCCATACCAGATCCAACTCTCCTCGTCTTCACAAAATCATCTGTCCTTCTTTTGAGCAAAATATATTAAATATATTCCTCTCGTAAGTGGGACAGAATGGCTCTTGGTAATTGTATGTATGTACAGTCACGACCAAAAGTTTTGACCCAGTGGGAGTTTTCATTACACAAACTTCAAATTCTTTGTCCAACAAATATTTTCATCTGTAAGCTAAATATTGACATGAGAACTATATCGTGGGTCAAAACTTTTGCTCGTGACTGTATATCACCGTAGTGTAATTATCAGTGTTGGTGGTAATTCCTCAACTTCTACGAAGGCAAGGGGCATCCCTGGCCACCATACCTGTTTTGATCGTTTAATTATCTATCTGTGATATCGGAGGATACGGCGTCGCGACCCGTCTGGGCCGGGCTGGGAGGTGTCCGCACAGATCGCTGTTGTAGTTTGTCTTTCTGGGTCAGCGTTTCTCAACCTTTATACCCTTGCGTAACCTTTAAATGAATTGCATGTCTCAAGGAACCCCTGCGGAAAAAAAAAAAATATCTTTCTCATTTTATTTTCATCGTAATAATATGTTAGATAGGATGATGTCTATATTACATTATTACAATAACTAAAAATATGTCGTGCGTGTTTAATTACATCAAGTATATGAAATCAAATAAAAAAAATCAAAAGTGCATTAGCTTATCTCACTTGTTCTTGCGGAACCCTTAGGGACCTTTTGCGGAA
>NC_134818.1:2720412-2730412 GCF_046742065.1 Oratosquilla oratoria
TTCTGCTCAGCTGAAGGAGGTAGACCTACAGCATATGTTGAAGAGCCTACAAAGATAATTCACCCCCTCCCCAGCTTCACCACTATGGCACTCTTTAAAGTCTTTCTTCTGGGAATCACTGAGCGATTTTTTTTTTTTAGCAGAGTTGTGGACCCACATGCCGAGGTGGCTAACAGGTCAAGTTATTCTTAACCTTTTCAAAATAATTTCGCTCCACTTAGAACCCACGAAGAGGCCGTTCTCTTGAAAGTTGTCGACGAAGTCGTTTTTTGTTGCAGCAATGGACTGGAAAATGCAGATCGCTCACGATTGGTCTCCTGTAACGACGATTCTGAAAATATATCGTGACGAGGTAATAAGGTTCAATGTTAAAAGAAAATCTGATGATTTGTTATATTCAATCTTAGACTTTAGATCCTTCAACATGAGGTTCCTTGTCGCCCTAACTGGGTTCGCCACCCTAAGAACGCGCAAGACCCTTACTTTCCAGCTTCAGTTCCCTTACCAAATTAATCCCGGATACATACGCTGTGCCAGTGTGCCGCGTTGATCATCAGTCTCACCTCCTATATTGATACAGATGAGCTCCCAAATGGCTATCGGTGGCTGCCATTTGCCATAGCTGCACAACAACATTAGGTAAAGATGGCTTCGAAGCAAATCTGTCTCCTTACTCTACAGTGTCATAAGTCAAAGCAATCCCATCGTCGCCGCACTGAACAAGAGAATCCCATAAGTCAGGTGCCTAATGCCAAAGATGCATTGCTCACCCTCTTGCCCTATATAAAACAGTGTCAAGAGCTCCGTGCATCACTAATAGCCTGGCCAGCTTTAATGGATATCAACGACACGACACCATGCCAACATTCCTGACACTAGTTACTCCTTTCACCACGGATCGTGGTGTGACTTTGAAATATCAAAACCATCGATAATGGTGACATTATCTCCTGGCGGAGTCACTGACATGAATATTGTAAACATCCTGAGTCCTGAACTCCTCATGGACTACAAACGCTCCAAAGGATTATCAATACTCATGGCATGGGAGCAATGCCTATCACTTAGGCTGGGCTGACTACTTACCCCTTCTATACGATGAAACCTACGTAGGCGTCATGAGGCGCGGGTGGACATAGAATGCCGGGATTAGCGTCTTGATTATATTTGTTTTGTAGTTGTAGCTGAGTGACCCCCATACTCTGTGAACTGGCTTGATCATATTATCTGTGGTTATAAATATTCAGAACAAAAAAGAACGAGTAATACAGCTATATCTATATATTCTATAACGCGAGTATTGTGATGCATCATCGAATCATCGTACATCAGGCAACCGATGCTGCCCGCGATAATTTGACTCGTATTGAAAAGGTTAACATCTCAAATGATTACCACCACTGATGGTACTGACCCTATATCCTGGTTAGAACAGTGTCACCAACTGTGACAACACCCCTCCCCTCCCCAAAAATTGCCCCCCCCCTCCCCTTGCCCATACCTCCACACACAGACCTCTTCAAACATTGGCACCTCTAAGGAGGGAGCCAGAAGACCTCGTCCGGTGATACATCAACCCAAGCCAAGACTAACATGGCATTCCTCGTCAAGTGCACACGACTCAATGAGGCCATGAGTCTGGGTTTTAGGCGATGATTATGAGGGCGACTTAGGGGATGGATTCGAGAACGACCTAAATGATGATTTCGAGGATTTAGCAATGGTTTCAATGACATATAAACTTCTTTTGAACCTTTGGATAATTTTTGGTAATTCTTAGGATTTTATTCTGGCAGACAGGCAATTTTATTCAGCTAAGCAAAATTGCTGATTAAAGAAAATCAAAACCCGTCAGGGAGAGCTTTGAGATTATTTCATCAAGACCTCTAGGGAATCTTCGAGAATAACTAAAGTCCTGTTTCAAGAAGTCTTGCGGGGGGGAACTTGACGGACATTTTCAGCCATTTTGTTCCATTCAGAAGGAACTTTCAGTGATCTCGTTAAGACCTAACCTACGAAGCCCTGACGTCCATCTTAATGATTTTGTCCTGGTTGGTGCAAAACGATTTTATTCAGCTTAGAAGATCTCCTGTGTCTTGAAGAGTTAACGAAGTCGTTGATGGAGCCTATGGGAAAAGAACCTCGAGGAGAAGCCTTCCGGAAGGTCTTTCAGAAGGGTCTTGGGGGATAGAGAAGCCTTCCGGAAGGTCTCTCAGAAGGGTCTTGGGGGATAAATCCGAGTACGACCCAGGGGCAGTTCTTGAAGAGGACCTCGACACCTATTTTGAGGAAGACCTTAAGCAGACTTTAGATGAGATAGCGATGTATCATTGAGTCTTCTCCAAGTGGACCTTGGAGAGAGGGGATGTTGAGTCCTAAGTTGCCTAACTCTCAGAGTACCAAACTCGACTCTATCTGTCGTATGCCGATTTCATTCAGTTAAGGTGAATATTCGATTAGGAAGTCCGTCAATCCTTTGAGAACTGGACCCAACTCTCCAGTTGAGGGGAAATGACAAAAAATCGTGGGGTTAAGCCAGTAGAACTAATGAGTTTCACAGTACGAGTATATATGTATATATATGTATATATATATATATATATATATATATATATACATATATATACATATATATATATGTATACATATTATATATATATATATATATATATATATATATATATATATACACACACATATATATATACATATATATATACATATATATATATATATATATATATATATATATACACACACATATATATATATACATATTAATATACATATATATATATATATAATATATATATATATATATGTGTGTGTGTGTGTGTGTGTGTGTGTGTGTGTGTGTGTGTGTGTGTATTCTGCTTACCGTCAAGCGATTTCATTCATATAACAGGTCAACCAGAGGTGGGAAGCCGCCATAATTCTTTTTTTCTCTCTCTCTGGATGATACAATATTACAACAGTAATGTTGATTAGGTTAAATTAGGTTGGGCTGGGTTAGGTTAAGCTATGTTAGATTGGGCTGGGTTATGTTTATTTGATTAGGTTAGGTTAGGCTAGTTTAGGTTAGATTGGGTTAGATTTAGTTGATTGGGTCAAATTACTGTAGGTTAAGTTAAATTTGGTTACGTTAGGTTATTTAGGATACTCTTGGCCCAGAAAAACGTGGGAATGAAGGATAATTAATTTCTCCCTGTTCTGTCAAAATTTATACTCCTACCACCCACCCACTCCCACTCCCGCTAACGATTTTCCACACATAACTCACCACCCCCACCCCAACACCCCAGTGTCCATGTTTAGCGCACCTTTTGGGTCTGTGCCGTCGAGTCGCTCACGATCTCTCCCCGTCTACCAACTCTACACGTCTTCTATTGGTCCTTCTCCTTTAGGTTGTCGTTGTGTTCAGGTGAACCCCAACGACGTTTGCCGATTAGGGACCAACTCTACACGCTTTCCGTTGGTCCTTCTCCTTTAAGTTGTTCTTGTGTTCAGATGAGCCCCAACGACGTTTGCCGATTAGGGACCAACTCTACACGCTTTCCGTTGGTCCTTCTCCTTTAAGTTGTTCTTGTGTTCAGATGAGCCCCAACGACGTTTGCCGATTTAGGGACCAACTCTACACACCTTCTGTTGGTCCTTCTCCTTTAAGTTGTTCTTGTGTTCAGATGAGCCCCAACGACGTTTCCCGATTTAGGGACCAACTCTACACGCTTTCTGTTGGTCCTTCTCCTTTATGTTGTTGTTGTGTTCAGGTGAACCCCAACGACGTTTGCCGATTAGGGACCAACTCTACACGCTTTCCGTTGGTCCTTCTCCTTTAGGTTGTCGTTGTGTTCAGGTGAACCCCAACGACGTTTGCCGATTAGGGACCAACTCTACACGCTTTCCGTTGGTCCTTCTCCTTTAGGTTGTCGTTGTGTTCAGGTGAACCCCAACGACGTTTGCCGATTAGGGACCAACTCTACACGCTTTCCGTTGGTCCTTCTCCTTTAGGTTGTCGTTGTGTTCAGGTGAACCCCAACGACGTTTGCCGATTAGGGACCAACTCTACACGCTTTCCGTTGGTCCTTCTCCTTTAGGTTGTCGTTGTGTTCAGGTGAACCCCAACGACGTTTGCCGATTAGGGACCAACTCTACACGCTTTCCGTTGGTCCTTCTCCTTTAGGTTGTCGTTGTGTTCAGGTGAACCCCAACGACGTTTGCCGATTAGGGACCAACTCTACACGCTTTCCGTTGGTCCTTCTCCTTTAGGTTGTCGTTGTGTTCAGGTGAACCCCAACGACGTTTGCCGATTAGGGACCAACTCTACACGCTTTCCGTTGGTCCTTCTCCTTTAGGTTGTCGTTGTGTTCAGGTGAACCCCAACGACGTTTGCCGATTAGGGACCAACTCTACACGCTTTCCGTTGGTCCTTCTCCTTTAGGTTGTCGTTGTGTTCAGGTGAACCCCAACGACGTTTGCCGATTAGGGACCAACTCTACACGCTTTCCGTTGGTCCTTCTCCTTTAGGTTGTCGTTGTGTTCAGGTGAACCCCAACGACGTTTGCCGATTAGGGACCAACTCTACACGCTTTCCGTTGGTCCTTCTCCTTTAGGTTGTCGTTGTGTTCAGGTGAACCCCAAACGACGTTTGCCGATTAGGGACCAACTCTACACGCTTTCCGTTGGTCCTTCTCCTTTAGGTTGTCGTTGTGTTCAGGTGAACCCCAACGACGTTTGCCGATTAGGGACCAACTCTACACGCTTTCCGTTGGTCCTTCTCCTTTAGGTTGTCGTTGTGTTCAGGTGAACCCCAACGACGTTTGCCGATTAGGGACCAACTCTACACGCTTTCCGTTGGTCCTTCTCCTTTAGGTTGTCGTTGTGTTCAGGTGAACCCCAACGACGTTTGCCGATTAGGGACCAACTCTACACGCTTTCCGTTGGTCCTTCTCCTTTAGGTTGTCGTTGTGTTCAGGTGAACCCCAACGACGTTTGCCGATTAGGGACCAACTCTACACGCTTTCCGTTGGTCCTTCTCCTTTAGGTTGTCGTTGTGTTCAGGTGAACCCCAACGACGTTTGCCGATTAGGGACCAACTCTACACGCTTTCCGTTGGTCCTTCTCCTTTAGGTTGTCGTTGTGTTCAGGTGAACCCCAACGACGTTTGCCGATTAGGGACCAACTCTACACGCTTTCCGTTGGTCCTTCTCCTTTAGGTTGTCGTTGTGTTCAGGTGAACCCCAACGACGTTTGCCGATTAGGGACCAACTCTACACGCTTTCCGTTGGTCCTTCTCCTTTAGGTTGTCGTTGTGTTCAGGTGAACCCCAACGACGTTTGCCGATTAGGGACCAACTCTACACGCTTTCCGTTGGTCCTTCTCCTTTAGGTTGTCGTTGTGTTCAGGTGAACCCCAACGACGTTTGCCGATTAGGGACCAAACTCTACACGCTTTCCGTTGGTCCTTCTCCTTTAGGTTGTCGTTGTGTTCAGGTGAACCCCAACGACGTTTGCCGATTAGGGACCAACTCTACACGCTTTCCGTTGGTCCTTCTCCTTTAGGTTGTCGTTGTGTTCAGGTGAACCCCAACGACGTTTGCCGATTAGGGACCAACTCTACACGCTTTCCGTTGGTCCTTCTCCTTTAGGTTGTCGTTGTGTTCAGGTGAACCCCAACGACGTTTGCCGATTAGGGACCAACTCTACACGCTTTCCGTTGGTCCTTCTCCTTTAGGTTGTCGTTGTGTTCAGGTGAACCCCAACGACGTTTGCCGATTAGGGACCAACTCTACACGCTTTCCGTTGGTCCTTCTCCTTTAGGTTGTCGTTGTGTTCAGGTGAACCCCAACGACGTTTGCCGATTAGGGACCAACTCTACACGCTTTCCGTTGGTCCTTCTCCTTTAGGTTGTCGTTGTGTTCAGGTGAACCCCAACGACGTTTGCCGATTAGGGACCAACTCTACACGCTTTCCGTTGGTCCTTCTCCTTTAGGTTGTCGTTGTGTTCAGGTGAACCCCAACGACGTTGCCGATTAGGGACCAACTCTACACGCTTTCCGTTGGTCCTTCTCCTTTAGGTTGTCGTTGTGTTCAGGTGAACCCCAACGACGTTTGCCGATTAGGGACCAACTCTACACGCTTTCCGTTGGTCCTTCTCCTTTAGGTTGTCGTTGTGTTCAGGTGAACCCCAACGACGTTTGCCGATTAGGGACCAACTCTACACGCTCTCCGTTGGTCCTTCTCCTTTAGGTTGTCGTTGTGTTCAGGTGAACCCCAACGACGTTTGCCGATTAGGGACCAACTCTACACGCTTTCCGTTGGTCCTTCTCCTTTAGGTTGTCGTTGTGTTCAGGTGAACCCCAACGACGTTTGCCGATTAGGGACCAACTCTACACGCTTTCCGTTGGTCCTTCTCCTTTAGGTTGTCGTTGTGTTCAGGTGAACCCCAACGACGTTTGCCGATTAGGGACCAACTCTACACGCTTTCCGTTGGTCCTTCTCCTTTAGGTTGTCGTTGTGTTCAGGTGAACCCCAACGACGTTTGCCGATTAGGGACCAACTCTACACGCTTTCCGTTGGTCCTTCTCCTTTAGGTTGTCGTTGTGTTCAGGTGAACCCCAACGACGTTTGCCGATTAGGGACCAACTCTACACGCTTTCCGTTGGTCCTTCTCCTTTAGGTTGTCGTTGTGTTCAGGTGAACCCCAACGACGTTTGCCGATTAGGGACCAACTCTACACGCTTTCCGTTGGTCCTTCTCCTTTAGGTTGTCGTTGTGTTCAGGTGAACCCCAACGACGTTTGCCGATTAGGGACCAACTCTACACGCTTTCCGTTGGTCCTTCTCCTTTAGGTTGTCGTTGTGTTCAGGTGAACCCCAACGACGTTTGCCGATTAGGGACCAACTCTACACGCTTTCCGTTGGTCCTTCTCCTTTAGGTTGTCGTTGTGTTCAGGTGAACCCCAACGACGTTTGCCGATTAGGGACCAACTCTACACGCTTTCCGTTGGTCCTTCTCCTTTAGGTTGTCGTTGTGTTCAGGTGAACCCCAACGACGTTTGCCGATTAGGGACCAACTCTACACGCTTTCCGTTGGTCCTTCTCCTTTAGGTTGTCGTTGTGTTCAGGTGAACCCCAACGACGTTTGCCGATTAGGGACCAACTCTACACGCTTTCCGTTGGTCCTTCTCCTTTAGGTTGTCGTTGTGTTCAGGTGAACCCCAACGACGTTTGCCGATTAGGGACCAACTCTACACGCTTTCCGTTGGTCCTTCTCCTTTAGGTTGTCGTTGTGTTCAGGTGAACCCCAACGACGTTTGCCGATTAGGGACCAACTCTACACGCTTTCCGTTGGTCCTTCTCCTTTAGGTTGTCGTTGTGTTCAGGTGAACCCCAACGACGTTTGCCGATTAGGGACCAACTCTACACGCTTTCCGTTGGTCCTTCTCCTTTAGGTTGTCGTTGTGTTCAGGTGAACCCCAAACGACGTTTGCCGATTAGGGACCAACTCTACACGCTTTCCGTTGGTCCTTCTCCTTTAGGTTGTCGTTGTGTTCAGGTGAACCCCAACGACGTTTGCCGATTAGGGACCAACTCTACACGCTTTCCGTTGGTCCTTCTCCTTTAGGTTGTCGTTGTGTTCAGGTGAACCCCAACGACGTTTGCCGATTAGGGACCAACTCTACACGCTTTCCGTTGGTCCTTCTCCTTTAGGTTGTCGTTGTGTTCAGGTGAACCCCAACGACGTTTGCCGATTAGGGACCAACTCTACACGCTTTCCGTTGGTCCTTCTCCTTTAGGTTGTCGTTGTGTTCAGGTGAACCCCAACGACGTTTGCCGATTAGGGACCAACTCTACACGCTTTCCGTTGGTCCTTCTCCTTTAGGTTGTCGTTGTGTTCAGGTGAACCCCAACGACGTTTGCCGATTAGGGACCAACTCTACACGCTTTCCGTTGGTCCTTCTCCTTTAGGTTGTCGTTGTGTTCAGGTGAACCCCAACGACGTTTGCCGATTAGGGACCAACTCTACACGCTTTCCGTTGGTCCTTCTCCTTTAGGTTGTCGTTGTGTTCAGGTGAACCCCAACGACGTTTGCCGATTAGGGACCAACTCTACACGCTTTCCGTTGGTCCTTCTCCTTTAGGTTGTCGTTGTGTTCAGGTGAACCCCAACGACGTTTGCCGATTAGGGACCAACTCTACACGCTTTCCGTTGGTCCTTCTCCTTTAGGTTGTCGTTGTGTTCAGGTGAACCCCAACGACGTTTGCCGATTAGGGACCAAACTCTACACGCTTTCCGTTGGTCCTTCTCCTTTAGGTTGTCGTTGTGTTCAGGTGAACCCCAACGACGTTTGCCGATTAGGGACCAACTCTACACGCTTTCCGTTGGTCCTTCTCCTTTAGGTTGTCGTTGTGTTCAGGTGAACCCCAACGACGTTTGCCGATTAGGGACCAACTCTACACGTCTTCTATTGGTCCTTCTCCTTTAGGTTGTCGTTGTGTTCAGGTGAACCCCAACGACGTTTGCCGATTAGGGACCAACTCTACACGCTTTCCGTTGGTCCTTCTCCTTTAGGTTGTCGTTGTGTTCAGGTGAACCCCAACGACGTTTGCCGATTAGGGACCAACTCTACACGCTTTCCGTTGGTCCTTCTCCTTTAGGTTGTCGTTGTGTTCAGGTGAACCCCAACGACGTTTGCCGATTAGGGACCAACTCTACACGCTTTCCGTTGGTCCTTCTCCTTTAGGTTGTCGTTGTGTTCAGGTGAACCCCAACGACGTTTGCCGATTAGGGACCAACTCTACACGCTTTCCGTTGGTCCTTCTCCTTTAGGTTGTCGTTGTGTTCAGGTGAACCCCAACGACGTTTGCCGATTAGGGACCAACTCTACACGCTTTCCGTTGGTCCTTCTCCTTTAGGTTGTCGTTGTGTTCAGGTGAACCCCAACGACGTTTGCCGATTAGGGACCAACTCTACACGCTTTCCGTTGGTCCTTCTCCTTTAGGTTGTCGTTGTGTTCAGGTGAACCCCAACGACGTTTGCCGATTAGGGACCAACTCTACACGCTTTCCGTTGGTCCTTCTCCTTTAGGTTGTCGTTGTGTTCAGGTGAACCCCAACGACGTTTTGCCGATTAGGGACCAACTCTACACGCTTTCCGTTGGTCCTTCTCCTTTAGGTTGTCGTTGTGTTCAGGTGAAACCCCAACGACGTTTGCCGATTAGGGACCAACTCTACACGCTTTCCGTTGGTCCTTCTCCTTTAGGTTGTCGTTGTGTTCAGGTGAACCCCAACGACGTTTGCCGATTAGGGACCAACTCTACACGCTTTCCGTTGGTCCTTCTCCTTTAGGTTGTCGTTGTGTTCAGGTGAACCCCAACGACGTTTGCCGATTAGGGACCAACTCTACACGCTTTCCGTTGGTCCTTCTCCTTTAGGTTGTCGTTGTGTTCAGGTGAACCCCAACGACGTTTGCCGATTAGGGACCAACTCTACACGCTTTCCGTTGGTCCTTCTCCTTTAGGTTGTCGTTGTGTTCAGGTGAACCCCAACGACGTTTTGCCGATTAGGGACCAACTCTACACGCTTTCCGTTGGTCCTTCTCCTTTAGGTTGTCGTTGTGTTCAGGTGAACCCCAACGACGTTTGCCGATTAGGGACCAACTCTACACGCTTTCCGTTGGTCCTTCTCCTTTAGGTTGTCGTTGTGTTCAGGTGAACCCCAACGACGTTTGCCGATTAGGGACCAACTCTACACGCTTTCCGTTGGTCCTTCTCCTTTAAGTTGTTCTTGTGTTCAGATGAGCCCCAACGACGTTTGCCGATTAGGGACCAACTCTACACGCTTTCCGTTGGTCCTTCTCCTTTAAGTTGTTCTTGTGTTCAGATGAGCCCCAACGACGTTTGCCGATTAGGGACCAACTCTACACGCTTTCCGTTGGTCCTTCTCCTTTAAGTTGTTCTTGTGTTCAGATGAGCCCCAACGACGTTTGCCGATTTAGGGACCA
>NC_134818.1:2735412-2737912 GCF_046742065.1 Oratosquilla oratoria
GGAGAGAGGTGGAGGGAGAGGAAGGGAGGAGAGGGGAGGAGAAGGAAAGGGAGGGAGGGTGAGTGGAGGGGAAGGAAGGGTAGGGGGAAGGAAGAGGAGGGGAGGGGAGAGGAGGTGAGGGGAGGGGAGTGGAGGTGAGGAGAAGGGAGGGGAGAGGAGGGGAAGGGAGGGGAGGGGAAGGGAGGGGAGGGGAAGGGAGGGGAGGGGAAGGGAGGGGAGGGGAAGGGAGGGGAGGGGAAGGGAGGGGAGGGGAAGGGAGGGGAGGGAGAGGGATGAAGGGAGGGGAAATGGCAGTAAAGAAAGGAAGGGGAGGAAAAAAGAGGAGGAAAGAAGAGGAGAGGGGAGGAAAGATGGGAGGGGAAGTGAAAGCAAAGAGCGTAAGAGAGGGGATACGAGAAGGAAGGGAGGGAGAGGGAGAGAGGGGAAGGAAGGAGAGGGAGGGGAGGGAAGAGTGAGAAAGAAGACACTGTGAGAGAGGGGGAGAGGACAAAGTGAGAGAGGGGATCTGGGAGGTAGTGGGGGAGAAGGTGGGAGAGGGGAGAAGAGGGGAGAAAGGGGAGAGAGGGGAGAAGGGAGAAGAGGGAGAAGAGAGAAGAGGGGAGAGGGGAGAGAGGAGAAGAGGGGAGAGGGGAGAAGAGGGGAGAGGAGAGAAGAGGGGAGAGGGGAGAAGAGGAGAGAGGGGAAAAGAGGGGAGAGGGGAAAAGAGGGGAGAGGGGAAAAGAGGGGAGAGGGTAAAAGAGAGGAGAGGAAAGAAGGGAAAAGAGGAGGAGAAGAGGCGAGAAGAGGAAAAGAGGGGAGAGGGGGGGAGAGGGGAGAGGGAAGAAGATGGGAGAAGATGGGAGTAGAGGGGAGAAGAGGGAAGAAGAGGGAAGAGGGGAGAAGAGGGGAGAAGAGGGGAGAGGGAAGAGGGGAGAAGAGGGGAGAGGGAAGAGGGGAGAAGAGGGAAGAGAGGAGAAGAGGGAAGAGGGGAGAAGAGAGGAGAAGAGAGGAGAGAAGAGAGGAGAGAAGAGGGGAGAAGAGGGGAGAAGCTGTGCTGGCATCGGCGCCAAGATCGCCCGGCATGCCCTGACGTCAGACGTGGCCACTTTGGTTGGGCATGTGACGAGGCGACGTGACGTCACGACGCATTCCTCCTTTGCGTGACGTCACAGACATACATATGTGCGCGTCACAACACCGTCACGCTGTGTGCGTTCGCTCACACATGGGCCCCCTGAGTCCCCTAATCATGTGACTTTGGGTGATGTACAGGTAGAGGGAGGAGGCGGAGGAGGAGGAGGAGGAGGAGGAGGAGGAGGAGGAGGAGGAGGAGGAGGAGGGAAGAGGAGGAGGAGGGGGAGGAGGAATAGAAGAAGGAAGGATAGTAACAGGAAGAGGAGGAGGAGGAAAAGGAGAAGGAGGAAGAAGAGTTGGAGGTAGTAGAGAGGGTGGAAGAGGATGATGAAAAGAAGGAGGAGGAGGAGGAGGAAGGGAGGAAGAGCAAGAGGAGGAGGAGGAGGAGAGAGAAGAGGTGGAGGAAGAGAAGAAAGAGAAGGAGAACCAGGAAGATGATGAAGGGAGGGAGGGAGAGAGGGAGGGAGAGAGGGAGGGAGAATGTGGAGAGAGAAAGGGAGTGGAAGGAATTGAGAATGGAGTGGAGTGAAGTGGAGTGAAGTGGAGTGGAGTGAAGTTTTCCGGTGCGATGAGGAAGCGTTGGGGAAGTGGAGGGGGGAAGTGGAGGGGGAAGTGGAGGGGTGGAAGTGGAGGGGTGGAAGTGGAGGGGTGGAAGTGGAGGGGTGGAAGTGGAGGGAGGATGTGGAGGGAGGATGTGGAGGGAGGATGTGGAGGGACAGAGGGAGTGGAGGGAATAGAGAATGGAGTGGAGAGGACTTCCGGTGGTATGGGGAAGTGGAGGAGGGAAGTGGAGGAGGGAAGTGGAGGGGGAAGTGGGGAAGGAAGTGGAGGGGGAGGGAAGTGGAGTGGGGAGGGAAGTGGAGGTAATGGAAAATGGAGTGAAGTGAGAGGACTTTCGGTGCCATGAGGAAGTGGAAGAAGGAAGTGGAAGAAGGAAGTGGAGGGGGAAGTGGAGGGGGGAAGTGGAGGGAAGTGGAGGTGGAGGTGAAGGAATGGAGGAAACTGAAAGTCATGTGATAGGATGTTTTGTGGAGTGGTGGAAGGGGGCAGTGGAAGATACGATAAGAGCTGATGTGGAGGGGACGGGTGTAGTATGTGGAGGGGGAGGAGGTGGCAATAAGATTAGTTTTTATGCTTATTGGTGAACCACAAGATTTCTTTTATTGCTGTGCTCATTGATGGGGCTGCTGTTTTCTTTTCTTTTTTCTTTTTTTAAGAGTTCTTTTATGAGTTGGAGTATTTTTACAGTAGTTTTTGCTGTACTCGTTCATTGGGTAGATTGTTTAGAACGATATTTCATTATAATCATTTACATTTTTTTTTTTTTTTTTAGATTAATCTTATTTCGTTTCTGTTATGCTCATTTTTTTTTTTAGATTAATTTTAT
>NC_134818.1:2742912-2750412 GCF_046742065.1 Oratosquilla oratoria
AGAGAACTGAAAAAGATGGAGGAAATAAACAAAAATCTATCTTTTTATGGTAAGTTGATGTCATTTCCAGGTTTTAATCTGGCTAAGCTGATTGCACTGTTTCCAGACTGCCTTCACAGCCTTACCAAGCTGGATTGAGGCAGGCAATGGTGAGATACAAGGGGTTTATCGTCCACCAGGGGTTGGCCTGGTCCTGCAGTGGACTACTAAGTCTGAACAACACTGCCAAGTGGGTTTATGCAACTCAGAACCTCAGCATGAAGGGATGAAGTATGGATCAGTTAACTCCGCTTCGGCAGATTTTGTTCTATTGCAAATGAATAAATAAATATCAAAGTAAATGAATAAATAGATAAATAAATGAATAAATAAAATAAGATAAATAAGTAATTAAATAAGTAAATAAATAATATAATAATAGTATAGTAATAGTACAATAATAATAATGATAATATAATAGTAATAACAACAACAATAATGATTACAATAGTAATAATAACAATAATAATTATAATAGTAATAATAACAATAACAATAATAACAATAACAATAACAACAATAACAACAATAACAACAGCAACAACAATAACGACAATAACGACAATAACAACAATAATAACAACGGTAACAACAACGATAACAACAACGATAACAACAAAAACAACGATAACAACGATAACAACGATAACAACAATAAGAACAACGATAAGAACAACAACAACGATAACAACAACGATAACAGCAACGATAACAACTATAACAACGATAACAACAACAATAACAAAAACAACGATAACAGCAACAACAACCACGATAACAGCAACAACGATAAGAACAACTATAACAACAACTATAACAACAACTATAACAACAACGATGACAACAATAACGATAATATCAATAACAACGATAACGACAACGGTAACAACAACGATAACGACAACAACGGTAACAACAACAACAACGGTAACAACAACGGTAACAACAACAACGATAACAACAATAACAACGCTAACAATAACAACGCTAGCAACAACAACGATAACAACAACAACGATAACAACAACGATAACAACAACAACGATAACAACAACGATAACAACAACGATAACAACGATAACAACAACGATAACAACAGCAACGATAACAACAGCAACGATAACAACAGCAACGATAACAACAGCAACGATAACAACAGCAACGATAACAACAACGATAACAACAACGATAACAACAACGACGATAACAACAATAACAACGATAACATCAACAACGATAACAATAACAACAACGATAAGAACGATAACGATAACAACAATAACAACGATAACAATAATAATAACAATAACAACAATAACAACAATGACAAGAATGACAATGACAAAACAATAACAATAACAATAACAACGATAACAACAATGACAGCAATGACAGCAATGACAACAATGGCAACAATAACAACAACGATAACAACAACGATATCAACGATATCAACAACGATATCAACAACGATAACAACAATAACAACGATAACAACAATGATAACAACAGCAACAACGATAACAACAACGATAACAGCAACGATAACAACGATAACAACAATAACAACGATAACAACGATAACAACAACAACAACGATATCAACAACGATATCAACAACAACGATAACAACAACGGTAACAACAACGATAACAACAACGATAACAAGGATAAAAACAAAAACGATAAGAACAACGATAACAACAATGACAATAACAATAACAGCAATAATAACAATGATGATGATGATGATGATAATGATGATGACAATAACAACAAACAATAATAACAATAATGATAAATAATAAAATAATAATAATAATGATATTAATATCAATAACAAATAATAATAGTAATAACAATATTGATAATAATAACAAATAATAATAATAACAACAATATTGATAATAATGACAATATTGATAATAATGACAATATTGATAATAATGACAATATTGATAATAATGACAATATTGATAATAATGACAATATTGATAATAATGACAATATTGATAATAATGACAATAATGATAATAATAATGATAATAATGATAATAACAATAATGATAATAATAATGATAATAACGACAATAATAATAACAATAATAACGACAATAATAATGATAACAATAACGACAATAATAATGATAACAATAAACGACAATAACAATAACGACAATAACAAACGACAATAACAAACGACAATAACAATAACGACAATAACTAACGACAATAACTAACGACAATAACTAACGACAATAACGACAATAACAACAATAACAACAATGACGACAATAACAACAATGACGACAATAACAACAATGACGACAATAACAACAATGACGACAATAACAACAATAACGACAATAACAACAATAACGACAATAACAACAATAACGACAATAACAACAATAACGACAATAACAATAACGACAACAATAGCAACAACAACAGCGACAACAACAATAACAACAATAACAACAGCGACAACAGCGACAACAACAACAACAATAATAATAATAATAATAATAATAATAATAATAATAATAATAATAATAATAATAATAATAATAATAATAATAATAATAATAATAATAATAATAAATAATAATAATAACAACAATAATTCCGTTCTGGGCTCCGTGCTGAAGTAGGACTGCAACATTTAGTATAGATTCGTATGGTTGACAAGTTCTAGGCAAATAAGCATTAACAAAGTACAGCATTCTATATATGTCTTGATGGTGAATATCCGAATATTTCATTGAGCTGAGAAAGCAACCAACAGTGTTGGCAAATATTTTCAACGAGATCACAGCCATAAATGTTTGCCATACAGACACACAAAATCTTTGGAGATAACCCAAGAAAAAAGAGAGAGAGAGAGAGAGAGAGAGAGAAAAAAAAAAAAAAAGGGAAGGGAAGACCATTTTCTTTTTAAGAGATAAACAACTTAGTACTCGCCCTTCCTTCAAAAGAAAACGTCTTACCTCATTCTGTTTATTGCCTACCACAAACCACGTGACTTCGGTGGGTACCTGTCAAGTAAACAGAGGAGCCGGGCGGTGTTCATAACGATCACAGTAAAAACAACAAAAACAACAACAACGGGAGCAAAAAAAAATAACAACGATTATAGTAAGGACAGCAATAACAACGGTAGCAGAAGCAACAGCAACAACAGCAAACAACAACAACAGGAACAACGACAACAGCAACAAAAAATAACAGCAGCAGCAATAACAATAGCAACAACAACGACAACAACAGCAACAACGGGAACAACAGCAACAACAGAAGCAACAACAATAACAACAGCAGCAACAACAACAACAGTAACAGCAACAATAACATCAGCAACAAAAGCAACGACAATAACAATAACAGCAACAGCAGCAGCAAGGACAGCAATAATAATAACAACAACAATAATTAATTAAAGGTTTGCCAACCCTTTCCGTACCGGATGTCCTTCCTCTTTTTATTCTGGCTGTCACCAGGGGAATTCATTCATCTGCACTGAACCCTCTGAGGAGAACGAGAAGGTTCGAACCCGTCTCGATAAACCACCTTCGTACCTGTTGGCACTCTGCCTCTCTGTCTTCACGTTAGACTTTCCCGTTCACTTCTGTAGAACCCAATTGGTAGTGATTGGTTAGACTAACTACATACACTCAAAAAAATGTCTGCACATATAAAGAATAATCATCAGTCTACGATTCTTCTCCATACGAAAATATGATCAACTTAGAACAGGAATGGGATTCTATGAATCATACGTTAAATAGAGCACATAGTTATTACATTTGTTTTTAATTTACAGAAAGTCTATGTGGTACGCTGGGCCTTCCTGGAGGTGGGGGGGGGGAGACGTTCTTTTCCTGGTAAGAAGGAGACGCCATCCCAATTCATTTGTGGGCCATTGGATCAATTTGGTACATTTAAAACCTCTTCATTGTCCAACGCCAGCTGACTTTATTCAGTCCAGAGGGAAACCTCAGGTCTAAGAGGTTGACATTTTTTTTTATTTCGATCCGACTTAGTAAACCTTTTTTGGAACATTGGGTCATTTTTGGCCCATCTGATAAACGTTGGTTGACTTGATTCGCCTTCGGTGCACCTCTGACCTAGAGGAGGTCATTCCTACACATTGTCCTTTTTCTCAGTCACTACTTTACTCAACCGTACTGCGCCTCGTGTTGATATCATTCTTTCTAAGGCCAGACGATTTTCTTCATCTAAGGATGGGGACATCAACAAGCCTCTCGGTAAAAACCTTTCGCAACTAAGACATATACTCCAAGAAAATAATTTTGACCATGTGTTGGTGTGGAGAATTGTATTTTGTTGTTTTGTTATTTATCGTATTATTTATATCATGCTGTTATGTATTTATTTTAGGTAATACAATGTGTTATGTTATTATGTAAGATATCGCAGATGCGATGTGCGCCTTTTGTTTTTTGGCGCGAAATGAGAGAGCGTGGCTTCAGTTACCAAGCAGCCTTGTAAACAGTTGCACGCATTTTGTGTTTGTGCCATTTTTTGTGTGTGTATCTAAATATAACATTGTACCGTTAAATTATTGCGTACTCATTAGCCACCCCAGTACAATCAAAACCAGAACATTCCATTCAGCTTAAGGAACGTCATCGTATTGTATTTCCAAAAGTATCGAGGTATCGACCGAGTTGACCGACTGGCAATTGAGTAAGTAAACAAAAGAAGAGAAGACAACCGAAAGTGTCAGTGAGCGGTGCTGGCAACAGTAACAGAACCACATAGAAAATGTGTAATATATACAACTTGTACTACCTGAAAAATTGAAGAGCGTTTCATCTTCTTCGCTACCGACCTGGTGCCACGGAAGTGGATGAAATCGTCAGGCGGCAGTGAAATCAAAATGAAAAGTACCACACGACACATAAGTTGCAATACTGTTCCACAAATAGGCACTGGGATGAAATACAATAACTCAATGAAAAAACGCTGAGAAATGACAAAGATAAATATATACTTTTTTATTCAGATATATCATATGCCCTGCGGATTGGTGAACTGGTTTTGGAAACAAGAAGAAATTTGTTTTGGAAACAAACAAGAAGAAACTGGTTTCGAAAAAATAAGAGGAAATGTCAGAGTCCATTCATATAAAGTCTGGTCAGTAGCTCTCAGACCTCTTGGTCTTATACAGACAAACGTGACTGTCCTCCCACAACACAACAGTAGAGAACAAAACAATTACTCGTGATGCTGAAGAAGAACATCAGAAGAATTCACTTCATTTCTTTTCTTTTTTATAAAAATGATCTCACTTCATACCCACAGCATATTGTCCTGTTGTCTTATATTAAAACAACAGGGCAGAACTCGCAGTAATGGATTTAAACTGGACAAATTCAGATGTAAGAAGGAAATAGGCAAGAATTGGTTTAGTAATAGGGTGGCCAACGAATGGAACAGACTTAGTAACCATGTAGTGAGCGCTGAAACTATCGGATGTTTTAAGAAACGGTAAGACAACTTTATGGATGGAGATGACAGGTGGTCATGTCCATGGAACTGCCTAGTGTAGGCCTCACGGTCTCTTGCAGTCTCCTTCATTCTTATGTTCTTATGAGTGGGAGCGAAAGACAAAGGGTTGGAACATACAGACTATGAACCTAGACGAGGTCATAGACTGAGTAATCTCCTTCTCTATGAGGTCACGGGTGTGATTATCAAAAACATATCGAAACGAGGAATTTGACAGCATATGCAATATATTTTGTTGGAGAATCTTGAAAACAAACAACAAGTACCACGAATCGCTTCATTCAATCGCGACGCAGACGTAATACTTGGGCAGATGGATGGCCTACCCGTCCGGGCACTGACTTGCAATTACTTCAGAATGACTTGAAATTACTTCAGTATGACTTGCAATTACTTCAGTATGACTTCGCAATTACTTCAGTATGACTTGCAATTACTTCAGTATGACTTGCAATTACTTCAGTATGACTTGCAATTACTTCAGTATGACTTGCAATTACTTCAGTATGACTTGCAATTACTTCAGTATGACTTGCAGTTACTTCAGCATGACTTGAAATTACTTCAGTATGACTTGCAATTACTTCAGTATGACTTACAGTTACTTCAGTATGACTTGCAATTACTTCAGTATGACTTGCAATTTTTCAGTATGACTTGCAATTACTTCAGTATGACTTGCAGTTACTTCAGTATGACTTGCAATTACTTCAGTATGACTTGCAATTACTTCAGTATGACTTGCAATTACTTCAGTATGACTTGCAATTACTTCAGTATGACTTGCATGTACTTCAGCATGACTTGCACTTGCATGTACTTCAGCATGACTTGCAATTACTTCAGCATGAATTGCAATTGGTTCAGCATGACTTGCAATCATTTCAGCATGGCTTGCAATTACTTCAACATGATTTGCAATCATTTCAGCATGGCTTGCAATTATTTCAGCATGACTTGTAATTTTTCATCATGATTTGCAATTACTTCAGTACGACTTGCAATTACTTCAGTATGACTTGTACTTCAGTACGACTTGCAATTACTTCAGTACGACATTCATAGTAGCTCGTAAGAAGACCGTATCATCTTTGGTGGGATTGTCCACACACTGATGTTGACAGGGTATGACAAGACTCTCTTGATGAAATGTAAAAACGCGAAGATTTTGAAAAATGAAATAAAAGGCGAATATGATGGGGACATTTATGTGACAGGTACAGCGATTTTTACCCGTGCAGTTTTGACTGTCTGTTTTCCCGCCCCAAATACATTTTATTTTTCAGATCCAATCTTCAAAAATGTATTTTTTTTTTCATCAAGGTAGTGGATAGAATTGTTACTGAAAAATCAGTCAGAAGTCACTTTGAAATAATAAATTTTGAGAATGATGCAGTTGGTCAAAATTAGATTTTTATTTCATCAGAGACCTGGACCATAATTGATTTAGTCCAAAAGGTTAATTAGACCATACAGCAACAACAACAACAACAACAACAAGACTCAGAAGAAGACCCAGAAGAAGACTATTCAGAAGAAGAAGACTCAGAAGAAGACTCAGAAGAAGAAGACTCAGAAGAAGACTCAGAAGAAGAAGAAGAAGAAGAAGAAGACTCAGAAGACTCAGAAGACTCAGAAGAAGAAGACTCAGAAGAAGAAGAAGAAGACTCAGAAGAAGAAGAAGAAGACTCAGAAGAAGAAGAAGACTCAGAAGAAGAAGAAGAAGAAGAAGACTCAGAAGAAGAAGAAGAAGACTCAGAAGAAGAAGAAGACTCAGAAGAAGAAGAAGAAGAAGAAGAAGAAGAAGAAGAAGAAGATGAAGAAGAAGAACAAAGACAACAATAATACTAATAACAAATAAACAAATAAGCACGTCACCCCAACGTACTATCCTCCTATCCCCCACTTTTGGACAAAATATTCCGA
>NC_134818.1:2755412-2760412 GCF_046742065.1 Oratosquilla oratoria
GAGAGAGAGAGAGAGAGAGAGAGAGAGAGAGAGAGAGAGAGAGAGAGAGAGGAATGTAACTCTCGTGTAGCAATGGACACGTCCCAGAATGAGACGCTCAAAAAAAAAAAAAAAAAAAAAACGTAAAGACTCATTGGTATGCCAGAAAGACCGTTGAAGCGACGTCTCAGGTGTCGGCGACAACGATGGTAACAGAGACCTCGATTCTGTCTCACCGCCTTCCCAAAGACCCAAAGGGCGTTGTTCAACCTTCATAGAAATAAACGTGATGCTCACTTAGAAACAGAGAAGAACCGTCCCCTTTATTCTGGGGCTCAGAATAAAACAATCTTGTCATCATTTGTCTGTTTATCATTATTTTCTTGATTCTCATTTATTATTAGTTATATGTCAATTTATTATTGTTTACTATTTACCTGTTTGTTTATTATTTAACTATACCTGTGTATTTATGTATTTTATTATGTACATTATTATAGTTTTTATTTATTTATTCATTTATTTATTTATCATCATTATTATAATTTTTTTTTCGCATCCGACCTAGATATGGACCAAAAGGTCTCCTGTCGGCATGCTCCGTCTTCGAATCTCGACAGGAGTTTATCGAGTGATAGAGATTGATGAGTAGTTAGAAATAAACAGATAATGGTGATAAATGAACAAGTGCATTATCAAGTGAATGTGCAAAGATAAACTAAATAACAGATAAATGGATAAAAAGGGGTCTTGATTTGTCAGTCCCCCATAGAAGGGGTTGACGTAATGGCGTCGTAAAAAGGACAAAACAAATAACAAAAGAGAAATAAATAAAAATAAAATCAAAGAGAGTGGACAGGTAGAGCCTCACCCACACCCTCACCCTCACCCTCCACATCGGTATCAATCTCTTCAATTCTGTGACACATTTAAATTTTTCTTTCTTTCAGGAGCGTTCAGCAACAGAGTCTCCGCTTTGGCTTCAGCTGGTCCTGTAGTTTGTTGAAATTGTTTGTTCTCAAAAAAAAAAAAAAAAAAAAAAAATCGTCACCGTATTCAGATGGTTAAAGAAAATGTTCTATTTTTGTATGCGGGGGATGAGGGGAGAGATGGGGGGTGGGAGAGAAGCCAGTCCCCTCTCATCTCCGTTTTACGACCCTGACGCGGGATTGGGCCCGATTTTTCGCGGGTCGGATCCGCGGGTCACACTCGAGTTCCCCGCGGAATGATGGGCGGTGGAATGATGAAAGAGAAGAGATGGGAAACAGCGAAGGAAGGGAAATGAGAAAGGAAAGGGCGATAAGAAAAGAGGGAAATAGGCAAGGAAGAATGAGAGGAAGAAGAGGGAGGCAGAAGGAGGAGCAGAATAAGAGGAGAAGGAAGAGGAGATGTAAGAGGGGAGTAAGGGGACGAGGGGAGGGGTGAGAAGAATGAGGAGGAAGAAGGGGGAGTAGGAAGAGAAGGAGATGTAAGAGGGGAGTAGGAGGACGAGGGGAGGGGGTGAGAAGAATGAGGAGGAAGAGGGGGAAGAGGAAGAGAAGACAGAGGAGGAAAAGGAGGGGGAAGTGGAGGAAGAGGAAGAGGAGGAAGAGGAAGAGAAGGAAGAGGAAGAGAAGGAAGAGGAGGAGGAAGAGGAAGAGAGGAAGAGGAGGAAGAGGAGGAAGAAGAGGAGGAGGAAAAGGAGGTAAAGGAGGAAGAGGAGGGGGAGGAGAAATGACTGAGAAGGAAGAGGAGGAAGAGGAGGAAGAAGAGGAAGAGGAGGGGGGAGGAGAAATGACTGCTTCTTTGTGTTTTCAACGACAGACTAACAAGGAGACCCGCTAAAGTGGACATCATCACCCTGCCATCTCGGGTGTTCAGGAAACGTCGGAGGTGACACAAATCTTGTGCGGGTCTGATGACGGAGTAAAGATATACAAAGAGGGTCACTGAGAATGAAAAAATATATATCTATGGACACTTACACATATTTACACGTATACACACACTTACACATACACACGTACACGCACACACACACACACACACACACACACACACACACACACACACACACACACACACACACACACACACACACACACACGCGCGCACACACACGCACTAACTTATTGCATACACATATAGTATGGGGCCACACAACCCTCTTCCCAGACTCTCTCACACGCACGCACGCACACGCACACACACACACACACACACACACACACACACACACACACACACACACACACACACACACACACACACACACACACACACACACACACACACACACTCGGTGGCACAGTTGGTAGAGCGCTGAACTGGGAAGCAGAAGTGCTCCCAGTAACCAGTTCGAATCCTGCCCAGGGCCGAAATTATTTCGGTATCGCTGTGCCTCGGGTCGTTACTCTGACTCTCGTGGGCGGGGAGTTGGGTGTGTGTGTGTGTGCAAGGTCATAGCATTACCCATAGATCGGACCTACGAGCTCTGAGCTCTCTTCCAGGAGGGAAATAGCTGTCGATCACGTGTCCAACACGTGATCCAAAGACCAAGTGAATACACATACACACACACACACACTCGCACGCACACACACACACACACACACACACACACACACACACACACACACACACACACACACACACACACACACACACACACACACACACGAATTTAAGAACAATTTAGACACTGCGAGATACAGAGACGGGACACCACGAGTATAGCTCCCCTTCCCGTGGGATACAACTAGGTAAATACACACATAGTGGACAGGGATCGAGTTGTCAGTTTTTGCTGCTAATTTCTAGTAAGTAGAATTTTTTGACTGAATAAAATCGCCTAGTGCATCGTTACTTATCAATACAGATGGTAGTCGTTATACTCAAGTGTAACTACTTAGAAGTCATCGTCATTCCTGTAAACGTTATATTAATTATATATAATCACAACAATACTATTAAATTCGCTGTTCCAGTATTTCATTTAAACAGATTGGTAGTTGAAAGAACGTTCTCCATGTGTGAAATGAACAAATATTATTTTTGTAACTATACATCCATGCATACATATATCAACTACTTTTTCCCTTTTACAAGGGAGGTAGCCAAAAACAAAGGCATAAAATCCACTCCCATCCATTTCATCCCCACATACTCTACTCCCATTAAGCACCTTCCCTCCCTCTTATCTTGTCTCCTCCTGGATGACGGGTCATCCCTGCATCTCACCCACTGCCTTGGGTCAGAAGCAATGTAGCAAGGCACAGCACATCCACAGCAAGGCCGCTTCATTTAATGGGCGACGCCCGCCTCTCTGTTCCCATAGAATAAAATTATGTGTGCAGAATAAGGATGAATACCATCGCAGTAGTTCTTATTCTCTGTTATGTTTGACGCAAAGACGGAGAAAGAACGAATTTGTTGATGCACGGCGGTTGCATAACATGGCAGTCAGGAAGCAACAGGCATGAGGCACCATACTCGGATTTGAATTAATCATATCTTCATAGTTATGTTCTCATATTTTACTACAAATGCTGAGAGCCTCTTCATTTTAGGTAAGTTTAGGGACGTGTGTGTGTGTGTGTGTGTGTGTGTGTGTGTGTGTGTGTGTGTGTGTGTGTGTGTGTGTGTGTGTGTGTACGCGTTGCAACAGGTTTTCACATTCAAAATGTGCTGAACTATTTCACGTGTCTGATAGTACAAAGTACATCAAGCTTGTCCATTACCCGTTGCTCTCGCTGTAAGTTGCCTTTGGAAATAGTGTTATGATTTCTCTAAAAACACACAGTGGAGCAACTCTGCCATTTTCAATGATCTACGTCATCTGAAGACCTCTGTAGATTTTGAGTTTCAAGTGAGCTTTAGACTCACGAACTCCCAGGTCTGGGGAAGAAGGACAATTGTGCACCAGTGCACAAAAAGTAATCTAATGAACAAAAATGTTCTGTAATACGTTTGTTCGTGGACATTTTTATGGAATATCACTAAAATCACCAAATAAAAGAACTTTTTCATAGACAATAACCTGCCGTTTATCATTAACTTTTCGGTAGATCTGTCTTTTTATAACATACAAAGGGCCTATTATCATTAGACCCAGAAAAAAAAATCATGTACCGGAGTTTTTTGCCCCCTTCTGCAACTTGGGTCAATTATCGTAAAAGAAAAGAAAAGAAAAGAAAAGAAAAGAGAAAAGAGAAAAGAGAAAAGAGAAAAGAGAAAAGAGAAAAAAGAAAATAAGATAAAATAAAATAAAATAAAAGAAAAGAAAAAAAAACACGACATGCTCGTACATACTTTGTAGATTTGCCCGGTCACACACGTCCCAGTTCTACCGATAGGGGGCGGGGTGGGGGCGGGGTGGGGGCGGGGTGGGGGCGGGGGTGGTGGGGTAAGTGAATCCGTGCAAGTTTCATTCAATGACTTCTTCACTCACACCATGTGTCTGACCGCCTCTTCAGAGACTCAGGAGGAGGTCGTAAACCTCACCCCAGGAATGTTTTACACCCACAGTGGTGTAGCGGAACGCAAATGTCTCTGCGTTACTTCAGTAGTCACAGACTACAAACAGAAGTCCATAAGTGATGTGGTACAGTTGACAAGATGTCCACACGGTCCAATGGCCGTGGATTATGGATGACAAGAAGAGGTACCTCAGGTTGCTAAACTGATGCACTACAGATACTTGTACCCGTGTCAACCTACAAAGGGTACAGACGACCCTGGGTTTCGTTCTTTGGTTATGCATCATTCTGGGGTGCATGTGGTCCTCCGTGTCAAAATTGGTAAAGATCCGTTAGGAAACGGATACGTCATTTCAAAACGAACGAACAAGCTTTGGAGGTTAATATGTAGATGTCAAAGGAGCGAGTGTCTTCGTCAACTTTTTGGTAATATTTGGGGAATCGTTTCCATTATGGTTGATGCTGCCTATCAATTTTATTCGGCTGAAGGAAACCCCTCTTCCAGCCAACGTACACGAATCACCAAGAATATTAAGAACATAAGAATAAAGGAGACTGCAAGAG
>NC_134818.1:2767912-2772912 GCF_046742065.1 Oratosquilla oratoria
TCGGGTTCTGAAGTGGTAGTCGTGGAAGTAGTCGTTGCAGTAGTGGAAGTAGTTGTTGACGTCGGTGCAGTAGTTGATGTAGAGGTTGATTCTGAAGTGGTAGTTTCGGGTTCTGAAGTGGTAGTCGTTGATTCTGTAGTGGTAACATCGGGGGCCGAAGTGGTAGTACCTCCTTCTTGACCCTCAAGGATGACCGAAACAATGTCAGATGCATCTGATGCCTTATCTTGGTCATCAAGCGCCCGGAGGGCAAAGTAAATGACCTGTGATGTGGAGGAGGAGTCATTGAGTACCAGCTTTTCAAGTGGCACTTCCACCTTCATTGGGTTGCCTGCTTCAGCTGGCTTCATCTGGAGGTCATGGAGCAAGGTTGAATTTTCTCCAGATGCGAAAGTTGAAGGAAGAAGAGCAGCTGGGTCAGAGGCATATCTGATTTCGTACTTGGTTACTGTAACAAATAGAATAAAAGAATAGAAAGAAGAAATAAAGGTAAATAAATAATAAAAAACAAGGGATGATGGGATGAAAGAAGAACCCAAAAATGAAATAAAGAAGAAAGGAAAAGAAGAAACAAAGAAAATAAGAGAAGGAAGAAACTGAGGAAGAAGGGAGAAATAAATAAAGAAGGGAGGGTTAAAGATTATATGAATATAGAAGAAATAAATATTAGAAAAAAACGTGAAAAATGTAAAAAGAAAGGAGAAAGTGAAGAAATAAAACATGAAAGAAAAACTAAAAAGAAACAAAGAAAACAAGGTGACGAAAGAGAAAAAACATAGAAAAAAGAAAAAGAAAATAGATGGGAGAAGAGAGAGAGAGAGAGAGAGAGAGAGAGAGAGAGAGAGAGAGAGAGAGAGAGAGAGAGAGAGAGAGAGAGAGAGAGAGGAGAGAGAGAGAGAGAGAGATAAAGTATAGGTACACATTTTACGATGTTGTCTAAATGGAAGAATAGAGGATCGAGGGCCGATTTCGACACACATTAGTCTATTATTGGTCATAACAAAAGTGAATTGATCCTTCTAACCTTCAGTGGAATGAAAACATCTGAGTGCTGGCCACTTACCCATGCCCGAGTCCAGGTCTTCTCCTGGTGCAGTCCAAGAGAGTTCTATCTTCTTCTTTGTCTCCGAGTTGGTCGGAGCCAAAAGTTCCGCTGGTCTTGGCACCGCCCCCTCGAAGACCTCGAGAACGCCTCCTTCATCTTGGGTCAAAGCCGCAGAGAGGTCAAGCACGCGGGACGGAGGGAAAAAGTCCTGTTTGATCGTGGTAGCGATCTGGAGGTAGAAAGGGAAACGCGGGTGGAGAATACCGTACTTGTTGGTGAAGAGGATGTAGTTCGTACAATAGTGGTAAAAGTGAAGTTCCTCTTTGACTTTCATAATTGATTCAATCCAAGGAAATGGTGTGAATGATTCGGTTGGCGAACCTGATTATTTGGTAGTTTTCTTTCCTTATCATCTAATTTATTTATTGTAACAAAAAACGTGGCTTTTCTAGTGGATATAGCTTCCCCATATCATTCTAAACAAATTCATATTAATCTCATTGTAAGAAGAAAACGGGTTAGAGAGAACGATAAACAGTGCAACAAAGCTGAGGGGTGACTTTACTATTTGCGAGCACATTGTCCTCCAAAGGATTTTTTTAATTTCCATAGCTGATCATGTAGAGAATGAACTCAGGACATTTTCCACGAATGGACATACTCTCAGCAATAAATTGTTTTTGTAAATAAACAAGTAAATGAGTGAAAAGATAGGCAATTAAATAAATAAATTTAATAAAATTCATAAACAAATACAGATATAGATGAACAAATAAATTAAATAAACAAGTAAATAAGTGATAAGATAGGCAAGCAAATAAATAAGATTAATAGAATTTATAAACAAATACAGATATAGATGAACAAATAAATAAATAATTCAGTCATCTAATTAATCAATCAATCAGTCTTTCAATGGATTAGTCAATAAATAAACCTTTAAAAGCAAAGTACAGAAAAAGTAAAGATAAATAACACATAAGGAAACAGGAAATTGGATAAATATGTAATAGACAAATAGAGTCAAACGAACACGAGGTATTGCCCTAAAGCCTCGTTTACACGGAGCAAGTTGAGAGGCAAGTCAAGTATGCAAGTTACCTGAACAGGAGAGGAAGACGACCAAGTACATGTTCACACAGGCCAAGTCAGAGACAAGTGGTCTGTGTGAACATGCGCTTGCTCGCTTTCTTCTTCAGTTCAAGTAACTTGCACACTTGACTTGCCTCTCAACTTGCCCCGTGTGAACGAAGCTTGACACGAAGTACGCACAAATAACACAATGATAAATGACATTATGCTGTATCCGGCTGACACTTTACTTTGATTTCTCCCACGCCGAGGTGGCGGGAGAAGTTCCCTGTTCGAGTAGCTGTAGACGGGTCGAAAGGCATAGTTGTTCCACAACACCAATCATCAACAACTGTCGAACCTGAGGAATTTCGTTTGAGAGGATACATTTCATGTAGTCACTGCTTACTATAAAACAAAACATCTTAAATTTATCTTCCTAGAGGGAATTGTAATATTTCTATACTGCATTAGTTATTTATAAGAATATACAGTACATAGAAAGGTTCAAATAAAAACACATAATCCTATGGCCGCCTCCCTCTCCCCCACAAACATTTATGACTCAAAGCTGGGCGCGTTCCTCGGTGCGTTCCTAAGTGCATTCCGCTTTAGTTTGGCAGCTGTTAGCGCTCCCAAACTATTAAAATTTAAGAGACAGGTTCATACCGAAATAAAAGTCTGGTAGGCCACGTTCTATGCCAAAGAAAAAATTCGTAGGCTACATCCAAAAAGTAGTCCACATACTATACCGGCACCTATATTGCTTTAATGGCTTGGGAGTGCTAACCGCGGCCAAACTAAAGCGGAACGCACATAGGAACGCGCAGAGAACGCACATAGGAACGCGCGGAGGAACGCATCTAGGAACGTGCAGAGGAACGCGCCTAACTCTGATTTAGGTCATATGTATTAAACTCTACCATACCCACTTCCTCTGTTAACTAAATTAGTGTTGTTTAATTAAAGGTTCAATATTAATAATAAGAATTTGGCATTGAGTCAATATACATTAAGTGCAGGTAATGAAAAGAACGCGTAGTTCGAAATTACAATTGCCGAGGATAACACACACGCACACACACACACACACACACACACACACACACACACACACACACACACACACACACACACACACACACACACACACACACACACACACACACACACACACAAAAAAAAAAAAACATATAAGCTTATTTCCATTGTGGTCCTCAACAACTGCCTCGGGGAATCTATGCAGGAAATCAAGCACTCCATGGATTAGAAAGAAAATCTATATCCCTAAATCTAATCTAGTGTTGGCCTTAAATATTTTCTTAATATTATCTCTTGTCCTTCTCTATTTGATGTGAAGAAACTTCCTTTTTCGAGGTTACCTTAAAAAAAAAAAAATGCTCGTGGTGTTTGTTATTTTTAAACATTCATATCGCAACAAACATGCTTCCATACCTGTATTTCCTACATCATGGCAAAGACTGAGGAAAAATATTAATTTTTACAACTCAGTCCTCTCCTCATTCTTAAATTCTATTTGTACATTTCACTCCATTTTCTGTAAAATATGGTGCTATATCTTCAAGAATCTTCTTCTTCAACGTGTAATTGCAAAACTAATGAAAACTGTCTTAAAGGACTCCATTTGAAAATGTTTTCAAATAACACACGTATCTATACAAAACATATTATTCTTGAGATTGAAATTTATATTGGTCACCAGACAGAAGAATGAGTTAGAGAGAACGATAAAAAAACGACAACGTTAAGGAGTGACTTTACCATTTGCGATTTGTGGCTTCGGTCCCTCGTTGATAAACGTTCCTTCTCCTCCTTCAACTTCCACCTGTTGACGAATTATGTGACATTTAGTGTCATCGTTTGAATGCTCAAAGGCAAGAAAAAACATTGTTAAGTAAATAAATTATCCAAGGAACTATGCATGTAAACACAAACAAGTTTAGATTTAAGAAGGAAATCTGCAAGAATTGGTTTATTAATAGGGTAGTCAACGAATGGAATAGACTTAGTAACCACGTAGTGAGCGCTGAAACTATGGGTTGTTTTAAGAAACGGTTAGACAACTTTATGGATGGGGATGACAGGTGGTGACGGATATGGAGCTGCCTAGTGCAGGCCTTATGGTCTCTTGCAGTCTCCATTCTTATGTTCTTATGTTATGTTCTTACGCACCTGCACGGCGTAACGCCCTCTGCTCCTCACTGCTGTCAGGTAGTGGGAATAAATCCCGTCGCCCTTCGTGACGTCAGCACCCCAGCCATCATCCTCAAGGTTTAATACCAGGGTTCCGTCTTCACCCCACGAATCCGACTTCAGGTTCTCCTCGAGGAGGGGTTGTTGAGGTTGGTACACCTTCGCCCTTGAGGAAGAGGAGAAAGGTAGAACGGATGAACAGAGATAAGGAAGAGAAGTGAAGAGAGGAAGCAGGAGATAAATCTAGCAAACGAGAAAATATAATAATAAGAAAATAATCAACAAGGAGTGTGAGAGACTCGTACAAGAAAAAAAGAAATTGATCAATGCCAAGGGAAGCGGAATATAAGAAATCTGAGAAAAAGAAAAAGGAGGAGAAAGAGGATAAGGTATATTAGTAGTAAGAGGAGGAGAAGGAGGAGAAAGGGAATGACTAAAGAGAGTACAAAGGGAATCACTAAAGAGAGTACAATGGCAGGGAAAGGAGTATAAGGAGGAAGGGGAAGGGTGATAGAGGACTCACAAAACTAACTTCTGGGATCACCTTATCATGAAAAGCCAATGAATAAATATAAAAAAGACATAACGTATAAAAATGATGTGTGAAACGAAAAGATGGTCTGAATATCAGACTGGGACTTGGCCAAAATATTCCCTCACCCTTAAGGTG
>NC_134818.1:2777912-2792912 GCF_046742065.1 Oratosquilla oratoria
TTTGTCTTCAGGCTGATTGGGAAGAGGAAAGGTAAGAGTCCTCGGAAGGGGTTATTTACAAGTGAAGCATTCATATATATATATATATATATATATATATATATATATATATATATATATATATGTATATATATATATATATATATATATATATATGTATATACCCATTCCTCATCTCAATGGTGTGACCTGATTGAAATCTTGACCAGGATAAAAGGAAAACGATCAGATACAGAAATTTTTTATACATATTTGTTGACAACCTAGGAAGTAGGGCTAAAGGAAATCCACCTGCATTATGAGCATTTACATTTCCCACCCAGGAACACCAACCCTTCCGAGACAAGAGCCGCCTTTCCCAGACCCTTTGTGATTTTCAAAACCCTAAATAAATATATTCTTCTTCGTCGAAGCCGTGGGACCTCGCGTACCACGGAAAGAACTCATAACAGAAACTCCAAACAGAAGCCATCTCCTTCAGGAGGGAGCACATACCCGAGGGCGACGCCCACGACGGCTGTACGGTTTCCCTTGAGGACAGGGAGAACGTCTTCGGCATACCCGTTATCAGGACCACATTTCGACAGAAGAATGACACCCGAAGTCTCGCCAAGGGTCTGAGGAAGGTGTAATGGTAAAGATTCGTGGAAGCATAAAATTCGAAGGGAGTATTATATCGCAGTATTATGCTCTCAATGTATGGCATATGCCAGATACTGTTATAGCTTACGTGTTTATGCATGACACCTCTATATGCAGTATGGCGTTATAATTGAAACTGTCACAGTATTGTAGAAGGGCATTTACACAAACACGCACGCACGCACTCATACACACGCACACAATTATAATATTAGCAATGGTACTAGTACTAGTAGTAGTGGAAGCAGTAATAATAGTAGTGATAGTGGTAGTAGTAGCAGTTGTTGTGGCCGTAATGATAGTAGTAAGAATAGAGGTAGTAGTAACAGTAGTGGTGATAGTAGTAGTGACATTAACATTAATGGTAGTTGTTGTAACAGAAGTAATAGTGGTAGCAGTAGTAGCAGTAGTACTAACAGTGATAGTAGTAGTAGAAGTAATGGTAAAGGTAGCAGCAGCAGCAGTAGTAGCAGCTGTAGTATTAGTACTAGTTTTAGTATTAGTATTAGCATTAGTGGTAGTAGTAGTAGTAGTAGTAGTAGTAGTAGTAGTAGTAGTAGTAGTAGTAGTAGTAGTAGTAGTAGTAGTAGTAGTAGTAGTGGTGGTGGTGGTAATACTAATAGTAACAGAGATAGTAGTAATAGTAATGGTAGTGATAGTAATAGCATCATCAGCAGTAGGGACCAATCTGGGAACCTGTTAGAGGTGGACCTACTGAAAGATGGACGGTAGAGAGAATCATCTCATTGCTATTATTCTTAAAAACCCGTCAACCCGCCACCTTCATCTTGAGATGCAACCCCGAGGGGTCGTTGTCCGGTCTCCGGACCAGACCCCAAGCTCTCTCTTAACCAACTTTGACCGTAGGTCTTCCACACAAGTTGGGGTGAGAACAGGTAACTGGTCTCTTCATCCTACTTTTTCCATTCGGTGATACAGAGATAGGTTTATACTAACACAGTGGTTCTTAACCTGTGGGGAATTCCCCACTGGTGGGGAGTGGCGGAGTTGCCAAGTGGGGAATGTGATAACTGTTAGTAAAAAATCTAATATATGCAAACAAAAATTAAGGGCCGTAAAATGGCACAAAAAAGCAAAGCGTATATTTACGTACTAAACACTACATGGGTTAAAATCGAATTTGTCAAAGACCGATGCTGTGGTGGGAAATGGAGAGTTGGCTCACTAAAAAGTGGGGAATTGGAGAAAAAAGGTTAAGAACCCCTGTACCAACACAACAAAGAGATCTGTTTAAAGTTCCGTTTTTGGGGATCTACGTGAGCCTACAAGTTTCCAGTGAGTAAAACTTGAGACAGCAACTATCATTACTTGTATCATTAATAGGCGCAGTACTAACACCTCGGGGTAGAAGTGAAAGGACTAAAGGAAGACGTACTATTATTTACACTATTACATAATAACTGACTTTTCTCCATACCTCTTGTGCCTTCCACAATCCACATACACTGCATCGCCTGGTCCCTTCGTCGGGAGTGTCCGGTAGGGCTTCGGCGGCGTCCTTGCGGTTTTTATTCGTCAGGAGTTGGACAGGTCCGTGAAGCACATGAGCCTTTACACTGTGTTGGAAGGACAAGATTAGACGTTGTGACAGACAATGTGATTCATTGATGGACACGTGATCGACAGCTACTGCCCTACCGTATAAGAACTCAGAGGTCAGATACAGTCCGATCAATGGACAATGCGTGTGTATGTATCAATGTGTGTGTTCTTACCTAATTACATTTACATTTATTAACTGTAATGTACAGAAAAGTAGTAATACCGTAGGGTCCTCTGTGTGTGTGTGTGTGTGTGTGTGTGTGTGTGTGTGTGTGTGTGTGTGTGTGTGTGTGTGTGTGTGTGTGTGTGTGTGTGTGTGTGTGTGTGTGTGTGTGTGCGCGCGTGTGTGTGTGTGCACGCGTTTGTGTTTTCATTTGTTTCAAGAACCTTTATGTTATCCGTAACTAAAGACAAACATATACTAATGAATACCGTGCAAGCTGGAACATACTAGACAACTTAAACGAAATCTCCCGCAATGGACACCAAATGACTAGCTGTCAGGACGGATGGAAGTAATTGGCGGAGTCCTTTAATGCTTGTTAGAGGCACCCATAAAGCACCTGATAAATAATATGATGACATTCATTAGAATAAGAATGAAGGAGACTGCAAGAGACCATGAGGCCTACACCAGGCAGTTCCATCTCCATGACCACCTGTCATCCCCATCCATAAAGTTGTCTAACCGTTCCTTAAAACAAACGATAGTTTCAGCGTTCACTACATGGTTACTAAGTCTATTCCTTGTTGCTGGCATCGTAATGAACAAAGAATTATCATTCTGCACTACTTTTTTATTATAGTATTTTGTAAAAGGAAAAGCATTGGCGTCTGTTCCATGCTAAGCAAAATAGATGCTGCCCAGTTAAGATGGTTAGGACATTTAGAAAGAATGGATGGAGGGAGAATTGCAAGGGAATGCTGGGAGTGGATGCCGGATGGAAGAAGGCCAAGAGGAAGACCGAGAAAGAGATGGAAAGAAAATGTTGAAGAAGCCCTCAGCAGACATGACTTGCCCAACATCGAAACTCTGAGGGAGGAAGGGGCCTTCCATGATAGAGCCAGATGGAGGAACATGCTGGGACCACTGACAGGCATAACGCCTACTACTGGGAGCTGAAGTAAGAAGTAAGTAAGTGTTACCTGTACTTGATAAGGGTGATCCACGCCTCGGAGGGAGCATGACGGAGGATCCATGACTTGAGAGCCCGAAGGAGGCGCTGTAGACGTTTCTCTTCTTTCATCGACTTGGTGTAATCCAAGACTATGACGAAGTGAGGGTTCTTAGCTAAACCCACCACCTGGACCTTAGTTTCTGGGGGATCATTATGCATTGGGGGGTTCCTGGGGGAGAGAGTGAAGAGTTATGTTCCTGCCCAGGTAGTGCAAGTTAGTTCAGTTCGAAGCTTTAAGAATCATTTAGATAAATACCTAAGTAAGATGCTGTAATGATTATAATTTATGTTATATTATTTGTTTTGTTATAATTTGTCTGTCTGATTTTCATTTATTATTAGTTATATGTCATTTTATTATCATTTAGTATTTACCTGTTTGTTTGTTATTCAACTCTACCTATGCATTTATTTATGTATTTTATTTGTTATTTACATTATTATAGCTTTTATTTATTATTAATATGATTTATTTTGTCTTTTTTTTGCATCCGACCTAGATATGGACCAAAAGGTCTCCTGTCGGCATGCTCCGCCTTTGTAATCCTTTGTAATTTGCTTGCTAATCCGTCTATAGATGTTATAGGTCAGCAAACCAGTGTATATGCTTATATCTGCATACAGGTGTATATACACATAAGTGTATACATCACGCACACACAAACACACACACGAACACACACACACACACACACACACACACACACACACACACACACACACACACACACACACACACACACACACACACACACACACACACACACACACACACACACACACACACACACACACACACACACACACACACACACACACACACACACACACACACACACACGCACACACACACACACGCACACACACGCACGCACACACACACACACACGCACACTCACACACACCGAAATAATTTCGAATCCTGCCCAGGGCCGAAATTATTTCGGTATCGCTGTGCCTCGGGTCGTTACTCTGACTCTCGTGGGCGGGGAGTGTGTGTGCAAGGTCATAGCATTACCCATAGATCGGACCTACGAGCTCTGAGCTCTCTTCCAGGAGGGAAATAGCTGTCGATCACGAGTCCAACACGTGATCCAAAGACCAAGTGAACACACACACACACACACACACACACACACACACACACACACACACACACACACACACACACACACACACACACACACACACACACACACACACACACAAACACACACACACGGACACACACGGACACACATACGCGCACTGGGCAAAGGTGACGGCTTCGGCCGCAACTACGCTCCTCCTGGCGTAGACTTCTCACCTTTATAGTTAGGTTGGCGACCTCCACCTCTTAGACTCACCTTCCTTCCGCGAAGTCCGGATGTTCCTCGAGAACCTCCCAGACGCTTCGTCCGCCGCAGACAACGTTGTGCAGCGTCGGCGCCGTCGGGTCGTGGGGTCGGTCGCCGTCGGACCCGGTGCAGAAGTAAGGCGCCTCAGGAAGAAGCGGGACATTTATATAGAGAAGCGAAAAGTTCTGCTGATTTTTTTTTTATTTTTTTTTATTGTTACCATAAGTGTTTAAAGGAATAAAAATAGATGAATAAATAAATAAATAAATAAATAGATCTATAAATAAATAAATTAGTAAATAAATGAATAAATGAATAAATAAAAATAAAAAGAATAATGCACGGAGACTGTATAAACGGGACAATCAGAAGTGATTAGTGATGAATAGGCCTTTCAGAAAACGATATTTAGTTGCTCCTGGAAAGGTGGAAAATGGACGCCGAGAGTGAAGGTTGAACAAAGAGAAGGATGAGGAGGAGAGAGAGGGAGAGGAAGAAGAGGAGGACGATAAAGAAAAGGGGCGGGGAATGATGTTAAGGAAGAGGGACAGGGGGAAAGAGGAATAGGAGAAGAAAGAGAAGAAGAAAGTGGAAAAGGAAGAAGAAAGAAGATGAGGAAAAGAAGGAAGAGGAAGAGGAAGAAGAAGAGGAGGAGGAGGAAGAGGAGAAAGAGGGGGAAGAGAAGTAGAGGAGGACGAGGAGGGGGAGTGAGAGGAAGAGGAGGAGGAGGAGGAAGAAGAGGAGAAAGAAGAGGAAAAGGAGTAGGGTGAGGACGAGGAGGAGGAGGAGGAGTGGGAGGAGGAAAAGGAGGAACAGGTGAAAGAGGAGGAAGAGGAGTAGGGGGAGGACGACAAGGAGGAGGAGGAGGAGTGGGAGGAGGAAGAGGAGAAGGAGGAGGAGGAGGACGACGAGATAAGATATACACCTTTATGTAGAAATCTGAGATGAGGGAGGTTGGGGCAATGTCTGAATGTGTTTGGGAAAGTACAGAACAAGCAAGCAAGCAAGCAAGCACTCTCAAGAAGACTAAGTTGGATATTAGTTCCTTTCATGGTCGGCACCAAGACAAGGAATCCAAGCTTATTGCGTTCCTGTGCCAGACTTACTATCACCTAAATGCAGAGCTGGGCGCGTTCCTTGGTGCGTTCCTATATGCGTTCCTCGGTGTACTCCGCTTTAGTTTGACCGCGGTTAGCGCTCCCAAATCATTAAAGCTTAAGAGACAGGTTCATACCGAAATAAAAGTCCGATAGGCCACGTACCATACCAAAGAAAAATTTCATAGGCCACATGCAAAAGGTAGGGCACATAATATACCGGCACCTATATTGCTTTAATATTTTGGGAATGCTAACCGCGGCCAAACTAAAGCGGAACGCACCGAGGAACGCACAGAGGAACGCACCCAGGTCTGGCTAAATGCCGCTGGTAGGTTCTGTCCAGTTAGTTTCGTTGCTTTCGCCCCCCCCCATCCTCCCCTACCCAACCACCAGTTCCCACAAATTAATAAGATTTTTTTTCCACAAGGAAATCTGGATTTCCACATTTTTCCCCACAAAAAGAAGGAATTATTATATACACAAATAGATTCATTGCAACATATAATTCTTCAAATTCTACACAGAAATAATCCCACGTGAGCAAATTTCTCTCTCAAATTTGTGGAAAATTCCCACAAAATGGCATCAGTGCCAACCACCCACCCACCCCCTCCCACTCTGGCTACCGTCAGCTCGTTCCTGGATTAAAGAATGAAATAAAATAAGATAAAATAAAACAAACAAACAAGAAGATAAATAAATTGATAGATTGGTAAATAAGAGATAAATGAAGAAATAAAGAATAAAAAATAAATAAAAATATAAATAAAAAAGAAACAAACAAATAAATGAACAGATAAGTGAATAAACCATTAAATAACAAATCTTGTAACTTCACTATTACAGGGTCGACCGTTCGAGGCTCACCTTGGGCAGGTACTGACGCGCGAGGGCGGACGAGGTCGAGGGCTGCATCTCGAGGGCGACAGGTCGACACGAGGACGATGGGATCCCACTGGGTAGGATGGCGCACTGCCCACCCGTCTCGCTGTCTCTATTACATTCAAATAAAATTTCATAATTACTCCTTTAAAATTGTCTTGAGCAGAGGTGGGGAACCTGCGGCCTTCCGGTCCATCAAGTGCGGCCTTCTGCGGCCTTTGATATACATATTATCTAAAAAATTATATCATCTATCATTTAAAAAGTATATTATTTATTATAAAAAGGGATAAGATAATTGAAAAAAAAGTTGTTCAGTGCGGCATCTATGTGGGACGATGAATTGTAAGGTGGCCTTCATGCACAAAAAGGTTCCCCACCCCTGGTCTTGAGTATGGCATTACTTGTTCGCTACGGGCAGACTGGATAAAGCCCCAGTCACATCAAGCGTACCACCTGTTTCCGACCACCTTCGACGGTGGCACTTTTGTTTCAAAGGAGCATGCCGACAAGCCTTTTGGTCCATAACTAGGTCGGATGCGCCAGGTGGCTATTTCATATTTATCTTCATGACGGGCGAGATCCATTCCAATTGCAGCATTGTCTTGAATTCTTTCTATAAACAAGAGGACTCCCTCCCGATGCTCCACCAACTCGCCACGCCACTAGACACAGAAATAGGCTACTACCAATCAAAGCGCCAAGGACTGACCGCTACAAAAACAGTGCCATCCCATCCATTGTGCACATAATGAACTCCATGTAAACTTGTACCGTGTATATACAGTACTCTAAGTTTTATATTTTTAATCAGCTTTTGTAATGTATTATTGTCAGTGTACTACTGCAATCAAAATAAACCTTTTATTATTATTATTGTTATTATTAAATCAACCTGGTCGCCACCAGTGGTCGGAAGCAGGTCGGAAGCTTGGTGTGGCTAGGCCCTTAAGCAAGATCCATGTGCCGAGGGAAAATATTATTACACAAATAATATCCCTGGGTAAATGAACTGGATCCGGGGTTGTGTGATCTTCATAATTCTTTAGCTGCGTTTCTATTTATTCTGATAAGTGCTTATTCAATAATATTTTTAGGACAAAGTGTCACCGTAATACCACCTGTCCCCGACTTCCACAGCGTTTTTTAGAGGAATATTTTTATTTAGACTTAGATTTAATTCATCTGCCACCAGATGTTTTCATTCAGTTGAGGGAAACCATGTTAGCAGCGAAAGGCTCAAGATAGATTACAAGAGGTGGGCATAACTTCAATCAAGGTCATGGTATTAAGTCAACAGGGCAGGACTCGCAGTAATGGGTTTAAACTGGACAAATTTAGATTTAAGAAGGAAATAGGCAAGAATTGGTTTATTAATAGAGTGGTTAACGAATGGAACAGACTTAATAACCATGTAGTGAGCGCTGAAACTATCGGTTGTTTTAAGAAACGGTTAGACAACTTTATGGATGGGGATGACAGGTGGTAATGGACATGGAACTGCCTGGTGTAGGCCTCATGGTCTCTTGTAGTCTCCTTCATTCTTATGTCCTAAAGAAACACCATATAAGGACACAGGCCTTATTAGTACAACGTTTCGCTTGTTACAACTAACAAAGGCTCACGCCTCATGTTGTGTTTCTTTAGAGCAGTGGTTCCCAAACTTTTTTTTTTCTTTTCTTTTTTTAAGTTTTACAACTATACATACTAAGTTAACATTAATCCTAATGCCTGGTACCGTAATGTTTTCTTGATTTTATTTGATTGGATTTTATTTTGTTTTTTGTTTTTTGTTACCCCTCCATTACCCCAGAAAAATTGTTACCTCCCCCACCCCCCCGGGTGGTAATTTACCCACAGTTTGGGAACCACTGCTTTAGAGCCTAGTCACACCAAGCTCACGACCTGTTTCCGACCACCGGCGACCAGACTGACTTGTACTGTTCCTCTGTTTATAAAAAGGATTCAAGACAATGCCGCAATTGGAATGAGTCTCTCCCTCCTCTTTCCCCGGCATGAAGATGAATACGAAATAGCCATCTGGCGCTAACCATGAGAAAGTGCCAACGTCGAATTTGGTCGGAAACAGGTCATAAGCTTAGTGTTGGGGTTTTACATAGACCTGTCGGGAGCTACTAATCACATACAATCTGAGATCCTTCTGTCTCTGCGACCCTCACCATCATCCTAATCCCTCCTTTCCACACTCTTATTTCCCACTTACATAAGAGTTACATTCAGAGGTTGGTTGGAACAGGCGGTGACGCTATAGTCCAGATGGGCGTTGGCCTGGGCGTGCGACGGGGGCGTGGGGAAGAAAAGTGGGCTGATAGGGTCGTTGGGGAAGCCCACTTCGTCGTAGACTCCCCACCGCAACTTCGCCCATTCGACCATCAGAAGGTTTTCTGAAACAAGAATGTTTACCTCGTGAGACGTCAGACAGGTTCCTCTCCAGTGACGTCATCGTGGTGACGTCATCGCGGTGACGTCACACGACGTTCAAACTAACCTTCGAGTTGGTTTTGTTCGTTTCATTTAATTCTCTAAGTAATACCTTCGCTATAGTGACAAGCTTCACGAATTTTATTCTGAGAAACATTAGTTTTTATTATTATTATTATTATTATTACTATTATTATTATTATTACTATTATTATTATTATTATTATTATTATTATTATTATTATTATTATTATTATTATTATTATTATTATTATTATTATTATAATCATAATTATCATTATTATTATTATTATTATTATTATTATTATTATTATTATTATTATCATTATTATTATCATTATTATTATCATTATTATTATTATTATTATTATTATTATTATTATTTTTATTATTATTATTATCATTATTATTATCATTATTATTATTATTCCTCCGAGGGGGCACATTCGGAATGAAATGGGGTTGCGATCCCTCATGACCCCCTTTTTGCATTCCATCTCATCCCGAGTCCCTCAGATGAGTAATATCGACTAGTGGAAACCAGAATAAGAACTATAAATGGCGCCACAGGAGTACTACCGTAATGAAAAAGGGTGGAATGGGTGGGAGCGGGTACTTGCCTTTTGATTTGGCTACCTCTCTTATAAAAGGGGAATAACATTTGGTGTGTGTATGTATATATATATATATATATATATATATATATATATATATATATATATACATATATATGTATGTATGTATATGTATGTTGAGACATTGTGATAGGAAGGTGGAAGAATAAGATACGGATCTGGGGCCGAGTTTATTCCTGACATATCAGGGAGTAAATGAGCTCCAGAACCTTTCGGTGAAAGGCAAAAATATCACATGTGTGATGTCACTTCACGTCACGGTGGATATCTCATTTCGTGAACACGATATATTGCCATATCATACATATAAAATGTGTAACAATATGACTCCAGTTCTTTTCACGTTATCACGGTGTGACGACATGACGCCACGTCACGCGAATGACGGATGGGTGACATATAACGACAATTTAATTCACGGCGATGTGACATGACGCCGCACGTGTTCACGAGAGATACGTCACCTCCAGGTGGCGATAAGACGTCATATCATACGTGTGAAGTATATTGACGGAGGGCTACGTCACCTTGTGGAGATGATACGTGGTAACATCACACGTGTGAGGTGCAACGCCAGGTCCTGTCTGCAGCAGCTACGTCAATTTGGATGACATGACATCAGGCCGACGTGAGGCCGATGATAAGAGGACAGAACAATGAAACAATCAAGCATGACGTAATCAACTCTAACCACAAAAAACAGTCCTGCAAGCTTACTCATCAAGACAAAGGCAACTGATAAAAAAAAAAAATGGTTATTCACAAACGGATGACGAGGCTGGAACTGATTGAAAATGACTCCATAATGGACGCTTCTGTTTCCTTTGCTGTTATAGATGAGACGTTGTCTACACCTTTCTAGATCTCTGTTGCTATATTCCAAACAACACAATTTATTTATCTATTATCAATCTTATGTATCATAATTGTTAATGGAAGAGTACGGTTGACGTTTGGGTAATATTTCAAGAGAAGTCTTTTGTAATGAGATCCTTCCGTAAAAAGTGTAATTTTCCCTTTAATACGTTTGCTGACGCCAGGTGATTTCATTCACTCCCGTGTCAGCAATTCCATAGTAAAGAGATTGTGTGAATTCAGATGTGTCCAAAGTGACAATAAAAAAAAAAAATCTAGTTTTCCAAAACTCAAATGGTTCACACTTACCAGGTGGTCCGTGCAGATGGTTGAGGTAGAGATCCCGAGGGAGAAGGGTGTAGAGGCCTTTCCGCCCACAGCCCATTGGCTGGGCGGTATAGGGACGCCCACTGTACCACGGGTGGCCCCCGCCCACACGCATGTCGCTCCCCTGTGTCGTGGAAACGGTTTAGGATTGAGAGGATTTAAAGAGGCAGGATAAGGAAGGAGGAGGATAGAAGAGAAGAAGGATGGAAGAAGGGAGGAGGGAGAAGGGAGGGTGAAGAGGGGAAAGGAAGAAGGGGGAAAGGAGGGAACGGGGAGGGGAATAGGGAGATGGTAAAAGAGGGGAGAGGGGACGGGGAAGAGGCATATTGATAAGGAGAAACAAGGAAAGGGAGAATCTGAGAAGCGGACGTGAGTGAAGGCGATGAAGAGGATAGAAAAAGAGGGAAGAGAAGGAGGAAAAACGAGAGAAAATGGAGAAGAAAGTGAAGAAAACGGGGGCGAAGAAAGTCATATACATATATTCTGTTTCCAAGTAACTTTATCATTATATCTTGCGTTGATAATGATATATTTCATTTTAACTAAGTTACTAACTGGTTACGGTTATCTACGTTAACCTCCTCGATACAAAGACTTCCTTTAGTGATATTGTTCTGTCTAACGCCAGGAAAGTTTATTCGGCAAAAGGCAACAGCTTGTGCTACATTGTTTGATTATACAGACATTCGGTCACGGTCGTAACAGAACTAATAAGATATTTCGGACACCAGAACCCCAAATAATAATCCCTTGCGATTCAACACATCTCCTGTGACATACTCTGTATATTTTTTTCTGACTGGCTCCAGACAACTTCACTCAGTCTTAAGGAAGTTCCTCCTTCCTAGACTTACTTGGTTGCGATAGGTGCGGTTGATCACACCACCGTAGTAGGAGTCCCATGACCTCGGAAGAAGAATATCAACGCTTCTGAAGAAGGCCCGCCGGGAGGTAGCTTCGAAGAGGATTCGTGAAGCGTTGACCACAGCGTCCTGGAAATAGAATGGAGTTGATTTGGTTTTGAGTTGATGGGTTGTTGGGTCACGGTTCCTCAAAAGGGCGGCGACTTCCTGGAGTTGAAGGCTCGCACCACGTGTCCCTTGCTCTTGAAGAAATTTTACTTCTCTTCCAGCTGTTTCTAGACCAGTGGTTCTTTGTCTTTTTCACCCTGTGACCTCCCGAGACTCTTCAGGGTATTACCACAATCCCTTTAAGAAATTTTGAAACGACGAACCTTGTGAAAAGGCAAGATAAAAGACTGATTGTGATTGGTATGTTTACTGTATCAGGTCACCGCACTTGTGGCCAGTGTTGCACTTACCAAACTGGTCAAGGCCCAAGTGTCTGATTCAACCATACGAAAATATGTTATTCTCCCGAATCCTTTGTGACCCCCTAAGAAACCCCAAACGACCCCCCCCAGGGGATCACGACCCCTCAGATTAAGAACGTCAAAACGTTCTGACAAAGAACGTTTGCGTCACAAAGTCAAAAAGGGTGGGGACCCAGCTCTGTAAGACGTTTAGGTCGTGAACGTTTAGGCTGATCGAAGACGTTCAGGTCTGAGATATTTAGGTCACGAGTCTATTGAGAAGTAACGTTTTGGCAAAGAAAGTTTGCGTCACAAGACGAATGGATTACGAACGTTTGTGACACGGTTTGGCTGTAAACGGTTTGACCAGAAGCGTTTGCGTTACGACGTCGTAACGTAACATAACGTAATGTACTCTGACCTGACTTGACCTATCCTAGCCTAACGTGATGTAACCTAACCTGGCTTCAACGTCCGTCTGCGGCTTGGATTTAAACTGGACAAATTTAGATTTAAAAAGGAAATAGGCAAGAATTGGTTTACTAATAGGGTGGTCAACGAATGGAAAAGACTTGGTAACCATGTACTGAGCGCTGAAACTATCGGTTGTTTTAAGAAACGGTTAGACAACTTTATGGATGGGGATGGCAGGTGGTCATGGACATGGAACTGCCTAGTGTAGGCCTCATGGTCTCTTGCAGTCTCCTTCATTCTTATGATACTGTGAGCTTGGAGGGAGCTACAGTAACCCGTTAAGTGCCTGTTTATCGTTTTCTTTTTCTTTTTTCTTTTTATTTTGGATATCGCCAGCCAATTCTATTCATCTTTGTCACTTCCCCTGTGACGAGGATCTTGTTAATTTCTTTGGGAATATTTTGACAGTGACTAAATAATTTCTTACTGGTTAACATTTCGTATTTGTGTGTGAGAATTACAGTACTGCTGCATACCCTAGTCTGGGGCGGATCGAATAATCTATAATTCTACTTATTAATCTATTTACTTATTTATTTATTTATTCATTCTTATTATTACCTTTCTATCCTTGTACTGAATATCAATCTTACATTTGTAGTTGGAGAGGTGAATAGATGGGTAAATCCTCGATTGATTGTACAAATGGACACGAAAATTGCTTGTGTATTGGGCACCAATGAGGATCTCTTTTTATCTAACCAAAGAAAATTTCATTCAGCCTAGATGACCTCTCAGGCAGGTGAAGACTGACCATCAATCAACTGTATACCAAAATATATGACCATACAAATTGGTCCACACGATTTTTAATTCGCCCTCTTCTTCGATGTCATAAAGGCTGCTGGACGAAGGATCCTGATTATTGTGGTGTTATTTGTGTCCGTGCCTAGCACAGGGCCGTACTCAAGAACCTCTACGGGGCACACCCTGGCGATACCAGCAATAGTAAATCATAAATGGGGGAGTTGATGAACAGTAGGAACACATAGATATGATAAAGATTTATTCCCCGCCCTTGAATAAAAAAGAAAAAATCGTGACGACAGAATGAGTGTTCTATGTACGGCGACCTTCACAGCGGAGAGGTAAGCGATACGAGTATCAAAAGAGGTGGGGTTGCGTATTGTCCTCAGTTGAAAAAGATCACCTGTCGGCGTCCATTAGAAGGAGAATAAAGAAATAGAGGTAAAGTCATCGTATCAAAGGGAATCATCGAGATAACCATTAACTAAAAACCGTATAAAATAATTTAGTGTCACTTTTCCTTCTATTCCAGCCGCCGCCAATCGATTTCGTTCACGAACTGTTTGGGTTATGCCAATCTCGATTAACCCGATAGGTGCCGGTTAACATTTTTAACTTACATTCTGACCGCCTCGAACGAGTTTTAGTCATCTCCGCGACATACCCCTTGTTAGCCAAAAAGATCAAAGAGAACTCAATAACATCAAATAATTCTCCGGATTCGAACCAAGACTTGCGAGTACACAAACCCAACGCCTTACCAACTCGGTTCGAATCCGGGGACGACTGTCGGAATTATTTGATCGACATTACCGTCACTGGTGATTCTATTCAGGTTTGTATAACATACCTTGATGCTCTGCAGGAGCACCGTGTCCTGAGAGACCTCTGAGCCTATAGCGATGACGACGTCATCGAAGCCGTTATCTTCGAGAACCGCAGAGGAGCCTTCGGAGGGACGAAGACCCCCAAGGACCAGAAGGAGAAGACACAGAAGAAAATTCGAGGGTCGCCGGTAGCGGGGCCGAAGAGGTCCGGGCGATAAGCTCGAGGGAATCATGCTGCCTATGTGGGATGTTACGCTGGATGTGATATACGAAGGGCACTCGAGCCCTTCGTATGGATATGAAAATTACTATAGCTGTTGAAGTTCAGACTCTCGGAGGAAAGTCTCTTCTGGAGGTTAGTGAAGAAGTGGTGTCGTTTCGGTCGATGATAAGTTCGAACGTCACTTCAGGCAACCGGAGATTCGAGGTTATATGCCCTGTTATTACTGAATGAATGATAAGATATTCATATATATGTATGCATAAGCTTACACACATATCCCAGTGAAATTATCTATACATTTGTATAAGCATGCAAACACACACACACACACACACACACACACACACACACACACACACACACACACACACACACACACACACACACACACACACACACACACACACATATATATATATATATATATATATATAT
>NC_134818.1:2802912-2805412 GCF_046742065.1 Oratosquilla oratoria
TGATACGGTCACAGACCTGGATAGCCACTAACAGCACCACTAACACCACTAACAAGAATTACACTAACACTAATACGGACATGAGTAATGTCACGCTCACCATCACTGTCGTCATTAACGTGATACAGTCACAAACCTGGACAACCACTAACAACAAAACAGTAACAAGAACGACACTAACGCTAATATCATCCCAACTACAGACAAATGAACGTTTGGATAAGTGACTCAAGCGTGGCAGCATCAGGTTTTTTTTCCCATTTTATTTTATTTTATTTTATTTTATTGTATTTTATTTTATTTTATTTCATTTTATTTTATTTTATTTTATTTTATCTTATTTTATTTTATTTTATTTTATTTCATTTTATTTTATTTTATTTTATTTTAGGTTAGGTTATTTTATCTTATTTCATTTTGTTTTTTAAAGGTTTTATTGCATTTTGTAGCGTTCATACCCTAACCTTGCAATAACGTAGTATCCGACCGTAGCGAATTCAAGATATTTGTTTACGAAACGTTAAGTCATGCAAAGAGACCTTGCAAGAAAATAGTTGTAAACTGACTTGACCTATGAAACTAGCTGATGGTAAAATACGTCCTTACCGTTTTCTATTTTGCTTAGATTATATACTAGATATGTGAGGTCAACGATCTAGAGAAAGCAAATGCCAACAGCATGATCATGCTTTTATTGCATGCTTTCATACCTCAAAGGTGTTGGTTAAGTGCTCAGCATAGTTGTGACAATTCTGAAAAAAATATATAAATACATATTTATATATTTGCAAGTGTGAACTGCAAAGTGTGAAGGAAAAGGTTCCACTTACTTCAACATCAACAAAAGTATACATAGCTATTATAATTATCATTTTTCATCGTTTTCAATATAATCTAATTTACTCATCTCTGTAGAACCCATAGCTATTTCTTCCACATGGATAGCATCCCCTCTGGAAAAATATAGAACACATACATGTATATATATATATATATATATATATATATATATATATATATATATGTATATATATATATATATATATATACATCTACACTGATTGGTTCCCAGCGATCAATTGATATCTTTATTCAACCACAAACAACTTTTAATTCCATGCCATCGCAATCGAGACTGAAGAATCGCTCGATGGAGACATTTTGTTGGAAATTGAAACGTGGACGAGCCGAGGATTCGAACCCAGCTAACCCGTAACAATGGGCTATCAAGAGATAGCGCATTGGTTTAAGTCACTGTAACTTTGTTACGGGTTAGCTGGGTTCGAATCCTCGGCTCGTCCACGTTTCAATTTCCAACAAAATGTCTCCATCGAGCGATTCTTCAGTCTCGATTGCGATGGCATGGAATTAAAAGTTGTTTGTGGTTGAATAAAGATATATATATATATGTGTGTGTGTGTGTGTGTGTGTGTGTGTGTGTGTGTGTGATTCACCACGGTCTTGGATCACGTGTTGGACTCGTGATCGACAGCTATTACCCTTCCGGAAGAGAGCTCAGAGCTCATATATGACCGATACTGTGACCTTACACGCACACACACACCAACTCCCTGTCCACGAGAGTTGGAGAAACAACTCGCAGCGCAGCGATACTGAAGTTATTTCAGCCCTGGGCAGGATTCGAACTCGGACCGCCGTGGTGGCAGCCAGGAACTCTACCAACTGCGTCACGTGTCGTGTGTGTGTGTGTGTGTGTGTGTGTATTTACCTAGTTGTATTTTACGGGAAGGGGGAGCCATGCTCGTTGTGTCCCGTCTTCATATCTCATTTTATCTAAATTGTTTTTAAATTCATGAATTGTTTTTGAACACACCACTTTTTCGTCCAAATTGTTCCAGATGTAAAGGAGTTGTCACGTGACCCTGGAGTGACTCGAACACCCAGCCTTCTGATCTGGAGTCAGACGCGCTACCATTGCGCCACAGGGCCCCTTGAGCGTGAGCGTGTGTATGTGTGTGTGTATTTTACCTAGTTATATCCTACGGGAAAGGGAGCTACGCTCGTGGTGTCCCATGTGTGTGTGTGAGTGTGTGTGTTTGTGTGTATGTTTATGTATGTGTGTGTACATATGTATATATGTGGAACAATCATATTCTTTTGATAAAAAAAAGAAATACTGTAGCTGGTCGCTCCAATATTTAATGTCACCCCTTAAAATTTTTGTTTTCTCTAATATCTTCCTTGTAATAGAGGATGAAATATATTCAGGAGAACCAATATTTGACTTGAATAAAATCTATGTAGACGAACAAAAGTCTATAGACAATATGGTATGGAAACAAATTTGAAGAGGTACTATATATGTAGCTGTGGAGAATTTATTATTAGTATCACAATAAAAGAGAGAGAAGACTGAGGTCTTATTCAAAATATAAATAAAAAAGAACGAAACATGGAAAATTCGGTTGGAAACAAGGAATATGATAATGAAATGACAGTAGTTAAAGCAACTGAGAAGTTATATGAACACAATAAACAT
>NC_134818.1:2807912-2815412 GCF_046742065.1 Oratosquilla oratoria
CCCTGACTCTACGTGTAAGAATTATACGAAAAGAGGAAAGATGGAAGGATGGATCAGGTCCCTTGTCTCCACATTCCGCCTCTTTTACTCTCCTTTTGGAACACAGTAGCAGTGTCCTTGTCCCCTACCACAGGATGCAAAGGCTATCATATTAATAGATAATGAGGACACAGTTGGGAAGACGAAGAAAATAGCAACAAGAAAATGCACACCCAAAGGATATCCTTACGTGCCTGGCTTAGTGAGATATAATAATATACTATGAAATTGACAGAAAACTTTTCGGTACAAGACTCTCGCCTTCCATTTCTGTAGTAAAGTCAACTCTTAGCTGAATAAAGTCGTCTGGCGTCATCTGATAACGGTGAAGTTAACGAAATGAAAGGTACGTCAAGATGAGTTGTGCCTCATAGTACTGCATTTGATCTACGTAGTGTAATGAGTGTATGTGTGTGTGTGTGTGTGTGTGTGTGTGTGTGTGTGTGTGTGTGTGTGTGTGTGTGTGTGTGTGTGTGTGTGTGTGTGTTTGTACTTACCTAGTTGTATTTACCTAGTCGTATCGTACGGGAAGGGGGAGCTAAGCTCGTAGAGTCCCGTCTTTGTATCTCTCCATATCCAGTTTGCTCTTAAATTCTTATATTATTTTGGCACACACTATTTTTTCATCCATTGTGTTCCGTATATCTACCACTCTGTGTGGAAAGCTGTCCTTTTTCAGGTCCCTTCTATAATTATCCTTTTTAAGTTTCTTTCCGTGTCCTCTTGTGTTTCTCTTATCCCAATTTAGTAAGTCTTCTCTGTCAAGGACTTCCATGCCTTTCATGATTTTGTAGATGGTCAATAAGTCACCTCTCTCTCTCCTCTGTTCCAGAGTCGTCAACTCTTGTGTGTGTGTGTGTGTGTGTGTGTGTGTGTGTGTGTGTGTGTGTGTGTGTGTGTGTGTGTGTGTGTGTGTGTGTGTGTGTGTGTGTGTGTGTGTGTGTGTGTGCGTCTGTGATTCACATTGGTCTTTGGATTATGTGTTGGACTCGTGATCGACAGCTATTTCTTCCCGAAAGTGAGCTCAGAGCTCGTATGACCGATCTATAGGTAATGATATGACCTTACACGCACACACACACCCAACTCCCCGCCCACGAGTGTTGGAGTAACGACTCGAAGCGCAGCGATACTGAAATAATTTCAGCCCTGGGCAGGATTCGAACCAGGTACCACCGGCACCCCCGTACTGACAGTCTGAGACTCTGCCAACCGCACCACCGAGTCGTGTGTGTGTGTGTGTGTGTGTGTGTGTGTGTGTGTGTGTGTGTGTGTGTGTGTGTGTGTGTGTGTGTGTGTGTGTGTGTGTGTGTGTGTGTGTGCGCGCTCGCGCTCGCGCTTGCGTGCACAGGTACTAGACATACGATGTACCTCCATTGGTCGTCTTCGTCCAATTCCCAAAGGCGAATTGCTTATTCTCAATCTAACATCTTCCACCTTTTGACAAACACTAAACCTTCTGTTCTTGTTGACTTCAGACGATTCTATTCAGTCTGGAATGGAACCCCGGACTACTGATGTATATTAAAAGTATTCAAAATACTTTATCCTCTTTGCGCAGAGGCTAATCTGTTGTGATAATCTTCTCTGTATCGTTCCGGTTTTAATATATGTACGGCCAAAACACGTACACTTTCGTCTCCGAGCCATATCGACAACGACGACTTTGTTCAACTCAAGGGCGGCCCTCAGAAAGGTCATCAATATCTTTCTAAATGCCAGCAGGAGCCAAAGAGCCTTATCTTGAAATACGTGAGAATAGCGTGCGAGTCCTATTGAAGACCTCACGTAATGCGTGAGACGAAGTGATATACAACGAGGTAATTTTTGTTAATTATTTCCAAGATCTACTTCCAGCTGAGTGAAATGAGTTACAATGATAAAGAATTTTGTCTTGCGGATTATTGAAATGGTTCTTAAAACTTCGTACCGTATGTATTATATTCAAACACTTCGAGCTGGAAGTTTATTTTTCTTTATAAGGTTGACGAAATTATTTCTACCTTCCTCAAGGTAGAATCGGCGTCTTGACAGTCAGAGGTTATTTCTGGTCCAGTTAGTATTTAGTGTAAAACTAATTTCAGCGTTGATGTTATTAATTTCTTTTGACTGTCGAAAGGCTCTAATTAAGTCCCCCCCAAGTCTCTCTCTCTCTCTCTCTCTCTCTCTCTCTCTCTCTCTCTCTCTCTCTCTGCAGTGAGTTGGAGGTAAGTCAAGGAGAGAAGCTACAGGATGTGGATAGTTTTGTGTATTTAGGGTCACCTGTAGCGGGGAATGGAGTAGTAGGGGTGGAGGTAATCTGTAGACTGAAGGAAATAAGTAAGTAAAAGCCTTGAGGGAATGCAAAGTATCATGAGAATTAAGTATCTAGGGACGTATGCAAACGAAGACTATATTAAAGGCTGAATGTGCCAGCGATACTGTAAGGGGTATACTTGGAATTAAATGAAGGCAGAAAGGAGTCGTTAAATGTGTTTGAGGTGAAGTGTTTGAGAAGTATAGTAAAGGTTACGAGGATGGTAGAGTGAAAAACGAGGTGGTAAGGAGGAGAGTGGAGGTGGAATAGTAGCTGACAAATAGGGTTTATGAAAGAATACTGAGATGGTTTGATCATATGGAAAGAATGAGTAAAGGAAGACGAGTAGAAAGGGTATAAATATGCAAATAGATATTTTCTTGTCGTTAGTGGTAATAACACCAAGAATCTTTTCATTCTCTATTCCGTTTCCTAACTCTCTAAACCAGTCTTACAAATTTAGTCGTACGATTCTAGTTGCAGCCAGGCGATTTTATTCAGTCGCGGGAAAATTTGCCAAAAAAAAGTAAACCCCTTTGCTTTGAGGTCTAACCCAATCTGAATAGAATTGTTTGTTATCAACAGAATTGGGCGGTCCGATTCGGAATCGAATCGGATAATCAGATTGTCGAAAAAAAAATTAAAGCGATTTGCGATTAATCCAGAACGATGTCGTCTTTGTTTTTTCGGTAATCGCTAATAGGACATAATTTTTTTTTTTTTTTTTATTTTTTTTTTAATCATGCCCACCTCTGTTTATCAGCCAGTGGCAAGTCCACGAAGCTTCTACAAAGGATTTTACAAAGGCGGATCGTCCCGACAGGAGACCTTTTGGTCCATATCTAGGTCGGATGCGAAAAAAAATTATAATGATGATAAATAAGTAAATAAATAAACGAATAAATATAATTATATAATAACGTAAATAATAAATAAAATACATAAATAAATGCATAGATATACTTAAATAATAAACAAGTTAAATATGGTGGCCTCAAAACGTTATGTACGATTGTGTTCTTTACATATTTAATCTTGACTAAAGTCAGGGAACTTAAAGTTTGAAGGTTAAGAAAAGGGGCTAATACTAACTCGATTAACCCTTTTTCTGCGATAGTGCCCGTTTAAGACTTTATTCTGGTTAATGGTAGACGATTTATCTATTTATTCATTATTATTATTATTAATATTATCATTATTATCATTATCACTAATATTATTATCATCATCCTTATCATTTACGAGTGTTATTATTATCATCCTTATAATTTATTATCATTATTATTACTATAGTCAACGCAACGAGAAATGACCGCTAAGGCGTGGCTAGGAGATTTTCCGGTGTTGCCACACATGGGCATCCATGGCGAGAACGTGCGTGTGGATGTAATGTTTTCTGAATGCAGTGTGAGGGGGGCGGGGCCAGAGATTAGATGTAGCGGCATCGTCGCTCTCTCTTCCTGATATGCCATGTCTAGACTCGAGGAAACGAAACCTTTGTATAGAAAACATTGCTTTGATTTTTACTTCAGTGGTGGTGTGTGACAAAAAATTATAATATAATTATATGTGGCAACATTATAAAATCATAAAATAGAATTATAAAATAAAATAGAATTATGAAATAATTATATGTGGCACCACAGGGGGACTCCCAGTGCTCCGCCCTAACGGCCATTTCTCAATGCAACGGGTATAATTATCATTATTACTATTACAATTATTATTATTATTATTGTTATTATTATCATTATTGTTATTATTGTCATTATTGTTATTATTATTATTATTATTATTATTATTACTATTATTATTATTATTATTATCATTATTATTATTATTATTATTATCATTATTATCATTATTATTATTATTATTATTATTATTATTATTATTATTATTATTATTATTATTATCATTATTATTATTATTATCATCATTATTGTTATTGTCACTAATACTATAATTATTATCATCCTTATAATTTATTATCATTATTATTATTATTACTATTAATTATTATTATTATTATTATTATTATCATTATTACTATTGTTGTTGTTATTATTACTATTATTATCATTACCATTATTGTTATCATTATTATCATTATTATTATTATCATTATTATTATTATTATTATTATTATTATTATTATTATTATTATTATTATCATTATTATCATCATTATCATTATCATTATTATTATTATTATTATTATTATTAGTATTATTATTATTATTTTTATTATTATCATTATTATTATTATTATCATTGTTGATAATGATATTATAATTATTATTGCTATTATTATTATAACGTTTTATCTATTTATTTATTCTTTTTTTAGCCTAAAGAACTATACCCGAGATCGTTAGCCTTTAGGTGAAGAAAATGACCTCAAGTAGGACAGATTCAATTCTAAGGGGAGCGTTCCCAATGGAGGAACTGATCCTCTCTGATCCTCTGACCTTCGGAGGATTCCTCTCACGTGAATAAAATCGCCCGACGGTAGTCAGAATAATGGTTATGAGTTTTCAAGTGATTGGCATCGCCATGGGTTAATTAGAGACAAATAGATTAAGATAAGCCAATTGATGTTCCTGTGATGAGACAGCGGAGCGTTCGTGGGAATAAAACCGTCTGGCTTTAGAGAGAACAGGAACTCCGAAGTGCGCTGGCAGTAGAACGGGTTAATGGAGTGGATCCCGTTGGCGTCAATTCAACTGACGTCAATCGGAATAGAATCCTTCACAAGTGTTGTCAGACATGGCTGATGCGGGACCCATGCATTTCGACTCAGCGATGCCATTTTGTGGGAATTGTCCACAAATTTGTGTCTGAGAAATTTGAAGAATTATAAGTAGAATTTGAAGAATTACTAGTTGCAATGAGCTTATTTGTGTATATAACACTTCCTTCTTGTCGTGGGGTAAAAAAGTGGAAATCCGGATTTCCTTATGGAAATTTTGCGGAAAAAAATCTCACTTATTTGTGGGAACCGGCATAGAAAACGGAGGTGGGGGAGTGGCTAAGCTTTGTCGCGCACAGCTCCCTCTAGTGATTTACGAGAAGTTAACGAGGATTTGGTGTGCTCGTAGCGCGTTTGTTTCGACCCAGCTCGACACTACGTAGGTCCGAGATCGACTCCCAACGGCTTCCATTGACCTGGCCGCAGCTCTATGACTACACGGGGTTTAAGGGACCTGTCACACCAAGCTTACGACCTGTTTCCGACCTCCAGCGACCAGGTGGTCGTCGACTAGTTGGTCTTCGACCAGTTGCAGGTAGTCTTTGGAAGTCGCTGGTAGTCGGTAATAAGATAGATAAATAGATAGAGCGATAGATATATTACAACACACAGTGAATAATCCCCAGTACATAGATTTTCATCTTACCAACCACATTAACTTCTTCCATTTCATTTCCTTGCATGGGTTTTGTGTCGCCGACCGATCGCTTGATTTTCGGTCGAAGGTGGTCGGAAACGGGTTGTAGGTTTGGTGTGACTGGGGCTTAGCCCGTCGAGACTGAACGGGCATCTTCAAAGATGTTGTTTTGGTTAAAACCCAGACGATTTTATTACTTTGGGAGAAACTCCGTGACCTAAGAAGGTCAGGAATAGCCTCGAATGTTTATTTTGGTTCCGGTTTTTTGGTCTAACTCGAGTTTCTTGAAAACACAGATTTCTACCAGGGTAACAAATACGATTGCTCTTTCTTGGGGAGAATTGTGACTTTCTGTATCACATCTGAAAAAAAAAAAAAATAATGATGATAATAATAATAATGTTAATAATAATAATAATAATAGTAATAATAATAATAATAATAATAATAATAATAATAATAATAATAATAATAATAATAATAATAATAATAATAATAATAATAATAATGATAATAATAATAATAATAATAATAATAATAATAATAATAATAATAATAATAATAATAATAATAATAATAATAATAATAATAATAATAATAATAATAATAATAATAGTAATGATAATAATAATAATGATAATAATAATGATGATAATAATAATTGTGATAATAATAGTAATAACAATAATGATGATAATAATAAAAATAATAACAATAATAATAATAATAACAATAACAATAACAATAACAATAACAATAACAATAACAATAATAATAATGATAATAATAATAATGATAATAATAATAATAATGATAATAATAATAATAATAATAATAATAATAATAATAATAATAATAATAATAATAATAATAATAATAATAATAATAATAATAATAATAATAATAATAATAATAATAATAACAATAACAATAATAATAATGATAATACAAAAAAAATAAAATAAAAAGAGGGAGGAAGGAAGAGGGAGGAGGCAGGAGGTACTAGGCAGAAAACGGTGGAGTGCAGGAATGGGTCCATCGATCTCGACGCCTCGTAGAACAGGAACCACACGTACACGTGTGAGCTGCTGTCACGTCATGTGTGTATGTGTATGTGTTGGGGAGGGGGGGGGGGGTCCATCATGGTCTTGGATCACGTGTTGGACTCGTGGTAGACAATAATTGCCCCAACGGATGTGTGTGTGTGTGTGTGTGTGTGTGTGTGTGTGTGTGTGTGTGTGTGTGTGTGTGTGTGTGTGTGTGTGTGTGTGTGTGTGTGTGTGTGTGTGCGCGTGAGTGTGTGTGTGTGTGTGTGTGTCTTTATTACTTGCTGCCACCTGGCAAGCATACCTGTGTCGCACGAGCGTGTCATAAGACACAAGTGTTATGCGGACATCACCTACGTATGTTCTGTGCTCGTATGCCTTGTCTACTGTGAAATAACACCAAGACGGATTGACTGCAGTTGTTCAGTGGTCAGCGATTGCCCTCACAAAATCCATTGCTCACTAGATGCAAACACCACCTTACATATGCAGCTTTGTTATCATGTACTGAATATATGTACGTTTATCATGAAGCTCGTACATCAAGATACTTGGGAGGTGATCCAAATGTTCGTTGCCTAGTGGGAGCATCAACGGCAGGACACAGAAGATGCGACCTTGTGACTCATGTGTCACCGTGGATAGGGATGCACCGATCAATTGTTAGATAATAAATCGGTAATCTGTCATGTCGGCCGAGCTGCCGATTAATCGGGACTTTTTTTGCCGA
>NC_134818.1:2822912-2827912 GCF_046742065.1 Oratosquilla oratoria
TCGAGATAATTCCTTCGGTGAATGAGATCACGTGACACTAGTCGTGATGAAGTCTGACATTGCCTTCGGTGCGAAAGTAGTTGTAAGAGGGACGGGGAAGAGAAAGAGAGGAAAAATAAGAAAGAATTTGGAAATTTTGTGAAGAAGAGATATAGGAGGAAAAAGGGGAAGTAAGGAAGGGGATAAGGAATGAAGAGGACAAAAGAGGACAAAAGAGGAAGGACAAAATAAAGGGAAGACAAACGAAGGTGGAAAAGGAAGGAAGGAAGTAAAGGAAGGCATAAGGAATGAAGAGATGAAAGGAAAGGGGAGGACAAAAGAGGAAGGATAAAACAAAGGGAAGACAAACGAAAGGGGAAAAGGAAGGAAGTAAAGGAAGGGATTAAGGAATGAAGAGGTGAAAGGAAAGAAGAAGACAAAAGGAAGAAAGTAAGGAAGGGGATAAGGAATGAAGATATGAAAAGAAAGAGAGGACTAAAGAGGAAGGGCAAAATAAAGGGTAGACAAACGAAAGTGGAAAAGGAAGGAAGGGATAGGAAAGGAAAGGAAGGGAAAAGAAAACGGAAGAGGAGGAGGAGAAGGGGGGGTTAGTGTATGGGAGGGTATTCTTGTTGTTATGGACTTAAGTTTTCCCAGCGCTTCTATCTTTGTGGACAATATCTCGACGCTTTCGCACGTTCTCTTATATTCCATATATTACTTTAGTTAGTTGAGGGTATGGGAGGGTGTTAACGAATGGAAGAAGTAAAGGCAATAGAAAAAAGTAAAAAAAAAAAAGGGGGAGGAGGTGTGAAAACTAAGTATAATGAAAGAGGTAAAGGCAATAGAAGAAGAAAAAAAAGGGGGAAAGTGTGAAAACTAAGTATAGGGAATGCGTGTAGGGTAAAAAAGTGGAGAGTAAGGGAGAGGAAGTGAAGATGAAGGGAGAAACGAAAAGAAGTGAAGAGGAAGGGAGAAAGGAACGAAAGAAAAGGAAATGTGGATAAGAAAAGAGAGGGATGTGGAGAGGAAGAGAGAAAGGAATGGAAGAAAAGGAAAGGTGGATAAGAAAAGAGAGGGAGGTGGAGAGGAAGAGAGAAAGGAATGGAAGAAAAGGAAATGTGGATAAGAAAAGAGAGGGATGTGGAGAGGAAGAGAGAAAGGAACGAAAGAAAGGGAAAGGTGGATAAGAAAAGAAAGGGATGTGGAGAGGAAGAGAGAAAGGAATGGAAGTAAAGGAAATGTGTATAAGAAAAGAGAACGATGTGGAGAGGAAGAGAGAAAGGAATGGAAGAAAAGGAAAGGTGAATAAGAAAAGAGAAGGATGTGGAGAGGAAGAGAGAAAGGAACGAAAGAAAAAGAAAGGTAAATGAGAAGAGAAAAGGATGTGAAAAGTAAGAGAAGGGAAAGTGTGAATTGGAGAATTGGAGGTGAAAGGGAGAAGATGAAGAAGGGAAGAGAAGAAAGGTAAGGGTAAATTAGGAAAGAGGAAAGTGTGAAGGGGAACTGGAGGGAGGTGGAGGATGAGGGAAAGGTGGAGGAGGCAATATATGTGGAGGAGAAAGGGATTTATGGAAAGAGAAAACGATAAAAAGGAAAAGAGAAAAGAAGAAGAAGAAGAAGATAAAAAAAATGGAGGAAGGATGTGTCCGCGAGAAAGTGACACTACCAGGCGCTTGACTGACTTCGAGATCGTCACCTTTGCCCTAAGTGCTCAGTATGCTGGGGAGAGTGGCACCCACCGGGAGCTGTTGGACCCAAACATGGATCACGACTAAAATAAACTCGTCACTGAAGAAGGAGAATGAAGAGAGAAAATTTATGAAGAGAAGAGAGAATGAATATAAGAGAAGTAAGGGAAGAAAAAGTAGAATGAACGAAGGGTTTAAAGAAAGATGAGAAGAAAGAAAGGACGAGAAATAAAATGGGAAGGAGAAAAGGGGAACAGAAATGAAGGGGTAAAAATGACACACCAAAGATAAGAACAGAAAGAAGAGGAAACAAACGGGAAGACTGATGAATAAGGAAAGATATAAAGAAAATAAGGAAGAACGAAAAGAAGAAATAAGGAAGAGCAAGAAGAGAAATTGAAAGGAAAAAGTGAGGGGAGACGGGAGTCAAGAAAAAGTAGGGAAAGAGGAAGAGAGGGGAGAGAGGAAAGAGGGGGAAGTAGAGAAGGAAAGAAGGAAGGAAGGAAAGAGAGAGGAAAGGAAAAGGAGAGGGAGGGAGGAATCGAATCCAGAAAGGGGAAGGAGTTAGTGCAAATAATGGAGTGAGGGGAAAGAGGGAGACACTATGAGGGGAGAAAGGGCGGGAGAGTGGGGAAAAGGGGGTGGAGAGGGGATGGAATGGAAATACTAAATGAGGAAAATAAGGAAAAAGTATCGAAGAGTGTGTAAAGAGAAAAGAGAGAGAGATAGAGACAGTTAAAGAGAGAAGGGAGAATAGAGAAAGGAGTGAGGAAAAAGGAGGTAATCTGGAGAAGGTTTGTGGAGGGAGGGAGGGAGGGAGGGGGGAGGGAGGTGAGAGGGAGAACGGGGGTAAGAGTAATTTGGGGGGAAGGGGGCGGGGTTGGGTCGGGGGACTCACAGAAGACTTCGTATCGGTCTTCGATTGGTCTTAGTTTAAAACCATCAGCTCAAGCTTGACGTCGAAGACCGGTCGTCTGTCTCCGCCGAGATTTCCGGGATATCCTTAGTGACTTTACCCTTTTTCAACTGGAGCCTTGGCATGTGGTTTAGTATCTTTTTGTGCCTTTGTATCTAATTGTGTCTTAATGTGTCTTGTTAATCAGCAATTAAGACTTAAAAGATTTAGAATCTCTTATGCTGTGGACTCTGTGGTTTTAGTATGTTTAGTCACTGGCTTTAGGTTGTGGCTTAAAATGTGGCTTAAAATGTGGCTTAAAATGTGGATTACGGTCTCCTTGTGACTTGGAGATTTCATGTGCCTTACTGTGCCTTTATGAAACACCCACTAAGCCATAATGGCCTTTGTTGGTATTTAATGAAGTGGACTGAGCCATTTTTCTTAATCGAAGCAGTGACTGATTTTGTCTTGAATTTGGCTAACGGTGGTATTCTTAAAAAAATCTTTCCTTATATTAAACTTATATAAGTCCTTGGAAGGGAAAGCTTTATATAAGGAAAGATTTTTTTTAAGACTACCACCGTAAGATTCTTAGGGTGATATTCTTAAAAAAAATCTTTCCTTATATGAATATTTCCCTTCCAAGGACTTAAATAAGATTTATATAAGAAAAGATTTTTTTAAGAATACTACCGTTAGTGTCTTCTTTTGCCTTTGCGTGGCCTGAGAAAGTCCCGTAGTGTCTTTGAAGGTCTTCATAGTATTCCATACACAAAACTATCTTGACTTCTCAACCCCTGCTCTAAGTTTATTACTTTATAGTGCGGCTTCATCATGTGTTTTTGTATTTCATTGTGTTTTCACGTGTAACCTAATAGATATTCACTATTACCTTCAAGGTCATTTAGTAATTTTTAGTTTAGCTCACTATCGGCCTATGGTTCTAGATTTTTTCTATTTTTTGTTTTTACTCTTCTGGCTTGTAATCCAGCTCTGTTTCATCCTTATAATCATTATAATTTCATTTGTTGATTGCAAACTCTAATACACTGTTGACCTGTTGTTGCTTCCATGTAAATGCTAAGTTTACTTAAACTGTATGATATCCACGTGTATGTCAACATAGCGTTATAATACCTGTCATATGCACGAAACGATATCCAATAGTACGTTTTCTGCTTTCAAGAGGTCGTTCACACTATTATACGTTGAGTCTTCACACATTATTTTCTCAAAATTTTAAGTGCTACGTTAATGGTGTGAAAATGTCTGAAAATCGAACCAGATTCTTAGAAACCGAAGTTCGAGTCCTGTGCGTGTGGTGTACATATATATTTACAGCGAATGATTCTTATACTCAGCATAATTAGTCTTCATTACACTATATTACTGTACTGGAATTATATCGTCCTTCATATTGTATTGATTTATTGCGTTTTCATACATTTGATGAATTGTACTGTGACTTGGAGCCTTACGGTGTCATTCTTAAAAAAATCTTTCCTTATATAAATCTTATACAAATCCTTGGAAGGGAAAGATTTATGTAAGGATTTTTTTTAAAGATACCACCGTTACGGTATTATTCTAAAAAATTCTTTCCTTACATAAATTTTATATAAATCCATGGGAGGAAAAGCTTTATATAAGGAAAGAATTTTCTAAGAATACCACCGTTACGGTGGTATTCTCAAAAAAATCTTTCCTTATACAAATTTTTTCCTTCCAAAGATTTATATAAGATTTATATGGGGATTTTTTTTAAATACCACCGTTAGTCTTCTAAAGTCCCTTGCGTACTTTAAGGAATTTATTCTGGCTAACTGCCAGAGAATTTCATTCAGCAGAACATTTGGTCCATGGACCCTTAGGGCCTCTCTCAGTGTGACCACAAACCAAAAACTAGTGGGAGTGTATGCATATTTAACTCACTGAATAAGTGGTGTTTTCATGAGGCCAACTAACAGCAACCCATAAAGTATGGGATACTTAAGAACAAACGATTTTGTTCTGACTAATATGCCAGACGGTTTTAATCCTCTCAGAGAAACCCCACTCATATGTTGATGTCTCCCTCCCGAGATGTGATGGGGGGGGATTTCAACCTCCCCTCCCCCACACCCACATCCTCCAACTTCCTCAGGTTTTTGTGAAATTTACATCACCACGCGAATCGAACTTATGACGCACTATTTTTCCTTTGAGTCACACGCTCTTCATGTTCCCTTGTTCCTTTGTATTTGTATATCGTCGGTAATAACCAGCACTTGTATCATTCACTTCACTCCTTCATCTAGCGCGATAGGCCTGTTGAGACACTTAGCCGCTCTATTCTGTCTTGCGCCAGCTGTTTCGTGTTGTCAAGGTCGACATCCAGGACCCTGAGGTCAGATGTCATCACATCCTTCCAGCGTGTTCGGGGTCTGCCATGG
>NC_134818.1:2835412-2857912 GCF_046742065.1 Oratosquilla oratoria
TTTTCAGTTTTCACTAGTGCAACTTCTAGTTATGCAGCAGAGGCTTCATACAAATGGTTGTTCAGGTTCTATAAAATCTCTTCATATTTAGTATGAAGTCGAGCTTTGCACCGGCTTTTGTGCTCACAACGCCAAAAATTCATCTCGCTTTCGGTTTTCTTTGATTTGTCAAGACGTAGAGGAATTCATTTTGCGCAAATTTTTCTTTACAGCGTTTCTTTAATATCTCTTTAACCACTATATGGATAGAATGTTGATATCTAATGAAATTTTTTTTATAAAAAAAGAGAGCCAAAGAACGAGATGCTTTTGGCAGTGCCGCTGCAGCTAACTCTACTTAGGCTATGGATTAACTAACTCAGTAACAAGGCTGCCGAAAAAGTCAATAGTAGAGAAATGAATAAATAAATAAATAAATGAATAAATAGATAAATATATAAGTAAACGTGTAAAAAAGTAAAACCTTCAAATAGAATTAATATACTCGTATCACCTCATATTATGAAAATATCTTAACATTTAAAAGGTTATTTTTCATAAGATTGCAGTTTTAAAATGTATACATTATACATTTGAATGTAGAATAATTTTGAATCCATAATTTTTTTTTCCACGCCAAAACATCAGTCGCCAAATGGGCTGGCGCCAAAATAAGTTAGTGCCTAAACGGAGTAACGTAAGAGTAAGTGGTTAAATGCACTAAATAGATGTTAGGTAAGTATATGATAGATGGTGCTGAGAGTCAATGCTCTAGGTGAACTGCTTTAGGCCATATTTGCGTTCTAATCTTATTGTTTTGGCAAATGACAAACACTTTTATTCAGCTACAAGGAAATACTTCTCATGGTAATTTATGTGTTTATCAAAACCTTGTGTTTATTGTATCATTCTAAATTTCATCAAGGGGGGATAAAGTATTGAATTTGGTCGGATTATTTTATTTGTTTCCTTGTTTGTTAGCAAGGCTTCAGTAATATTACGTGAAGCTTTCAGGAAAGGTGGGCCTTTGTCTCTACATGACCCTAATCAATTGTGGATGTGAGTGGGTCAAGGTTGAGTTTCTTTGTTTGTTCGTGGCGCCTGTGCTATGTCTGTGTTTATCGAGGTCTTGTCGTACTTTTGCGTCATCATGTTCATGGCATATCCTTGTGTTCGTGATACCATTTCATGGTAGCAGTTTCGTGCTATTTTGTATTGTTGCTGTACTCTTAGTACTATTACCATATACCATAACACTACTGCTACCATGTTCCTGGTACTAGTGCCGTGTTCTTTGCAATTCTAATGTGTTCCTGGGACCAGTCCATTGTTCCTGGTATTAGTTCCGTCATACTTTTGACACCATTACTGTGTTACTGGCATAATTATCATATTCTTGGCACCAGCACCGTATTCTTGGCACCAGCTCCCCATGTTCCTGAAAATAATGCCATATTTCTGGCACCAGTACCGTGTTCCTTGCACCAGTGCTGTGTTCCTTGCACCAGTGGTGTGTCCTTGGCATCAGTGGTGTGTACCTTGCACCAGTGGTGTGTTCCTGGCACCAGTGGTGTGTTCCTGGTACCAGTGGTGTGTTCTTACACCAGTGGTGTGTTCCTTGCACCAGTGGTGTGTTCTTGCACCAGTGGTGTGTTCCTTGCACCAGTGGTGTGTTCCTTGCACCAGTGGTGTGTTCCTGGCACCAGCGGTGTGTTCCCTGCACCAGTGGTGTGTTCCTTGCACCAGCGGTGTGTTCCTGGCACCAGTGGTGTTTTCCTTGCACCAGTGGTGTGTTCCTTGCACCAGCGGTGTATTCCTTGCATCAGTGCCGCGTTCACGTGGCCAGTACCCTGTCCCTGGCACTGTGATGGCTTTGTGACACCGCAATATGTTTACCACTTGCTTTGACGCGTGTGTCATTGACATTAATCTTGCTCGTCACGGCCGACGGCTGACCTCCCCGATCCACGAGTGACTGCATTGATCGGCAACGCCCACAGCCCCGCCCGCGGACCCGTGGGTGGGTGTTGCTGCCCTGCCGCCCACTTCGTAACCAAATTAGGTTTCCCGGTAGAGTACAAAAGTGTGCTGTTTTTGTCGTGTCGGACGTCTAGGGCGAATTTAAGAACATAAGAACATAAGAACGAAGGAGACTGCAAGAGACCGTAAGGCCTACACTAGGCAGTTCCATGTCCATGAACACCTGTCATCCTCGTCCTTAAAGTTGTCTAACCGTTTCTTAAAACGACCGATGGTTTCAGCACTCACTTCATGGTTACCAAGTTGACGTTAGGTTGTTGAGTCTAATGAGGGGCCAACGCCAGACAATTCTGTTCGGCTGAGGGTGGGCCGCAGACGGAACGAGAATTTAATCGATCGACGGCCGCAATGATCCTCGGCTCGAGGTTCTTCTGAGCCGAATAAACTCGTCTAACGTCAACCAGAACAAAATCTTTAAATGTCTTAACTGTGACGTTTAATTCATAAAAGATTAATCGAGATGGTTAACTCCAGAGTCTAACTCCTCAGGGTCATGAGATTCCTCTAAGCTGAAGAAAATCGTCAAGCATTAGCCAGAACAAAATATTTAAATGCTACCTCGATCGAGATGCTTACGGTGGTATTCTTATTTTTTTCCTTATATAAATCATATATAAATCCTTGGAAGGGAAATATTTATGTTTTTTTTTTTTTTTTTTTTTTTTTTTTAAGAATACCACAGTAATAATCTCACGGTGGTATTCTTAAAAATATCGTTTCTTATATAAATGTTTCCCTTCCAAGGATTTATATAAGATTTATATAAGGATTTTTTTTTTTTTTTTTTTTTTTGAATACCACCGTTAGTTCTTCGAAAGACTGATCAGGTTAGATCGCCCCTCGCCTCTACCTCCACCTTTCAAGACCGACCTTAGGGCGTTTCAGCATCCGCTCTTAAGGTGTTCCAGTACCGGACCTTAGGATGTTCCGGTACTGGATCTTGAGGCATTCCAGTACCGGACCTTAAGACTCCGGCCGCCCTCTCTCCTCCCCTTCATTTATTCATTCATTTAGCTGAATACAATTGCCTGTTGGACGTCACAACAGATTTATGCCAGTATATCATCAAGCCCGAAACATCGTCCAGATCACAACACTTAGAGTTTCCAGTACCGGACCTTAAAGCGTTCCGGTACCAGATCTTAAGGGGTTCAGGTACCGGACCTTAAAGTGTTCCGGTACCGGACCTTAAAGTGTTCCGGTACTGGACATTAAAGCGTTCCAGTACCGGACCTTAAGGGTTTCAAGTATCGGACTTTAAGGTTTTCCAGTATTGGACCTTAAAGAGTTCAGGTACCGGACCTTAAAGTGTTCCAGTATTGGACATTAAGGGGTTCAGGTACCGGACCTCAAGGGGTTCAGGTACCGGACCTCAAAGCGTTCTAGTACCGGAGCTTAAGGGGTTCAGTTAACGGATCTTAAGGGGTTCAGGTACCGGACTTTACAGTGTTCCAGTACCGGACCTTAAAGTGTTCTAGTACCGGACCTTAAAATGTTCCAGTATTGGACATTAAGGGGTTCAGTCACCGAATCTTAAAGCGCTCCAGTACCGGACCTTAAGGGGTTCAGGTACCGGAACTTAAAGCGTTCCAGTACCGGAGTTTAAGGGGTTCAGGTACCGGATCTTAAGGGGTTTAGGTACCGGACCTTACAGTGTTCCAGTACCGGATCTTAAAGTGTTCTAGTACCGGACCTTAAAGTGTTCCAGTACCGGACTTTAAGGGATTCAGGTGCCGGTCCTTAAAGTATTCCAGTACCGGACCTTAAGTTCAGGTACCGGTCCTTAAAGTGTTCCGGAACCGGGTCTTAAGAGGGTTCAGGTACTGGTCCTTAAAGTGTTCCAGTACCGGACCTTAATGGGTTCAGGTACCGGACCTTAAAGCGTTCCATTACCGGACCTTAAGGGGTTTAGGTATCGGACCTTAAAGCGTTCCAGTACCAAACCTTAAGGGATTCTGGTACCGGACCTTAAAACGTTCCAGTAACAGACCTTAAGGGGTTAATGCACCGGATCTTGAACCGCTCCAGTACCGGACCTTAAGGGGTTCAGGTACCGGACCTTAAAGTGTTCCAGTGCCGAACCTTAAGCGGTTCAGGTACCGGATCCTAAAGCGCTCCGGTACAGGACTTACAGGCGAATGGATACATAACCTTAAAGAGTTCCGGTTCTTCAACTTAGAGCGTTTTAGTACCAGAGGTTAAGGTATTCCTGCACCTGACCTAAAGGTATTCTGGTACTGGACCTTCAAGCATACCGGTACTGGATCTTAGGACGTTACGGTACTAGACCTTACGATGTGTCGTTACCGGTACCGGACCTTAAGGCGTTCCTGTATCGGATCTTAGGAAGTTCTGGGACTAGACATTAAGGTGTTCCCGTACCGGACCTTAAGGAATCCTGGTATCTGACCTTAAGGTGTTCTGATACCAAACTTTAAGGAGTTCTGATATGGAGCATTAAAGCACTCTGGTACCGGAACTTAGTGGTCCTGGATTTTAGGACGTTCCAGTACCGGACCTTGAGGTATTTTGGCACCGGACTTTAAGGCATTCCAGTAACAGATCCTATGTCATCCCGGTATCGAATCTTGAGTCCTTCCGGTACCCGACCTTAAGGACGTTTTGGCATCCGCTCTTAAGGTGTTCCAGTACCGGACATTAGGATGTTCCGGTACTGGGTCTTGAGGCATTCCAGTATCGAACCTTAAGGTATTCCAGTACCGGACCTTAGGCTTTTCTAGTACTGGAACTTGAGGCGTTCCAGTACCGAACATTAAGATATTCCAGTACCGGACCTTAGGATGTTCCGATACTGGATCTTGAGGCATTCCAGTATCGCACATTAAGGTATTCCAGTACCGGACCTTAGGATGTTCCGGTACTGGACATCATGGTATTCCGGTATTAGACCTTATGACATTCCAGTACCGGACCTTAGGCTGTTCCGGTACTGGATCTTGAGGCATTCCAGTATCGAACCTTATGGTATCCCGATATAAGGCCTCGGAACATACCAGTACTGGACCTTGAGGCATTCCATTACCGATCTTGAGGTATTCCAGTACCGGACCTTAGGATGTTCCGGTACCTGATCTTGAGGCATTCTAATACCAAATATTAAGGTATTCCCGTACCGGACCTCAGGTTGTTCCGGTACTGGAACTTGAGGCATTCCAGTACCGAACCTTAAGGTATTCCAGAACCAGACCTTAGGCTTTTCCGGTACTGGACCTTGAGGCATTCCAGTACCGAACATTAAGGTATTCCAGTACCGGAGCTTAGGATGTTCTGGTACTGGATCTTGAGGCATTCCAGTACCGAACCTTAAGGTATTCCAGTACCGGACCTTAGAACGTTCCGGTACTGGCTCTTGAGGCATTCCGGTATCAGACCTTATGGCATTCCTGGACAGGACCTCAAGACGTACTGGTACTGGATCCCAAGGTCAGAAGAGCTCGTAATAACACTAACGAGTCTACCTTCGCGTGACGCCCCATAAACAAGTTGGCATTCAAGCACCACCTGCGTCTCCGGCCACCAGCTGGGCGTCACGCGAACGTGCAGGCACCACCACGACGAGGAGGAGGAGGGAGAGGAGGAGGAGGAGGAGGAGGAGGAAGGTGAGGAGGAAGAGGAGGAGGAGGAGGAGGAGGATAAGGAGGAGGTGGAGGAAGAGACGGAGGAGGAACAGAAGAAGGAAGAGGAGAAGGAAGATGAGGATGATGAAGAGGAGGAAAAGGAGAGGAGGAGAAGGAGAAGGAAGAAGAAGAGGAGGAAGGAGAGGAAGAGGAAGATGAGGAGGAGGAAGAGGAGGAGGAAGAGGAAGAAGAAGAGGAGGAAGGAGAGGAAGAGGAAGATGAGGAGGAGGAAGAGGAGGAGGAAGAGGAAGAAGAAGAGGAAGAAGAGGAGGAGGAGGAGGAGAAGGAAGAGGAGTGCTAGTATTTGTATTCCTTTGATAATAACCAGTGCTTCTATCCTTTAGGACAAAAACGCGCAGAGATGAAGGCAAAGATGTGATTGAAGAGATTTATGTGGCCAGCAGACAGGAAGTTATACTAAAAGGTGAAAATGATCAGCTTTCTTCTTTAAGTGAAGATTAGTTTCTAATGATAAAGTAATATTGCGTTACTCTGGTCTGTAGGGGTATCACTTAACTACATAAAATTGATAAAGTCCATATCCCCATATGTGGAGGAGGAGGAGGAGGAGGAGGAAGAGGAGGAGGTAAGGGGAGGTTTTTATTTGGGTTAAACTGTGCAGTGTTGAACGACGTTAAGTAGCTAAACCTTAGCCACTTTTAACATTGAAAGGCCAATGTCTCCCTTTAAAGGTTTTCTTCATACTAATACCAGATGGTTTTATTCAGTTCTAAAGGGCCATTTACGCGCTTAAACGGTTTGTCAAACAAAAGTTTGAAGTGATGTTTGACCGTGTGAATGGGGTGTCGTTGTCAAACGCGTTTGTCAAACGTGTGTTTGACAACCTAATACCCCATTCACACTGTCAAACATCACTTCAGACAATTGATTTAGCTTAAGGAACGGTACTCGAGCAAACAAAAGGACTTAAGCAACTGGATTTATACCCTTTTAGCCCGGGGGGGGGGGCACCTTTCTATTTCTGATTACTTTATTTATAATCTATTTATCATTCTTTTATTTACTTATTCATTCATTTGCTTATTTAATTACTTATTTATTTATCCAGTTGTATATCTATTTAGTAATGAATTAATCGATTAATTCATTTACTTATTTATCTATTTATCTATTTTTTACTTTCTTACTAGGGGGAGTCTATATTTTTTAGCTGAGGGGAAGAATGAGGTTGCAACTCCAGTACTAAAGGGGTTTGACCTATGTCAGTTTAGTTCTTTAATTCAGTAACGCGTTTCAAGCATTCTGCTCTGCCTGAAGCCAAACTATTTCATTCAGCTGCTGAAGTAGTCCTGATACGGTTAGCTCCTCCAAACTGGTCCACCTCACCCCACTACTTCCCTTTCCCTCCACTCCACTCCTCTCCACCTCCCACTCACCACGCCCCACGGTCCTTCTCCTCCTCCTCGTCCTCCTCCTCCTCCTCCTTCTCCTCCTCCTCCTTCTCCTCCTCCTTCTCCTCCTTCTCCTCCTCCTGGCATTATTCATCCTTTATCACGCCCCGCCCTATTACGTTATTCCCATCCCATCCTGCCCCAACCTAGTCCAGTTCATGAAACCCGGCCCAACTTTAATCCATACAGCTCTTTCCTGCCCTGGTTTAAGCAAACAACAGCTTGGAGGGAATCTCGGGGCGTTAAAAGGACTGACCACGTTTTTTTTTTTTTTTTCATTAGCAGGACCTCCATTCTTTGGGAAACGTCGAAGGTCATACTTTCATCAATAGGTCGATTCTCCAACACTTTCAAAGACACTTTCCAGCCCCGGTTTAAGCAAACAATAGCCTGGAGGGAATCTCGGGACGTTAAAAGGACTCGCCACATTCTTTTTTTTTTTCTTTCTTTCTCTTTTCATTAGCAGGACCTCCATTCTTGGGGAAACGTCAAAGGTACGACTTTCATCAATAGGTCGATTCTCCAACGCTTTCGAAGAGACTAACAACCTTCACTTCTCCCCCCCCCCCCACAGGTCGATCGCCTCCTTCTCCCATCAACAGGTCGACACGCACTCACCCGACAGAAGGTCGACATGAGAATTTCTGACCAAACTTCGAGTGTAGGACCAGAGGATGAAGTGATTATTGATTCGAAGATGAGTCTTTCGAGTAAAAACTCAAACGAAGTCCTCGAGAGCCAGGACCTCACGAAGGATGAAGACCCAGAGGGTCAGCAAAAGGAGCCAGATAAAGAACCCGAAGTATATAAGAATAAGAAGTGGAAGGAGATGGGACAACTATCTAAGAAGGCGCCGCAGCAGGATGTAACCCGGAAGGGCACCCAGCAGACTCTTCGAAGTCGTTCTTTGATCGCCATAACGGCCGAGCAGAACCTCAACTACAATCAAAACTCTTCCCGAGCAAGAACGGCTGAGGACACGTTCCGTGAGCCTATTAGAATAATTGGTCCTGACACGGGGACCAATGGAAAAAATCCATCCATTGGTGGAGCCGCCAACCAATCAGCACCTAGCATAGGGGTCCGTCGGGGCGCAAACAACCAATCAGGACAGCGCTGGACGAGTGGAGAAGGTGACGCCACGAGATCGATAGGACAAGCGGTGCGAACTCAGGTAAAGGGGCCATTACGTCGTGGCGTAACGCACTTGAAACAGCAGCAGCAGCAGGCACCTGTAGCCACAAGTGTCGAGGACGCGGTGAGGGGAAGCAGGAGCGGGAGTAGTGCTAGTTTAAAAGACGCCGCGGCCAGAGGTCGACTGTCGGTCGCCATAAGTGATTCGGAACTAAAGAACGGTACGATAAGGCTTGCGGGGACGTCATCCAAATCACCGTTGACATCACAACCATACACTTCTTCGGATTCGGGTGTTCTTTCTTCTCGTGGTGCCAAGAGGTGGGAGGAAACTTATCGCAAATTAAGGAACTCGTGGAACTCTGAACCAACATCGAACTTGTCTTTACAAAGTGGCGTTGTGAAAAGTGTGAGGGAGAACGCATCCTTCAAGATGTCTGACAAGAAACATAAATCTCCCAGACCCGATAACAAACTGTCTTCTGTGGAAATTCCTGAAGAACAACATATGCCTGTCGGAAGCAGGAATGGTAGCAGCGGCAGCAGCAGCAATGGAGGTGGTAGTGCCCCTAGGACAAGCTTTTTGGAGCGTTTAAGTGCTGGTGGTCTTGTCAGGAGGTCAAACTCCCCCGTCTTGGTCCAGCCTGCTAGGGGGAGGGTTGCACCCCAACAGGAGGGGGTTAAGGAGACCAAATCCACCATAAAACAGAGTATAAGGTCTCCTTATACCTTACGCCTGGCTAGGAATGAAGGACGTGTCTCTCCAAGAACTAACCCTGAGACTGTCGTGCAATATACACCAACCCATGTCATTAAAGAGTCTGCCGAAGTAAACACCGAACTGAGCCTCCCCGTCGAAGTAGAGAAGACATCGAGGTACATAGCCAACCACAGAATCAAACCCCTTGTATCCAAGGACCCTCTTCCTTCGTCTGTGGATCTGGCAGCCCTAAGAAATCCTTGGGCTTTCGACCGGGTGCCTCCGAACTCTTCCAGGAGTTCGAAAGACTCGATCTTTAGTTCGCCTCGATTCTCACCGAACGCCCCACTCCCATCACCTTCGCCTTCTTCTCTCACTCCATTTGCCACTCCCCGTTTATCCACTCCTCCTCCTCCTCCACCATCATCTGCCCTTCCACCTGCTATGATCTCAGACCCTCCAACGCCCATTCCTCCTCCTCGTCCTTCATCCGGTCCTTCTCCACCCCTTCCCGTCTCGACTCCCTCCACCCTTTTAACTTCTGTCTCTCTACCCACAACCCCTCCTCTCGACACTACCCCTCCACCTGCACGCTCCCAACCCCTCACCCCTCCACCCACCGCTAACAGCGAATTTCCTCGATCACCCTTCCATAACCCCAGCATCATCAACGATATCGAAACTTATTCACTATCAAGCATGAGAGACATAGAATCTCTTGATATGTCTATGGGAAACCGCAAAGATTCTCCCTCAAGAGGCTCAGGAGTCGCAAAAACCACGTACGCCAACGACCGAAACCCCAACGAGAAAGATCACAAGACTTCAGACTCCAGAAGTATAAATGATGAGATCAAAGTAACTGAGCCTGTTGTCTTCATGAAAATTCCAGAGAAAAAGCCTCCAAGCCGCGCTCCAAACACACACCCCACAGAAAACGTAAGTCCAGACAACACTCCGAACGATAGCATTTCAAATGTGAATACTCCAGATAGCAGGACATCCAGCATTAACACTTCCAACGCCAATACATCGGGCACAGGTACAGGACGTATGCCCCTAAAACTCGGCAGTTCAATGAACAATACTCCAAGGACTATTGTCCCAGTCCAAATAGAGCCTCCTATGGGGGCACCTAAAGACCAGAAGGATGTCTCTATCAACAATCTCCCTGGTGGACCGTGGCGGCCGGGGAGGCTCTGGGGCGTCCTGAGGGAGTCGACACACAGTTTGAGATCGAGGGAGATGCAGGAGAAGCTGTCTTCCGAGTGGAAAACGCCTTCAGAGGGGAATATTTCTTCCGAGGGCAAGACTTCCCCCGAAGGGAAGACTTCTCCTGAGGGAAAGACTTCTTCCGAGGGGAAAGCTTCTCCGGAGAAGATTTCTTCTGAGAGGAACTCTTCTCCCGAGGGCATCACTTCTCCAGAGGAGAGGCCGTCTTCGGAGGAGATGACCTCCCCGGAGACGTTTCCGTTTACTCAACAAAGACACGGTGGATATCGAAGAGAGATCATAAACGACTTCTCAGACGATGACGACTACGATGACGAAGACGACGACGATTCCTGTCTCGTCGACATCCTCTCGACCATCGCCGAAGTTGACATTATCTCCCTGCAGGAGGACAAGTCCGACGTCGAGGAGATCAAGTCGTCCAGTCGTGTCGTGCCGGAGACTACAAAGCCCGGACATCCCCACGAAAGAAAACCTGAGCATCCTCCTGCCGGAGGCGACCTCGAAGCCTGGGTTCCTCCTGCGGTCGCTGTTGCCGCAGCTGCAGCCGCCACTACTGCAGCTGCATTCACAGGGTCGACCGAGGACGAACAACTACTCCAGACCGGTACAAGTGCAGCACTAGCTAGTGGCAACCCACCGGTGATCGGGTCCTCGAGTTCCGATGAACTGCAAAGACGAAGTGCCAGGGCGACCTCGGGCAAGAGACCACAGGGGAAGGCTGACACTCCACCAGGGAAGGATGGAGCTCCATTAGAAAATGATGACACGATACCAGGAAAGGCTGGACTTCCGACAAGTTTGAACGATACTCCTCCGGGTAGGTCCTCGGTTTCTCCTGACGAAACTAGCGTTCCTCTTGACGGTGCTAAAGCCCCAGTGGAAGCGAGTGACAATATCCCTCCTAAGACTGACACTCCCCCAGGGGAGGCTGAAACTTCAGTGAGTGCAGAAGGTACTCAAGTGAGCAAGGCTGACTCTCCGACAGGTCAGATTTTTTCTCCACGTGGTCAAGCAGGGACACCTGAGAGGAAAACCCATGCCCCGGAGGGTATGTCTAACGCTCCTGTCAGCAGGCCTATCACTTCTGCTGGCGGTAGATCTAACACCTCGGGCGGTGGTCAGTCTAACTCCTCATCAGAAGCGTCTAACACGCCGGAAAACAAAGGCCACGCTCCATCAGGCAAGACTGACACATTACCAGATGAAAATGGTACCAGTCCGGGCGGGACTGATACGTCACAGGGTAAAGATATCAGTCAAAAAGGCCAAACTGACACACAAACAGGGGAAACTGTCACTTCAGCAACAAGAACTAAGACACCGCCCGATGGAGTTGGAACACAGTCAGGAGGGACCGACCCCCAAACAGGAGGTACTGAGAAACAGGTGGAGACCTCAACTTCGACACCCAAGATGAATGCTTCAGGCGACAAATCGGGGATCCCAAAAGAAAAGTCAGACACTCCTCCACCTCAATACGACAGCATTAGTCAGCAGCTCCAAGGGAACAACCCCAATCCCCTGTCACCAATCATCGCCCCAAGGTCCGCCGGAAGGAATAGTGAGCACAGCCTCAGCTTCGTCCAGAGTCCGAAGAACTTCCTCAACCTGAACGGTCTCCCACGAAACGATATCATTCCAGCGCCTCCGCTACTTATTGAGTCAATCGACATGCCCTATCCTGAAGACCACCGACCAGGAGACCTGGAAGACAGACTTGTTCTCGACAACGAGAACATCCTGGACCCGAAGAAGCTCATCTCCCCGGACTGGACTTCGAGTAAGCTTGCATCGGTCAAGGAGTCCATCAAGGTCAAGTCTTCTTCGGACGACCCCCAGAAGAAGAAGATCCCGAGCATCTACGAAAGACTCTACGAGAACGCGCGGAAGGACCAGCAGAACCCACAGAACAGAGACAAAGAGAAGGGAAAGGAGAAGGAGAAAGAGAAGGAAAAGGAGGAGAAGGACGACATGGAGAAAGAGAAGAAGACGGAGTCAAAACCCAAGACCCTCCCACCCGTAGCGAAGGTCACGTTCGTCGGGAAGTTGACGGACAATCTCCCGGAGCGCAAGACCGTGACCACCCCCATCATCCCGGACAACAAGAGGACCTCCGCTCCTTCTTCGGGGGACTCGGCCAAGAGAGTCGGGCCGCAGAGGACGAATGCAATCGCTTCGGTGGAGCCACGGAGGACCATGTCGGGGGAGATGAGGAGGACCGTGGAGCGTCTGCATCAGGGCAAGACCAGGAGGCAAGCTGAACAGGTGAGTCGCTCATCCTATAGTATATCGTCATGACACACAATATTGACTTTATTCTGTCTGATGAGAGACAATTTTATTCATGCATTTGGTGGTACCTTGACAGAGAGGCTTATTTCATTGGCTGTTACTTATCATTTTTTTTTTTAAATATCGGAAGTACCATTTATATATATATATGTATATATATATATATATATATATATATATATATATATATATATATATATGTATATACACACACACACATGTATATATATATACATATATAAATATGTATATGTATATACACACACACACACATATATATATATATATAGCCTATAAACACACACACACACACACACACACACACACACACACACACACACACACACACACACACACACACATATATATATATATATATATATATATATATATATATATAGATAATATTGTTTAGAAAAATTATTTGGATGATGGAGAACTTAAACACGGGGGAAAGCACGGAATCTTAATCGCTCTTCAGTTTTGTTCACGTAGGAACTTCTTCACAGAGTGTATAGAAAAATGTGATGGAAGCTTAAGTACTTAACGATCTTGTCGGACGTATGGGAAAAGTCTCTCTTGGTTTTCTAGCGTGTTGTAGAATTGAAATTCTGGTTTGTCTTGCTAAATCAATAAATCCTCCAGAATGGTTCGAAGAATTTTTGTTGTTGAAATGTATGCAGCTTCTACAATCCTTCTAGTGAAGTTTTCATTATCTTCATTTAATACTTCGGCATCTCTCCAGCTGGGTAAATGGTTAAATGTTTCTGTATGAACTACTAAAGAATCGGATGTCCTGTGTGCTTTGATGTCGTTTCTATGTTCACAAATTCTCTTGTCCAATCCCTTTGCTGATTCACCATGTAGTAGTATGCCATTGTGCAACCATTGCGTGGAATCTTACATACGACACTTTTTATTTTCCGCGTTGACTTTCTTCTCCGAAGCATTTATCAGACAAGACGAAAAAATAGATAAATAAAAAGTGTCATATACAAAATTCCTTGTAATCGTTGTAGAATGGCATACTATGGTGAATCAGAAAAGAGATTTGACAAGAGAATTTATGAACATAGCAACGACATTAAAACACATAGGACATCCGATTATTAGTAGTTCATACGGAAAAATTCAACAATTCACTAACACTGGGGATATCCCAAAATGTTGCTCAAAGGTTATGACAAATTTGCTAGAAGGAATGTAGAAACAGCATACATTTCAACAGAAAATTCTTCGAATCATCGTGTAGGATTTATCAATCTAGCAAGACAAACAGCATTTAAATTCTAGAATACGCCAGAAAACCAAGAGGGGCATTTCCTATGCGTCCGACAAGATCGTTAAGTACTTAAGCTTTCATCACAGTTTTCTATACACTTTCTGGAAAAGTTCCTACGTGAACGAAACGTAAGGGTGATTAAGATTCCGTGCTTTCCCTGTGTTTGTTTTCCATCATCCAAGAATTAGGATTTGTCCTTCAGCCGAATGAAATTGTCTGTCATCAGTCAAAAGACATTCTGTGTAACCAATGAGTGGATGGAGTCAACTCACAATTGACGGCGATTTAAAGATAGCAAGTCATGATTATTTTCGACGTCATTATCGTTATCACCAGCACTAACACCAGCACCACCACAATCACCATGAAAACCACCACATCATCATCATAATCATCATCATCATCATCATCATCATCATCATCATCATCATCATCATCATCATCATCATCATTATCATCATCATCATCATCATCGTCGTCGTCGTCGTCATCACCATCATCATAAACAACATTATCAATAACATCATTGTCATCATCACCATCATCATTAGGATTTCCCGTTTTGCATAACTTACTTTACTTTTCTCAGTTACAATTACTTATTTACCCTTATCTTCTTTACTAACTGCTGTGGCTCTATTCATGAGTATTTTCTATACTACTATTGTGAATGGTTCTGTCAGTGTTCCTTTTTCTTATTGCTTTCGGTGTTGCCATGTTTGTATGCTTAAGCGGGAGTCGCGAGTGCATGGCACCCTCAAATGTTTGTGATACCAATGACATTATAAAAAAAAAAAAAAAAAAAAAAAACTTGTTATGTGGACGAAAAAGAAAACAATTATACCACTAAGATGAAGAATATTTGACGGCATTTTCCCCTTTCAATTTCTATTCTTAGTGGTTGCTTCCGGAATGGCAGTCTATCCAAATTGTAATTGATCATAAGTGATATTGTTAAGAAAAGAATATAAGAATCAGGAAATGTGTATTTATCCAAGAGTTTTTCATAAAATAGGTTGGTAAGGGTTCGTAAAAACATAAGATTTATAAATTTCAATATTGGATTAAACGTATTCCGTACATCTTGAACAAAATCTTTTAAAATCTGAGGTATTTTATCGCTGAAAACAGTACATCTTCATGAAGAATTGTTTTGAATCTTTTCTTGGCTTGAAATTACTCATAAAAAGCAATAGGTTTACAGTCACCAGTCATCTTACAAATAAAAGATACTATTAGAAGTCAAAGATAGGTCATTCAAGTTTATGTACGACCTACAGATTTTTTTTTTAACGATTTCGTATTGGTGCGTCGTATCTCCTGTATCATGGTGTCACAATAACCCTTTCTTTCCTACCAAGTTATCTATTTTCTCATCCACAATCTTTCACACGGCTCCTTGATACATTTGAATAAATAGATGACATAAAAAAGGGAAGAAAGAAAATTAAATGAAGAGAGGGCAGGAGAGAGAGAGAAAGAGATAGAGGGGATATTTCTTATCGAAAAGTGACAGAGAGAGAATCCGCTTCATCATGTGCTACATTCGGGTCTTCTCGCTTGTTAACGCGTAAACAATTAACAAGAACTTCTTTCTCAATCGCCTTTGAAGAACTGGGAGGTGGAACTTTTGTAAGAAACCCTCTGGCTATCAAAGAAAACCGGAAAACCATCCTCATACAACTGTCAACAAACATCAACACTTTTAATGATGATGTAAGCTTTTATTGGTAATATCTTCATCTGTGAATACATTTTGTTTTCCATTCTTACGCAGTTGAACTAATATAGCCTCTTACTCCTTATTTACGCTTCTGCATTTCTCCTGTTTACCAATTCCTTTCCATACTAATATATTTCCATACTAATATTCCATCTAATATTGTTATCCACGAATTTATTCACTTTAATCAACAATTGCTTCCTACAATTTTATCCAGTGTCGCCAATATCTAAATACACTATTGTCAACACGTGCTTTACACACATTGCTACCCATTGCTGCCCACAATTCCACCTATTGTTCCTAACATTACTACCCAGTGCCCACAGACAATGCCCACAATTCTGCTTGATATTGTCAGCACCTCTGTCTATTCTTAATCACAATCCCACTTGTCACCCCATTTTCACGTCTCTGAACATGCCGTTACTCACATTTGAGATCATTGTTACTCACAAATCTACCTGTTATTACTCACGTTTTAACTTAATGTTATCTAAAACTCAACTCACAGTTTCTTACATCCTAACCCGGTACGTATCAAAACCAGAGATGGGCGCGTTCCTCGGTGCGTTCCTAGGTACGTTTCTCGGTGCGTTCCGTTTTAGTTTGGCTGCAGTTAGCGTTCCCAAACTGTTAAAGCTTAAGAGACAGGTTCATACCGAAATAAAAGTCTGGTAGGCCACATACTATACCAAAGAACAATGTCGTAGTAGGCCACATCCAAAAGGTAGGCCACATACTATACCGGCACCTATATTGCTTTAATTGTTTGGGAGCACTAACCGCGGCCAAACTAAAGCGGAACGCACCGAGGAACGCGCCCAGTTCAGATCAAAACGAAGTTAATATTCTCTGTTCTATCTATTACCAGACGATTGTATTCAGATCAGGGACCTCATACACGGTACGATCTGATCTTGTGGGCACAAGATAGATCTAGTCGGATCTGTCCAGATTGTTCGACCACCATACACGATCCAATCTGGTCGGATACGACCAGATCTGTCCGGAGGGCTCAAGATCAGATCGTACCGTGGATGGGGTCCATCGGAAGAGCCCGTGGGTCTTAGTGGATTAACCTTGGTTACCCATTGGTGCCTTCTGTTATCAACTGTTATCTTTCTTCACACGCTGTTATCTCCTGTTTTTCCCACCTCTCCCACCCTACCACCACCATCATCCCCGGCCAAAGGCGAAAGAACTCACGAAGCTGCTGGACAGCCCCGCCTGGACTTCAGCCCAGCAGCTGCAGAGGGAGAAGCAACAGCAGCAGCAGCAGTTGGCAAGACCGAACGATCCAGGCTCCAAAGGCTCAGTTGTGGACTTAAATAACGTGTGAGTGATATAATGTGGAGTTTTCCCTGTTGCTTGGCATCCACGTTTCTGTTTGTTTCGTCCTGTTCTGTTTTGTTTTGCCTGTTTTCCTTATTTTCTGGTTTTATTTGATTTTTTCGCTTGTGTTTTGTTTTGGTTTTGTGTTGTGCTCTATCATGTAATAATTGGCATGTGCCCTGCAGATTCGCATTCTTGCGCAAAAATCAGAGATTAGATGACACTAACACCTTAAAATTTGCGAGATAAAAAAAAAATCGAACAACTAAATTGCTTTGTACTTTGGGGGACACTTACGGTGGTATTCTTAAAAAAATATTCTTTCCTTATATAAATCTTACATAAATCCTTGGAAGGGAAAGATTTATATTTTAGGAATCCCACCGTAAGAATCTTATGGTGGTATTCTTAAAAAAAATCTTTCATTATATAAATCGTTCCTTATATGAATATTATATAAATCCTTGAAAGAGAAAGATTTTTTTTTAAGAATACCACGGTAAGTTCCATCTAGTTACACCAAGCTTACGATCTGTTTCCGACCACCGTCGACCAGGCTGCTATGTGCTGTTCTTTTGTTTATAAAAAGAATTCAAGACAATGATGCAATTGGAATAAATCTCCCCCGTCATTACAAAGGATTACAAAGGCGGAGCATGCCGACAGGAGACCTTTTGGTCCATATCTAGGTCGGATGCGAAAAAAAAAAAAATAATAAATAAACTATAATAATGTAAATAACAAATGAAATACATAAAATGCATAGGTATAGTTAAATAATAAACAAACAAGACAATGACGCAATTGGAATAAATTTCCCCCGTCATTACAAAGGATTACAAAGGATTACAAAGGTGGAGCATGCCGACAGGAGACCTTTTGGTCCATATCTAGGTCGGATGCGAAAAAATCATAATAATAATGAAACAATAAATAAACTATGATAATGTAAATAACAAATAAAATACATAAATAAATGCATAGGTATAGTTAAATAATAAACAAACAGGTAAATAGTAAATAATGATAAATTGACATATAACTAATAATAAATGAAAATCAAACAGACAAATGATAACAAAACAAAAACAAATAATATAAAATAAAAACAAATAATATGAAACAAAAAAACAAATAATATAAAATAAAAAACAAATAATATAAAATAATATTAAATAGATGACTACGAAACAGCCACCTGGCGCTAACCACGAGAGAAACAAAAGCGCCAAAGTCGAAGGTCGTGGTCGGAAACAGGTCGTAAGCGTAATTGGTGTGACTGGGGCTTAACCTGGAAAGCTGAGCCTGCGGCGACCTTCACGCTACCAAGATTAAATAGTAACCGGATAATGACATTATTCGGTCGTCAGAACGGAACACGAAAAGCTGGCACCTGACACTTTGCAGGCAACTTTTTAGTTGTATGATTTCTGATCGAGCAATTTCTAAGTTGTTAGTGGGCTTTTTAGGTTTAGCATAACAAAAGAATAAAAAAAACCACGTAAGGTCACGAATAGAGAGTATGATATCAGAGCATGGTGCTAACTATCCGTGAGTGACCAGAAATTGGATAAAATTACTGGCCCCTTAGTTCCTGTGACCCCCTCCCCACCCCCTCCCCACCCTCCACTTCCCTCAGCAGGATAAAACCATTTAACAAAATCAGTAAAGGACGTCACCATGTTATAGAAACGTTTTCCCACATCAAAATAAACGTTTTTCACATCACAAGAAACGTTTCTTCACATCACGACAATTCTTTCACGTCCTGCAAAATTTCCATATGTACTTTCATCTGTCATATTCATTCACGTTCCTCTCCTGAAATTTGCTCCCACTCTCTCACCCTCATTCGCACTTTAAAATATATAAACTCATTCGTCTTCATCCATACAACACGTGGGCGGGGAGTTGGGTGTGTGTGCGCGTGTAAGGTCATAGCATTACCCATAGATCGGTCATACGAGCTCTGAGCTCTCTTCCGGGAGGGAAAGAGCTGTCGATCACGAGACCAGCACGTGATCCAAAGACCAAGGTGAATCACACACACACGCACACACACACACACACACACACACACACACACACACACACACACACACACACACACACACACACACACACACACACACACATCTACAGAATTATGAGAGGTGTGGAAATCCTTGATAGAGATGACTTACTAAATTGAGATAAGAGAAACACAAGAGGACATGGAAGGAAACTCAAAAAGGACAATTAAGAGACCTGAAAAAACAGCTTTCCCCACAGAGCGGTGGGTGTATGGAATGTATTAGACGAAACAATAGTGTGTGCAAAAACAATACAAGAATTTAAGAGCAAATTAGATAAGGCGAGATACAGAGACGGGATATCACGAGCGTAGCTCCCCTTCCCGTAAGATACAACTAAGTGAAACACACACACACACACACACACACACACACACACACACACACACACACACACACACACACACACACACACACACACACACACACACACACACACACACACCTTTCTTAACTCTGAAAAACAGCTGTTTTTCACATCCGAGTGAAATAGATTCAACAAAAATAAATCGCTTTGGCGAGAGAACATTCCTGAACAGAAAGAACAAATTAGTTTGGAACTAATATACGGTACATCCATTCATTAACGCATATCCACATTTACCTACATACACAAACTCATATGCATCCTCCATATATACACAAGCATTCAATCATACTCTTCCACATCAACCCACATCTACCCATGGTCACAATCATATGCACAGGCCTGCACCTACATATGTCATTCGTTTCTATTTATTCATTTATCTGTTTATTTATCTGTTTGTTTTATTTATTCTATTTTATCTTATTTTATTTTTATTATTTTTTATTTATTTGTTTTACATATGTCATTCCTTTCCATTTATTCCTTTATTTATATATTTATCTATTTATTTATTTGTTTGTTTGTTTTATTTATTCTTTTTTAATTTATTTTACTTTTATCATTTTTTATTTCTTATCTATTTATTTATTTATTTATTTATCTATTTTTGGTACTATGAGCTCCTCTCCCATTCCTTCGTCAGATGCCCCGACATCGTGGTCGAGGACACGGCAGCTACAACGCAACTCCTCCCGAAGGACGACTACACGAGCCTCGGGGGCGGCAGCCTCAGCACGGTAGGGGGCGGGGTGGTCGGCGGAGGTACCCCCGGGGACCCGTCCACGGTCCCCATCGTCATGCTGCAGGGCTTCTTCAAGAACATCGGGAACTCGCCGCATCACCGAAGACCTTCGGTAGGTAATGCTCTTCTGAAAGGGGAGCGAAGAGGAGGAGGGAATGAAACAGAGGTGGAAGATAAAGTAAAATACGAGAAAGATTGGGAGAAGCAGAAGTAGGACAAGGAGAACAAAGAGGAGGAGGAGGAGGAGGAAGAGGAGGAGGAAGAGGAGGAGGAAGAGGAGGAGGAGGAGGTGGAGGAAGAGAAGAGAGAATCCTTTGGATAGTCCTAGTCTCCGGGAATGGAAATGGGGAAGTGATACCTAGGAGACCCGTGATTCTTCCGACACGAGGGTTATAAGAAAGGCATCATTATTATACTTCTGCTGTTGATATTACTGTTCTTTCTTCTACTACTGATAGCAGTGACCTTAATCAATGAATAATAATAATGATTATAATGATAATGATAGCAGTGACAACAACAACAACAACAACAACAACAACAACAAAAACAACAACAACAAAACAATAATAATAATAATAATAATAATAATAATAATAATAATAATAATAATAATAATAATAATAATAATAATAATAATAATAATAATAATAATAATAATGATAATAACAATAATAATAATAATAATGATGCATCTTACATATACCAAGGCTTTTTCCTCCTTTACAAGAGAGGTAGCCAAAAAGAAAAGGCATAAAATCATTCCCACCCATTCCATCCCTAAATACACTCCACTCCCCTCCCCTCCACCCTCTCTCCCATAATAATAATAACAGCAATGGTAATAATAATGATAATGATGATAATGACAATAACGGCAATAATGACAACAGTAACAAGCAAAGTCGTTTATTCAGTCTGTCTGACACAGTACATGCAATTCTCGATGTCTACTCTGGACTTGGCGAAATAGCGTACGTCTTGGCTATTCAGAAGCGACCGGGAAGCATTTGGTTAAATCCCAAGGAGACGAACAGAACAAACTGGTGACGACCAAGATGAAAGTAATATTACCCCCGGCATGGAGAGGGGTTAGGGGTTTGTAGAGCTACGTAGGGTAGAATAGGGCTAAGTATGATTGAAAAGGCCAGTCAGGATGTAACAAAGTCGCATGGAGTCTGTAGTATAGCAGAGTAATATACTCTTGAAAGATTTGGAAGACTACTTAGGGAGAAAAAAGACGATATATGATATGAAGGAACATGCAAGAATATGTAAAAATATATATGAATGATTTTGTGAAAGGGATATTTTTAGAATGCTAAGGCGTGGTATGTTGATGTATAATGGCCCCACGTCTAGTTAGGGTGTGGTCGGACCACGCCGATAGGGTGACTCAGGTGTGTACAAGAATACGGTTTATAGGGAGACAAAGAATGATTAGGGTTCATGTATATAGGACTAAGTAGGATTAAGGAGAGCACGTCGGGTCCCTGCTCTCTAATCAGGTCCTTGTAAACGTGGGTTGCCCTCATTAAATCTAATGTGTACTCAATCCGCGTCCCTTCCTCCCCGCACTGTCTTCTACCTCCTTTACATAAGAACATAAGAATGAAGGAGACTGCAAGAGACTATGAGGCCTACACTAGGCATTTCCATGTCCATTACCACCTGTCATCCCCATCCATAAAGTCTAACAGTTCCTTAAAACAAATGATAGTTTCAGCGCTAACTATATGGTTACTAAGGCTGTTCCATTCGTTGACCACCCTATAAGTAAATCAATTCTTGGCTATTTCCTTCTTAAATCTAAATTTGAGAAAGGTGCTTTCGTCCACCTTTGCCTTCTCCCTCTCTCACACCCAGTGTAGGACTTTAAGAGACACCTCTTAGGCTCCGAGTCACGCAATATGATTACGATTATATGATTGGAGACTTATCTCCAATCCAAGAATAATGTTGGACACTTTTAATTTGTACTCCCCCTCCTTTCTGCTCACCATTTTAATCTCTCCTTTACCAACTTTGAAACTCCATTTTGCTGCGATATTGTCCCGTAGGAAAGAGGCGCTGGTTATCGGCTACGAAATGAAAAGGAATTTCTCTTTCACTCTCTCTCTCTCTCTCCTCCCGTCTCCTCACTCATCCATTTGGCCTCTCAAACTCAACCCTCTCTTCCCCTTTCCCCTACTCGCATCCCATCCATTTCCCTCTCTCCTTTGCTACTCACCATCCTCAATCTCTCCCACACATTGCTTCCTCACTCCCCATTCCACTCCCCTCGTCACTCCTCTTACAACTCTTCCCCTCACCACTTCATCGCCTCCTCTTTGTTCCCTCATCCACCTCCTGCTCACTCTCCTTCCCTCCCTCCCTTGCCCTCCCAACTCCCTTAAATCCCAGTTCCCACCTCATCAAACACCTTGTCGGGGATCAAGTGTCGGTCAGTTAATGAGAGTGTGAACGCGCATGCACATGTGTGTGTGTGTGTGTGTGTGTGTGTGTGTGTGTGTGTGTGTGTGTGTGTGTGTGTGTGTGTGTGTGT
>NC_134818.1:2870412-2872912 GCF_046742065.1 Oratosquilla oratoria
CAAGGTCCACTGGGAGACTTCGACTTAAATGTACACAACATAGGTGGCCGTTGAATTACCTTTTCTCAATACGTCCTGGTCCGCGATGTGTCAGAGGATGTCCTCCTGGGGACTCAGAAGAGGATGTTAGTCTTTGGCATTACCTATCCATAGCTTCCAAGTGCAAGGAGAACATAAGAACATAAGAATAAAGGAGACTGCAAGAGACCATAAGGCCTACACTAGGCAGCTCCGTATCCATCACCACCTGTCATCCCCATCCATAAAGTTTAGTGTATGCTTTTGGATCTGTTCTTGGATACGTCTTGAACCTCTTTAATACGAATCCAAATTCTCGCGGGCAGCATTAGCCGCCTGATGTACGATGATGCATCACAATACTCGCAATATAAAATATAAAGTTGCACGCACACATATACACATACAAGTCTTTCAATCTCTCGTACACATAGTGCTCTGGTGACGTAATGGAAAGCGTGCTGGTCTCGCGTTCGCTTTGTTGCGGGATCGAATCCCGCACTCCTTTCCGATTCCCAGCAGTGACTGATACATTCCCCAACAGTCTAAGTGCATAGGTCAAAGGTGACGGCTTCGGCCGCAGCTACTCAGCGCCTCCTGGCGTAGCTTCCTCTCCTTTATCTTCTTCTACATATGATGATGAGACAAATGACGGGCAACTACATGTTATAGTCTTGCAAAATGGTGAGTGAAGCTTACTATTTTCAAAACCCATCAACTCTTCATCTCCCTCAGGATATACAACCCTTAGAGTCTGACATTATGCCTCCGGATTGGGCCCATGGTCTCTCTTTATCAATTTCAACTGTATTTCTTACATATTTCACACATGGAGAGCTGATAACAATAACTGGTCTCCTTCTCCTACCACGTTAAGTCAGTGGTACAGAAACATTCTCATACTAATACAACACAGATAACGGTTCAAAGTTTCTTCCCAGAGAGATCCGTGGGAGGGCCTGAGGACCGTTGCTAGTAACAATTACTTACTACAAGCGCCGGCTTAGCCATGGGCGCTTGGCCTTCGGCGCTGCTCGCCTCGCTCGCGGCCAATCAATCGTCTCTGTTGCCGTGACGTCAACGTTCTCGGCCAGTCGGTCGTCTCCGTTGCCGTGACGTCGTCACCACTCTCGGCCAATTAGTTGTCCCCGTTGTCGTGACGTCACCACTCTCTCAGCCAATCAGGTTCTCGTAGACTGTTGCCAAATCACCGTCACCGGCTAGATCATTTTGCCAAAAACAGATATGTTATTTTTTTTTTTATTAATTAATACATGTTCACAATATTCTTCTTCTTGCAGGGAAATATTCGGTCTTCCTTCAAGAACACAGGTCGTCTATCACCGGCACCGTGGGTCTCGAAATGCTAACCGTCAACGCAGCGTAACCTTCGATTTACCGGAACCGGCAGACCGTCACGACCGTCGACGTCACACAGCACCTAAGCAGACTCGATCATTCATACCCAAATATCGTCACCACAACAGAGATCGCAGGACTTCGTAACCGTCATAAGTGTATATTTTGAATTCATATGAGACGTCGTAACAGCCATAACCGTCATAAATGTACAGTCTGAATTCAAATGAGACGCCGTAACCGCCATAACCGTCATAAATGTATATTTTGAATTCAAATGAGACGTCATAACCGCCATAACCCCCATAAATGTATATTTTTAAATTTAAACGGGACGTAGCGTCGTAACGGCCATAACCGCCATAACTAAATTCTGTATTAAAATCTGAATTCAAACATCTGCCGTTTATCTGGAGTTATTAGATAATTGTCAAAATCACTAACAAGCACGGTCATATGGCTTCACCTCTGTTTCAGATTAAAAAAAAAAAAAAAAAAAAAAAAAATTGCACTAACCGTCAAAACTGTTTATCAGCAAAAGCGTAATCCTCCGACCACCGAGTAATTGTTACCATCAGATATCGTTTACCACCGATGAACCGCAAGGAACACACATCCACACCAAAGTTATAACGTGTATCATATAATTTGTATATAAAGATTAAGTATATTCTTTACAAGAAGGGTTAGCCGTAGTTCTAGCTTGACCTCACAAAGGTTTCTTAGAAAAAAGAAAAACAGATAAAGGGTCTCTTCTGAGCTAAACAAACCAACTGGCGCTAGTCAACATAAGGACCCAGTCACCCCAAGCCTACGACCCGTTTCCGACCACCGGCGACCAGGTGGTCTGCGACCAGTTGCAGGTAGTCCTTGGAAGTCGCTGGTATTCGGTAATAAGATAGATAAATAGATAGATCGATAGATAGATATATCACAACACACACTGAATAATCCCCAGTACATAGATTTTCATCTTATCAACCACGTTAATTTTTTTTCCGTTTCAATTCCTTGCATAGGTTTTGTGTCGCCGACCGATCGCTTGATTTTCGGTCGAAGGTGGTCGGAAACAGGTCGTAAGCTTCGTGTGACTTTTGGGGCTGTGGATCTGTGGAGTAGGTCC
>NC_134818.1:2877912-2895412 GCF_046742065.1 Oratosquilla oratoria
CATTGAAGGAATTAACCATTGATTACTCTGAACACACACACACACACACACACACACACACACACACACACACACACACACACACACACACACACACACACACACACACACACACACACACACACACACACACACACACACACACACACACACACACACACACACACACACACACACACACAGTATGAAATCTGAGCTCCTACTCGGGAGGGGAAAGATAATGGTTATTGATCACGAGTCTAGCACGTGATCTAGGACGACAGTGACTCACACATAACAAATGAATACGCCTCTGTCAATTTGTAAATTCTTCACACCCACACAATGGCATTCCTACAAATGGTGTAACGCTTACATGCTTTGCTACGCCCACAGGATGTTTCAGGGTCCTGCCCATCGATTTCTCTCCTGTGTCTCAGGAAACAATACGGATATTTCAAAGGTGGGTCTTAACTCAACTCATGGGTAATTATCATTAGTAAAAGTATCCAACAACAAGGCCAGCAATGCTCAACTATGTACTGTGTGTCTGAGAAAAAAATACAGGCCACTAAAAAGCCCGGTCTTTATTTTGGGTTTTCTCGCATTATGGACTTGAACACATCCTATGCACAGTGGCCCTGTCACAGTTTTTACTCTAAGTATTACAATACATTTTAATTCGAAATAGCAAATAAGTCCTATTAATTTTTGGAGGATTTACATCAAGGTCAATAAAGTCAGCTGCCGTTAGGCAGAACAAAGGCCTTGAAGTGGCCATTGGATATAAGTGGAGTTATTCCGGATCTTCAAGTTGATCCTGGAATGGCAGTGGTCAGATCGTTCCGTGATTAAATCCAGACCCGAAACCGAACTAAGGAGAGGGAATGTTGTTCGTGGTTTCTGGTCCTTTCCCTCTCTCTTTAATTCCTCTTTCTTTCTTTTTTCTCTCTTCCTCTTCCTGCTCTCATCTTGTCTTTTTCTCTCCTCGTCGCTTTTCTTTACCACTCACTTATTTTCTTTCTCATTCCTTATTCTTGAGAAATGCAGGAGACCCTATTCCTCGACTGTGGTTTCCCTCACTCTCCCTTCCTTTTCCTCTTCTTCTGCTCCTATCCAATCCCCCTTCCTTTTCCTTTCCTCCCTGGTTTCTTTTCATCTTCTCCCTCACCCTTCCTATATCCCCCTTTTCCTCTATTTTCCTTTCACTTTCTTCTCCAATTCCTTTTCTTAACCTGTTCCTATCAGGAGAGGAGCCAAACGCAGAATATGGGATCCAATGTATTTAACGTTTCGCCCAGCAGGGCTTCTTCAGGGCGAAACGTTAAATACATTGGATCCCATAGTCTGCGTTTGGCCTCTCTCCTACAGTGCTGTTCCAGTCGTTGCTGCTTTTACTCATCTGTCCCTATCACCTCACTTTCCTCTTCGATTCCTCCCCCACTTCCCCCTACCTCTTTCTCTCCCTCTGCTTCTCCCTCTCCATCTATCCCTCCATGTTCCCCACCTCTCCATGCCCTTCCTTCAACCTCTTCCTTTCCTCCCCCCCTCCCGCTCTCATGACCTCCCTTTCCTTAGTCCCCTCCTCCTCTATTACACTATTTTCCCTTGTTCTCCTCTTTCTTCCTTTCCTCTTCCTTTCCCTTCCAATTTCCTCCTGTTTGTTTTCCATTAACCTCCCTCTTCGGTTTTCCTTTCTTCAATTTCTACTTCACCCTTCTTTCGCTTTCCTTCTCCATCTATTTTCTCTTCTTTTATTCCTCTCTCTCTCTCTCTCTCTCTTCCCTTTTTCTTCCATTCCCCATCGTTTACTCCTCCTTTCGTGCTCCTTCTTTAACCACTCCTCACCCCGCTGCTTCTCTATCCACTCCTCTCTTCTTTTGTCCCCTCCCCCTTCCAACCTCCCCTTTCCCTCCTCTACCTTCTATTTGAGCTTACCTGGCGTTAAACCCTTTAGTACGGGGGAGCACTGTACTGATTCAGTTGTGGAACGTGGCAGAAGATTTTGTTCGCCTGAAGGGGTAAACTCCAGTGAGAACGGGATTTCGACCAATAACAACTCTATTCTGGCCATGGGAGCCAAGGGGCAACTCGGCAAATGAATATAACTGTCCTCCGTTTACCAGAAAAAAAGAAAGAAAGAAAGAAAAAAATCTGCATGAACGTCACCGAGACGAAGGCTTGGAAACGAATGGGGAATTCCCAACCTTGTCGTAATTCTCTACTAATGATCCTGAAATAAGAGAGGAAGAAGAGGAAGTCCAAAGTAAACAATGCTTGCCTCGCATGCCAAGGGGCCCGGAGTGGTTTCTATGATTGTGGCTCTGCTGGTACCTCGTGTAGTACAATGCGCTCTGCATCGGTGGTACCGAGTGGGGATTTTCACCCTGTGGTACAGTTAAGTAAACTAGTCTGTCTGCAGTTTCATGGTGTGGTCTTGGTACCTGGTAACGAAGACGCAGGAAATTGTCCTATAGTCATTTGTCACGCATGAATAAATGAAGAATCTCGTTTGTTTTTATTTAACTATAAAGGATTACAAAGGAGGAGCATGCCGACAGGAGAACTTTTGGTCCATACTTATCCCCATGACCGTAATTAGTGGATACTTTCTTAAGGCATATATGAATGAAAATAACTTTTAAGGCCAATACATAACGTCGATGAAGTTATTTTCACAACTGTACTTGTATTACAGGTAGATCAATTTATGGTTCAGTTCGTTCTGTTGTGGTGATATATGATGGACTTTCCAGCTGGTGATGTTGCAGTCATGTGCCGTTTAATTCTTCAGCAATGGTAAACGACGTATCAGAAGAGCCCAGCAATTAAAACCTATTGTCAAAGATAGAATAACTTAATGATTTTGTTCTGGACAACACGAGACAAAGATATTCGGCCACTATGCTTCCGTGTCTAAAGTAGCAAGAAAATGCCAGTGTTAGTGCCTCGGGACAATGGGATCGATCGTCCGACGCAGTATTTCTGGCTTATGATCACCTATTTTTGTATTTTTACAACCAGTTAAGAACTACACAATATGGTACAGAGTTTGTGCGGAATGCAAAACGATCTTATTCAGCTACTGTATGCCTTTATGTATAAAGTGGAATTGAACAGAGTTTTTGTGTTTCAGTAAACAACGAGATCGATCAGATGACGCAGTGTTTCTGACTTATGGTAATCTATTTTTGTAATTTCGGTCAATATTGGCAATTATGCTTTGTCTGTTATCATAATCGACCGAATGAGTGTATATATTGTGCTATCAGCTAAAGCATGGCCCAGCTTTGCCTTACCCCCCCCCCTTATCAACATTGGGGACCACATGCAAATGAGTAAAGCGATTAATTTTCCTATTATAGTTATTTGCAAACCTTTCGTTTTGTGTGTCATGTGAAGGCCTCCATACATTATCAATCATGACTGCACAATCATGGTGATTATGCAACCAGTTCAATCATTAGTTTTGGCCACACACTAGTAATGAGATTGTGCAATCGTCAGTTGTCGTGTGTGATTCATCCAGTCAAGATGAGTATAGGGGCTGCATGTATTGCTATTGTCCCTGCACTAGAGAGCATAGAACCAAAGAAGGAAAGGAAAAGAAAGGTGTGAATAAAGGACTGGCTTAAAATGTAACCACTCTGAAAGCTAAAGGTGTCTAATTATACCGAAATTAGGTTTTAGTACTGCCCAAAGTCAATAATAACTAAATAGATTACACAAAAACTATTTTGATTTTTGTTTATTGCAATTTGAAATTAATTATCCTATCCCCATAACCTCGCCTGCTTCAGTCATTCTTCCAAAACCTACACGTAACGCCATCTGCTCCGCAGTGACGTCATGGGTTGTGTTAATTTTTCATGCATTGTCAGTGTTTGATGACTGGTTATCGCGTCGAGCGCCGCAGGCTGTTTAATATCAAATTTAGGAACTATGAAAATGAAGAAAGAACTACTGAGGAAAATACGCGATTAGGATGAAAAGAATAGGAGAAAAGAGGCGGAGAATAATAGTATATTGATAACATATAGAACTAAAAAAAAAAAAAAAAAGGAAAAGAAAGGTTACGATAACCACCCAGCAACAACGATATTTACGTACATAGCACACGAGAGCTAAATGATGGGGCTAGATTCTATAACAATAATACTAAATGGCCTTGTTTTAAAGCAAATACAGCACAAATGATAAGAGATATTATTCTTGGAAATTTAGAATGCAAAGATGTACCTGGGCTTGGTAGTCATCTTTTAAGAAAAGTCATGAATTCACCTAAAACAACCTTCTACAGGAATTTGTGATCTCTTCTGTAGACTACAAGAGTTTCCTACTTATGGACAAGAAAAACTTCATTGATCTGCAGAGATTGGTTACGGCACTTCCATACCGGCTGTCATTAATGATTCTATCATAGCTGTCACAATGTTCTTTCATCCAATAACACATAACACTCGTGTAATCGGTAGCGCGCTGGTGTCGAATTCGTTTAGTTGTGGGTTCGAATCCTGCACCCCTCTCCGATTCCCAGCAGTGAGTGTGACCTGACCTTATAGCCCAAGCGCGTGGGGCAAAGATCACGGCTTCGGCCGCAGGTTCTCGCCTCCTGGTGTAGGATCCTCACCTTCTACATTAACTCTTTCTGCGGTGAAGAGGTTAATCTTTCTGTAGTGGTTTATTTCTGAGTAATTTATTTTATGTGTCGTTTAACTTATGTCCTGTGTGCAGGATACTTCTGTTGTTTTAATTCTGACTGTCGTTAGACTATTCGATTCAAACCCATGACACCACCACCCCCGCCCCAACCCCCCTCCGACTGCGAAGGACTTGTAGCCTACAGTCACCCCTTGTCATTGACTAATATGTAATATGCCTTTCTTGCCCAGAGATTATGTTCACCGGCGAGTCATCTCACCTATGTATAAATTTGTTGTAATTTACTGTGATAAAAAAAGACTATAAACTAACCGAGCAAGTAGGTCTGCCCCACATCTATCATACCTCTTACTTCCTTCCATTTCACTCTTTCCTTCCACTAAACCCCGAATCCCCCCTTCCCCCCCTCTCCCCAATCTTATCTATCCTACCCTCTAACTAACTAACAATAAATTTTGAAAAACAAAAATCTTCCTAACTTCACCATACCAGTACTTACTCTTGGAGAGTGCTCTGTAGGAACAACAATGGCAGTCCAGCGCCAGCTAATACGGACCTACGAGTATAAGCTTTCTCGGTCAACCCCAACCTCCGGACCGGGTGCCACAGCCTCTTATTCCAGCTGCCGCCAGGCGATTATATTAATCATCCGGTATGGAAAATGTTTATCAAGATAAGCCTGAACCCACTTAATACACCCCCCCCCACACACACACACCGTCCTTAATTTGATTGTCTGTTATTAACCAGAACAATACTGGTAAAGTGCGGCATCGGAAAGAGATGGTTGGAAATAATATAATGGGTAGGCTAGGCTTTGGTACTCACACAGTAGTTCCTTGTATAGGGTGTAGTGACACCCCTACGGATCAGAGTATACAAAGCATTCTTTCATTAGAAATTCATCTCTGCTCAAAGGTGAATACTGATAAATTTCAACTTCTTCTATTCCTCCTGTCTGCCTCCTTCATCAAATATTTCATTTACCACATTTATGACTCCATTTCTTTTGGTTATAAGTGATGAAACAAAGTAAAAAAGTAGTTGGAAGTTAGACACTTAAACATCGTTGTTGATGAGAGTCTAGCGAAACCAGTGCTACTGCATAGAAAAGAAAGGCAGAAACAGTGACCACGGTCAACTTGAACAACATTAGCAATGGCAACAACAATGAAGGTTTCCCTAACAGCAATAGCCAGCAACGCTAACATGTCACAAACACCTCCACTGACAACAACAATAAAAACAGTAGCGACAACAACACCACCACCACCATCACTACTAACAACAACAACAACAACAAAAGCAAGCGCAAAGGACAAGAAGATGTAAAACAAATGTCACTCATTAAAGAAACTGTGCTTCTCTAAGAAGAATTCCCGTTTTCTTTTGATGATTGTCTTCGGGGAGAACTGCAGAAGATCGGAAAATTCTCCGACTGTCGGCTGTAGCAATTTATTATTATCATCATCGTTACTATTGTTGTTGTCATTACGATTACTATTGTTAAGGTTATTGCTATCATTATTATTATCATCATTACTATTATTATCATTATCATTATCATCATCATCATCATTATTATTACTATTATTATTATCATTATAATCATTATTTTTTTAGTATTATTATCATTAGTAGTAGTATTTCTACTATTATTATCACTATCATTAGCATTATCATCATTATCATATTATTATTACCATTATTATTACTACTACTAGTACTATTATTAATTATTATTATTATTATTATTATTATTATTATTAATTATTATTATTATTATTATTATTATTATTATTATTTAGTATAATATATGTATGTATTATCATTATTATTGTTGTTGTTGTTGCTGTTGTTGTTGTTACTGTTGTTATTATCATTATTGTTATTATCATCATTATCAATGTTGCTATCATTATTTTTTCTTTTTCCACTCCTTCCTCTCTCCAATCTACTCTTGTTCGAGATCAGCTATTAACCCTTTTAATCTCGTAAAACTCTTTATTTTTTATTTTTCTCTAGCGGTGGACCTTTCTATTTAACTGATGGCAGACAAGGGAAATTAATGGGGCTTCTGTCGAAGGAGACTCCATTTTTCTTCTTCTTCTTCTTCTTCTTCTTCTTCTTCTTCTTCTTCTTCTTCTTCTTCTTCTTCTTCTTCTTCTTCTTCTTCTTCTTCTTCTTCTTCTTCTTCTCTTCGTCTTCTTCTTCTTCGTCTTCTTCTTTTCCTGCTCCTCCTCTTCTTATTCTTTCCTCTTATTCTTCTTCCTCTTCCTCTTCTGCTTCTTCCTTTTCATCTTCTTTTTCCTCCTTCTCTTCTTTATCTCCTATCTTCTTCTTCTCATTCTTCCTCTTCTTCTTTTTCCTCCTCCTCTTCTTCTTCTTCTTCTGCTTCTTCCTTTTCTTCTTATTTTTCCTCTTCCTCCTCCTCCTCCTCCTCCTACTCCTCCTCCTCCTCCTCCTCTTCTTCTTCTTCTTCTTCTTCTTCATCTTCTTCTTCTTCTTCCTTTTCTTCTTTTTTCCTCCTACTCCACCTCTTCTTTTTCTTCTTTCCTCTTCTTCTTATTCTTCTTCCCCTAGATTGATGAGTTAGAGAATTTTGAGACCTTCAAGAAGAAGAATTGTGTGTATGGAAGACCTGAAATGATTAAAGTCCTCTGGTATTTGTAAAAACACGTTCTGTCAACCCTTTTGCTGTGTTTCAGGACTTTAGCTATTCCTGCTCCAGGCTATTCTATTTGGCAAAGGGAGGCCCATCCCTTCCACTGCGAAAGTGCTAAAGAAGTCTTTCCATCTTATTTCTGACGCAATCTCTGTTTAAGGTTGTAACTCGGTGACTCTCGCTTTTCCAGCGTACGAAGTCAGCAATTGCAGCCTCCATGGTTAATGTAAACCCCTTCATCTGACGGAAGGGATTAAGATGGAACTATTAACCGTTTGGCTGATGAAATGAGTTTCCCTTCAGCTGAATGAAACCGCCTGGCCGCAGCTAGTATGATCACTTAAGTTGTTAAACGCATCGAAAAGGATAATCGAGATTGGCTCGAGGAAGTTTTTCTGAACCTTTTTCGATGCGAAGATGATTCTCAGCTGAATAAAGTCGCATGACAACAAATGGAATAATCTACTAAAGCCACTTAATGCGCTGTGAATATCAAGACAATTTCCGATGGAGCCTTATTCTTTGTAACGCGTCAATGTGATCTTGGTCAACTCTTTCGCTTAAATTGGCTTCGGGAGCTGCGACGCGTCTCCTGGTGTAAGCCTATTACATCTTCAACACACAACACTGGACCTGTTAGCTTTATTCTGGCTGTCTCCAGGTGGTCTTTCCAGGTACCCCCATCTCCTCCAACGCCCAGAGGGTCAAAATAAAATAGATTTCGACAGACACCATATTGAGCGAAGTTCTTTGTCCCGGCTTACGTCAGGTCTTCAGCGGAAGGTCGAGAAGCTAACTTCATTAAAGTGACCCTCCTCACAGATTGTGTTCCATCTAATATCAGACCATTCTATTCAGCTGAGGCGCCGACCCAGGACTGAGAAGGGCCTTGAAGGATCAACCTCACCCACCCCAACCATAAAGTTTGCTTTTCACCTCAGTAAAATCGTCTGCAATTACCCACAGAGAATTTCATAACAAATGCGTCACCGTGCTGGTGACAATACACGGCTACATGAAGGTGTCTCAACGTGAGTTACTGCCTCCGAGATTATGAGGATCTTTATATATTCTATTCTGGCTAACTCCAGGGGATTTTATTCGGCTGCGGGGGTAGGACTCCGTATGGGAGAGATTGAACCTGTTCCACATCGCTGCGATGATCAATTTTTACGTATTTCGTTCTTGTTGACGCCGTAAGGCTTTATTTAACCGAGAGGCAAGTCCCCGCCCTTCGGGAGTTAATTATTATGCGTTGGGAGTTGTACGGAACAGGATAAACTTCCTCCTGCAACTGCACCTTTGCAACGGCACATCACCGGCTCCCCGCGTTGCAACAAACGTGCAACAAACGTGCAACAACTGCGTGCATCACTTTTGCCATTACTGTCGTACCTCTGCGCCTCACATTCGTAATCGGAATTTATAGTGGCAGGAATATCCCCCCCTTCCCCCTGCTCCAGAGGATTCCCTCCCTCTCCATGAGCCCCCCCATCACCCGCAAGAAACCTTCTCCCCCCCGCCCCCGCCCACAAAATCCGCCGGCGAGGCAAAGAATTTCCGTCTTAATAATAAAGGTGTGCTGTACAACTTCCTCTTCGGCAGTCTTGATGTCACCTTATTTCACTGTTTACTATGCCTCATATACTCATTCATGTATTCAGCTTGTTTGTTTACCCTTATATTCAGTTTCCCTGATACATTTATTCAATTATTCACTTACTTGACGCTACGTCAGTTTACTTGTTCATCGTGTATATAATGAATCATTCCCCAATAGTAGAGGCAGTGGATTTTTTTTTTTTCGGCTTGTCCTATTGCCATTTTATTTCATTTTAATGCTGTGTTTACCTCAGACAATGAAGCTATGTTTTCGGCTGTTTTTGTTTGGTTGTTTCTTTGTTGCTAGCAATTTTATGCAAAAAAAAAAAAAAAATAATGCGAACGAATATCTTATTACCTTCTATTTACTTATTCATTTGTGTAGTGATGGCGTATGGCCCAAGAAATACATCATTATATTTTGTGGTGATACGCACGTGGATCTGTGATTTATCTATTCATTCATCTATTCATTTATCTATTCATTTATTCACTTATCTATATTTTATCTATTTATCTATCCATTTATTTACTTATTTATCTATCTATTCATTTGTTTATTTTAGTATTGCAAGCATGGTATTTCAACCTCGGAAAGTTACAATCCCAAAATTGATTCTGCTTTTCCAGAACCAGCGAAGCTGTTACGCTCCCCGAGTGTTCCTGGTTTAACGTATTTATTCATTACAGCGTATATTCGTTATATGATTATATATATATATATATATATATATATATATATATATATGTGTGTGTGTGTGTGTGTGTGTGTGTGTGTGTGTGTGTGTGTGTGTGTGTGTGTGTGTGTGTGTGTGTGTGTGTGTGTGTGTGTGTGTGTGTGTGTGTGTGTGTGTACATTGTGACGAATGTGGATAGGAGGTAAAGGGGACACGAGCTGAGGGAAATACTTTTATTCCTGACTAGTTTCGCCACTTAGGCGAAACTAGTCAGGAATAAAAGTATTTCCCTCAGCCCGTGTTCCCTTTACCTCCTATCCATATACATATATATATATATATATATATATATATATATATATATATGTTATATATATGTACAACACTGAATGGGTCCCAGTGATTAGAGATGCATTTAAACAACCACAATGCACTTTAATTCTAAGCCATCAACATCGGTAGACCCAACATAGGCCGACATGCAGAAATTGAAATGCGGTACTGCCAAGGATTCGAACCAGGCAATCACATGACAAGTGCCGTGGTAACTTACCAACTACGCTATCAAGAGGGATGGCTTAGAATCGAACTGCATTGTGTTTGTTAAAATGTATATATATATATATATAAGCGGAATAGGAAACACAGGAGTCTTAGTCTTGAGTTTATTCCTGACTAGTTTCGCAGGTATGTGTTTCCTATTCCGCTTACATCAACCTGTCAGAATGTCTCAACATATATACATATATATATATATATATATATATATATATATATATATATATATATATAGATAGATAGATAGATAGATAGATACACACTTGGTAAATAAACGAACGAATAAATAAATACATAAATAAAATCATAAATAATAAGCACAGTTGGGTAGGAACACAAGCTAGGAACTGTTGAGAACATTCTGATTGGAGTTTTCGCAACCCTGCAAATCGGGGGAAAAAAAAAGAACGTTCATGAACTAAGTTGTTTTCCAACTTACTGCCTCTCCATTTAAACCACAGTAATGAAGACATATGGTGCAATTATTCGGAGGTATGAAGACATTTAGTGGTGCCATACTTTTCAAGCATGGTACCCTAATTCCTATGTATAGTGCTCTCGTTTCGCTTCCCTAGGAGGCATAATGTCCTTTCTGTTCGTTTTGATCCTTAGAGCCAGACTTCTTCGCCAGGATTACTGTGCCGCTTTGAAGATCTACAGTGACTTTTCTTTTAAGTGGGGTGTCTTGTCCCGTGACAAAGTGGTCCGTATTCTTGTAGACAAGGGTATTCTTAAGGAAAACAACTTCCGACAAGTTAATCAGGGGAAGCATAATTTGAAGACACAGTCGTTATTGGTTCAACGTTTTGGTCTTTGGAGTTCTATAAAGTACGTGACAAGGCTTAAGTGTGGCGTCTTGTCCCGTGACAAAGTGGTTCGTATTCTTGTAGACAAGGGTATTCTTGTGGAAAGCAACTTCCGACAAGTTAATCAGGGGAAGCATAATTTGAGGACACAGTCGTACGTTTTGGTCTTTGGAGTTCTATAAAGTACGTGACAAGGCTTAAGTGTGGCGTCTTGTATCGTGACAAAGTGGTTCGTATTCTTGTAGACAAGGGTATTCTTAAGGAAAACAACTTCCGACAAGTTAATCAGGGGAAGCATAATTTGAGGACAAAGTTGTTATCGGCACAACGTTTTGGTCATTGGAGTTCTATGAGGAACATGACAAGGCTCAAATGAACGAAACACGTATGGTCTTGTTTACGACTGTGATGTTCTTGACACTAAAACAGAATTATTACAACATGTGTAATTTTTGTTTGGTGCCTCAAACCCGTTCCATAGTTTCCAGCTTGTGTTTTGCTTGATAATAATTTTACTCAGCCGAAGAATACAAAGAAAGGAAACGTTGGGGTTTCCATGACCAGGGACCACCAAATCTCTCTCTCTCTCTCTCTCTCTCTCTCTCTCTCTCTCTCTCTCTCTCTCTCTCTCTCTCTCTCTCTCTCTCTCTCTCTCTTTCTATCTATCTATCTATCTTTCTCTCTCGACGGTTACCTTAGCTGAAAAGTTGTTCGTCATTAACCAGAAGAAAATATGTAAAGACTTAGAGTCGAAATGACCTGATCCGACCCCTTCACTCTCTAAATCTAATTTTAGATTTCGTTCTGAGTGACGGTCAGGCGATTTCATTCAGCTGAAGCCCCAGTCACATCAACCTTACCACCTGTTTCCGACCACCTTCGACCGAAAATCAAGCCATCGGTCGGCGACACAAAACCTATGCAAGGAACTGAAATGGAAAAAGTTGATGTGGTTGATAAGATGAAAATCTACGTACTGGGGACTATCCAGTGTGTGTTGCAATATATCTATCTATCTACTGATTTATCTATTTACCTATCTTATTACCGACTACCAGCGACTTCCAAAGACTACCTGCAACTGGTCGGCGACCACCTGGTCGCCGGTGGTCGGAAACAGCTTGGTGTGACTGGGCCGAGAGGAAAACCTCCCGATGGCCAAAAGGTCATAACGTTGGGGACCTTGACCAGATTATTAAAGCGTTTGTAAAATTAACTAGAATGAAGGTGCCATACAAGGTTCAAGTTTCAGATATAGACATGCCAAGATTTCTCGCATTTACTCCTGAGGTCTGGGCGCCTGACCGGGAGCTGTGTTGACAGTTGACGAAGTTATTTTACAACCCCCCCCTCCATACACACACAACAATCTTGTTGGATGGAGCCTGATAGAATGTTGCTTGATTAACGCAACCCAAGAAAAAACTTTTATCAAAGTCTAAATAAACTTGTTGGCTATATTTGTAAGGAAAGATCCAAATTACTCAAATTATAATGCTTGTACTTTTATGAGACCTCTCGGGGTTTACGCAATTACAAAAGCCTACCAACAGCAATAACAAAATCCACTTGGACAATTGGTACCAAAACAGCAAAACGTCCCACTTCCTCATTAAGAACAGCCCCAGCCAGAGAACCCCGGTGCTTCGACGTAGCCACCTTGTGTACAAATACACTTGTAAAAAAAAGAAAAAGGGAAATGTGAAGCCCTCAATGAAAAGTGGATAGGGTCGACTACAACAAAATACAAAACCCCTCACCCTTCACCTTTCTAACAGAGCCACAAAACAATACCACAGTGAAACTCATAAATTTTGATTAAAAAAGAAGGACCAGGAAGTAGTCTTCGTCATTCTACAGAGAGAATCTAACTTCGAGCGCCTTCTCATCCCAGAAGCACTTTACATGAAAGGACAAGATCCCACAATGAATAGACAAAACCCAAACCAGTCCATCATCCCGACATCAAAATTCCTAGATCAAAAGATTAGATTTAAGGTGGAGGTACGGGTCCTGTCTCCTGATTGGCTGTCCGGATCAACTGTCTGTACTTATAACCTGTATATTTTTTATATATTACCTTTATCTTTGTGACTAAGTCGCTCTGAATATGTCTTAATTCTCAGGCGAAAGGTCTTCAAGTAAACTAAAAGTAAGTAGCCTTGCCTTTACATATATGCCCAATGGAGTTTGACCAAATAATCAAACAAACCAACCATATTCAACGTGGCAGTATCAGAAAAGTTAAAGCTGTCAGCAAAAAACTCGTGAATGCAGAGGCTGCTGTTCGGTTTAATAATAAATATACCTACATATTTACTCGTCTCGTATATACATAATGCGCTTGGCCAACTAAAGAACTAGAAGGCCCAGTGACCTAGTTTTCTCTTATGCTTGTGTACCGTCATAACTCAGAATCTTCCTTCCCTATTCTTTTCCGCAGATCCCCTGAAAAATTACGGCCTTGTCCCGCGCTCCGTGCGACCCATTATAGATCTCCTATTGTTCATATTCGTCCCACATCCCTGCGCGCTTTCACAGGGTGATTCGGACACCAGGTCTGCCGTATTGCATTACCCCGATCGTGTGGGATGCAATTCCGCCATGTGGGAAGCGCGCCGGACGCATCGGGGCTCACTGCCCGTCTTGCAACCGTCTCCAGTGTGAGATAGGTGTGCTGGTGACCTGATAGAGCGGGCACAGCGAGCGACGCCTTGGGTCGTTTGTGTTCCGGATAAGCTCAACTCCGGCCTGACGTGGCAGTTGACGGGGAAACAAGCGTTGTGCTGTGACGGGGGCTCTGTCTGCCTCGTCCACGAAGAAAAAAAGAAGAAGAAAATAAGAACGAAATAAAACAGTAAAGTAAGTGTTGCATGGGTTATCGCTCAGAGGCGCCATATTGGATTTGCATGGTGAGAACCGGGTTAGCAGGCGTCGCAGGGAGTTTGTCATTCTGTGTGTGTGTGTGTGTGTGTGTGTGTGTGTGTGTGTGTGTGTGTGTGTGTGTGTGTGTGTGTGTGTGTGTGTGTGTGTGTGTGTGTGTGTGTGTGTGTGTGTGTGAGTGTGTGTGTGTGTGAGAGAGAGAGAGAGAGAGAGAAAGAGAGAGAGCATCCGCGGGCGTGTGTGTAAGTATACAAGTACTTTTATGCATTTCAGGACCACAAATTTGTAAACCAAATGTTCACACATTCCACTAGTGTATTCCACCAAGTTTCTGTATCCAACATAAGGTTTTATTTATTACGAAGAGAAGAAAGCCGACGTCGTTGAGGTTGGAGGTGATGATGGATGTGAGTGCGTGTGTGCGTGCGTGCGTGCGTGGAGGTTGAGGTAAAGGTGAGTCTGTGGATGGATTGAGGATGAGGATGAGGATGAGGGTAAGGGTGAGGGTGGAGATGGAGTGAGGATGAGGACGAGAATGAGACTGAAGATGAAGATAAGAAGAAGGTTGAGGATTAGGATGAGGATCAGGATGAGGATTATGATCAAGTTAAGGATGAGAATGGTGATGTAGGTAACGATGATGACGATAGTGAGAAAGAGAGGAGGAGGTTGAAAAAATGGAAGAAGACAAAAAAAAAAGAGCAGGAGTAAGAGGAGGAGGAAGAGGAGGAGGAAGAGTGAAAAGAAAGAAATATAACAAACTTCTCTCCAATTATCCTTCCGTTGTGAAGGAAGAGGAAGAGGAGGAGAAGGAAGAGAAAGAGGAGGAGGAGGAAGAGAGGAGGAGGAGGAATAAGAAGAAAAGGGGAGGAGGAGGAGGAGGAGGAGTAGAATTAGGAAGAGAAGAAGAAGGAAGAGCAGAAGGAAGGGGAGCAGAAGAAGAAAGAGGAGGAAGAGGGGAGGGAGGGAGGGAGGGGTAAGAGCAGTAGGAGATGGGGGAGAAGGAAAAGACGAGGAGGAGGAGGAGGAAGAGGAGAAGGAGAGGAGGAGGAGGAGGAAGAGGAGAAGGAGAGGAGGAGAAGGAGAGGAGGAGGAGGAGGAAGAGGAGGAGGAGGAAGAGGAGGAGGAAGAGGAGGAGGAGGAGGAGGAAGAGGAGGAGGAGGAGGAAGAGGAGGAGAAGGAGGAGGAGGAGGAAGAGGATGACGAGGAGGAAGAGGAGGAGGAGGAGGAGGAAGAAGAGGAGGAGGAGGCGGAGGAGGAGAAGAAAGATGAGAAGGAGAACGAGGTGGAGATTAAGTACGATAAGGATGAGGATTAGGAAAAGTAGAAAGAGGAGGAAGAAAAGGAGGAGAAGGAAGAGGACGACAAGAGAAAAAGAGGAAGAGAGGGGAATAGGTGGAGGAGGAGCATGTGGATGAGTATGAGGAGGAGCATAAACAGGAAGAAAAGGTGGAGGAGGAGAAAAAAGAGGAAGAAAATAAAGGAGAGAAGGAGGAAGGGGAGGTGGAAGATGAGAAGGAAAAAGAGTAGGAGGGAGAGAGGAAGGAGAGAAGGAGGGAGAGGAGGAAGAGGAGGAGGAGGAAAAGAGGAGGAGGGAGAGGAGGAGAAGGGATATGAGGAAGAGGAGGAGGGAGAGGAGGAGAAAGGATATGAGGAAGAGGAGGAGGGAGAGGAGGAGAAGGGATATGAGGAAGAGGAGGAGGAGGAAGAAGAGGAGAAGGGAAAGGAGCAGGAGAAGAGATATGAAGAAGAGAAGGGAGAGGAGGAGGAGAAAGGAGAGAAAGAGAAGAAATGATAGGAGGGAGAAGAAGAAGAAGACGAGGAGGGGGAAGAAGAGGAGGAGGGAGAGGAGAAGGAGAAGAAGAAGAGGAGAAGGGTGAGGAGGAGGGAGAGGAGGAGGAGAAGGGAGAGGAGGAGGGAGAGGAGGAGGAGGAGAAGGGAGAGGGGGAGGAGGAGGAGAAGGAGAGGAAGAAGAGGAGGAGGAGGAGGGAGAGGAGGAGGAGGAGGAGAAGGAGAGGAAGAAGAGGAGGAGGAGGAGGGAGAGGAGGAGGAGGAGGAGGAGAAGGAGGAGGAGGAGAAGGAGGAGGAGGAGGAGGAGGAGGAGGGAGAGAGATAAGCGCGAGAAAGAAGGAAATTGTTCGAAGGAGGGAAAAGATGTGTGTGGAATTACAAATATGGAGGGAAGTTGGGTGGGAGGGAGGGAGGGAGGGAGGGAGTAAGGGAGGGAGGGAGGGAGGGAGAGAAGGAGGTGGGAAGAAGCTAGTAAGGAACATAAGAGCAAAGGTGAGGTCTGAATGGAGAAGCCAGCCGCTGGAACGTGTTCGTATTCTTAAAAGATGAAGTTATACTGCGTTCCCCCAAATCAAAGAAAAACATCATACTTTATTTCTTATTTTTCTATTTTTTTTTTTTTTTTTTTTTTTTTTTTTTTTTTTTTTTTTTTTTACCTTTTTCCTAAGGTTTAGAAGTGTTAATATCCATCAAAATTCTGGTTCCCTTCCCCCTCAAAAAAAAAAAAAAAAAAAAAAAAAAATCGAAAACATCGTCTACCCACAATAAAAGAATCTAACAATATCTCATCCTAAGAAACTCCCTTTCAAAGAAAAAAAAAAAAAAACTGAAAATATCTCATCCTAAGGGATTCCTCTTAAAAAAAAAAAGAAAAAAAATCAACTGTCCACAATAAAAACTCTCTAACAATATTTCACCCTAAGAAATTCATCTAAAAAAATAAATACATATATAAAGAAATAAAAAATAAAAGCCCCTTAAAAAGCTAGATATCTTCCTCCTCATTCGCTAGAATTCCATCTTTCCATCTGAGAGTGCTAAGGTGAGTCCTCAGACGCTTTGGGAACCTTTTGGACCGACGTCGCTTTGTTCTTTCTTGCAACGGAAGAAACGATCGCTTGGCGTACGCGCGCGACTGTCCCTCTTCAAAGGACCACATCGGTTACCGATAAAAGCGGAGACGACCCCGGAAGACTAAGGAAGAGGAGGAAAAGGAAGAGGAGGAGGAGGAGGAGGAGGAGGAGGAGGAGGAGGAGGAGGAGGAGGAGGAAGAGGGGAGGAAGAGGAGGAGGAGGAAGAGGGGAGGAGGTGGAAGAAGAGGAGGAGGAGGAGGAGGAGGGGAGGAGGAGGAGGGGAGGAGGAGGAGGGGAGGAGGAGGAGGGGAGGAGGAGGAGGGGAGGAGGAGGAGGGGAGGAGGAGGAAGAGGGGAGGAGGAGGATAAGAAAGAAGAGGAAGAGGTGAAGGACCGGAGAGTAGGAGCATGGAGAGGACGAGAAGGAAAAAAAGGAGGAGGAGGAAGAGGAGGAGGAGGAAGAGGGGAGGAGGAGGAGGAGGAGGGGAGGAGGAGGAAGAGGGGAGGAGGATGATAAGAAAGAAGAGAAAGAGGTGAAGGACCGGACAGTAGGAGCATGGAGAGGAGGAGAAGGAAGAAAAGGAGGAGAAGGGAGAGGAGGAGGAAGAGGAGGTAAAGGAAGAGGAGGAGGAGGAAGAACAGGAGAGGAGGAGGATAATAAATAGCTGGGGAGGATGAGGATAAAAAAGAAGAGGATGAAGAGGTGAATGACCGGGGAGTAGGAGCATGGGGAAGACGAGAAGGAAAATAAGGAAGAGGAGGAAGAGGAGGAGGAAGAGGAGGAAAAGAAGATGAGGAGGAGGAA